>NC_140490.1:26417421-26919921 GCF_964271855.1 Acomys minous | reverse complement strand
TTTCCAAAACCATTTCTTCCCTTGGATTCACTAGGAAAAAAACCAAGTCCAACAACAACAAAAAGCCACCAAAGCTCTGAGGCACTATTATAATTGTTTTACAGTTTCATTAGACAGCATCCTGTCTGTTAAGCATGCTTCCGGAACTCTAATGATAATAGTGTTTGTTGCTACTGCTTAATTCCCCCTTAGGGTGTCTGCCTTTTACAGTTACAACTGCAATTGGAAAGTCGCTCATCCACATGTTCACACCAATTTATCCATTAATTTATTTGACCCGTTAATCCATTAGTTACTTGTCCAATAATCCATTAAACTGCTTAAAATAATATTTGCTGTCTCTAGTGTGGGATGCCTTTGGGTCAAAGATGACGAATCCAAATTATTAATGATGAAGCTATTTTATTCATTTTGGGAACTTTGATAGTGCCATAAAGCAAGCTGTGAATGCCTCCTTAATTACACGACTGCAGAGGAGCTCATAAAGGCCAGCGATGGGGTAATAACTCACTCCTAGGCTTCACTATCCTTCAACCAGCTCATTCTCCATGCTGGCAAATATGCAGAAGGGTACAAGGATATGGAAACTGGGCCACACATGACAGTACCTTGACAAAGCTGAACAAGACAACTCTGCCCTTGGAAGCTGGACAGTTGAGATACAAACACACATTTTCAATGCAACTATTTGTAAGTAGCAAGGGGGAAGATAAACACCTTCTCTAACAAGGAAGCTTGAAGAGAGAGAGGAGACATGGGAAGCCTGAGAGCTGGTGTGGAATCTCTGCTATGACACAGAAAAACCCTCATGAGAGAGCATCATGGAGGGAAGAAAAGCCAAATGAAAGTTATGGTGAAAGTAGCTAACTAAAAAGTTATGCCCAGCCCAATACGGCCACCACCAAGAAGGTTTGGCCTGCCATGGCCAGTAGAGGATCCTCAGGAGTAAGCTCTTCTAATTTTTACAATAATGTAGGAATCCACAAGTCAATGTGAAATTGTTTAAGTATAAATGCCAACTTTAAATTAAGTTTTAAACATCTATAGAGAATAAGTTGATACACATCGAAGCATGTAGTTTTTAACATGGATATCTAGAAAGGAAAAGACATAGGATGAGAAATGTAGAAGAAGGAATATGCATCGTGAGTCCAGAGTATGGTGGTTTGATTAGTCAAAATTTACAAGATAGACAAATTAATATATCTAATGTCCACTTGAGTGACACTAACAGAGCACAGTCACACAGACGATAATTTGGGAATGTATACTCATCATTGAGTGTGACTTTCTTTGTCCTTTACAGTGTATAACCATGTCTACAGACATCGCTGGTCTGTTCAACATCCGTCCAATATCATCCCTGTTCTGCTTCTTCTTAGGAACTTCAGAAAAAGACAAGCATGAACCAAGGTCAGTAACAGATGATGGGAGAAGTGACCCTTGACTTTCCTATACTTAATCAGACCAAGCAGAGTGTTAGCAAACATACACACCGAGGTGTGGAAATCACAGAGCATCACCAGACAAATGAGGGGGATTGGCTAGCAATGCAAGCCACCTGCTGATACTGTACAAGTGATTGTAAGAAACAAATCAAAACACAAATCCTCCAGGGTTAAGCCAACTCCCACCTCGTCTCCCACATTTTAACATCACTTCTCTGTAGTAATTAGCTGCCTCTCTCCCTTGACTCCCACTCCAGGCCTCTTAAATCTTACTGCTTACTGAGCTAACACAATCTCTTCCTTTTTGACTTCTCCAAGTTCCTATAATGGATATATGTCTACTTGGTTTTGGAATGTGTGCACAACTAAAAACTAAACTGCTAAAGGTCAGTGCAAAAAAGAAGAATAAAGTAAAAGCAACCTAAGACAATACAAAAAGGACTTAAAGAAGACAGGGCCTCTTTCTTATGTAAGCAAGCTTTCCCAGTAGGTTTCCTGACTTGCACAATCTGCAAGGCCAACTAGGCACATGTGTCTTTCCATATTCAGCTGTTTTATATACCACAAAGCTAAAATGTGCACACTGGGTGTAGGATTACAATACAGGTCTTTTCCCAAGCTTTCATGGACAAATTCCTTCACAGTTATCATCTTCATAAGAGGATTATAAGATCATATTATTATTGTTTTCTGGAGGATTGTCATGGAGGGGGTTGAGACTCAGCTTAGAGAGACAAATCTAATCCAAGTAACAGGACAAGATATTTGTCACAGAAACAGACTGGCTACGATGAGCCTTTCTTCATGGGAGGTACCTATGAACATGTTCTATGTCCTAGTTCATTGACATCTTACAACACTGTGAGACAGGTCCCCATCTCATCTCACACCACATGTGACAGACTGAGATGGAATAAGTTGATGAAGGTCACTGAGTGACCATGAGGTTGTGCTGGAATTCAGAAGCCCAGTCTGGCCCAGAGTGCATGATCCTCACAGTCATGAAAGACTGGCTTCTGGTTTCTTCTTTTCTTTTTCTAAGTGAAAAATGTGTTTACTACAACAAAAATCCTGAACTTTACATCTTTGTCTAGCTTATCTTTTTTTTAAAATTAATTTATTTATTCATTTTACATACAATCAAAGCCCCTTCCTCCTCTCCTCCTAGCTCTACCCTCACTCCCTCTTCCCCTCCCCCTCCACTATTCCTCAGAAAAGAAGAGCACCCTTGGTCGCCTCCCCCACCTCATCAAGTTGCATCAGGACTGAGCATGTCCTCTTTCCCTGTGGCTTAGCAAGGCAGCCCTGCCATGGGGGAGTGATCAGAAAGCAGGCAACCAAGCCCATGTCAGAGACAGGCCCAGTTCCCCTTACTAGGGGACCCACATGAAGCCTGAGCTGCCCATCAGCTACATCTGTGTTCTTTGATCTCATATTTAGTTTCTTAACTCTGTTCCCCCAGACTGGCAGCTCTGATTGTCCCTCAGATTGAAGCAGGGTAAGCCACTATCTCTTCTCAAAATGTCCTGCTGTCCCTGTCTGCACCTTTAAAGATAGTGGCAGTCCGTTGCTCAGGCCAGGCATGGCCATTCTACTCCAGAGTTTGAGTACTCAGGATGGTTTTACATCCTCATAGTTACCCAAAACATTACCATGCCTGACAAAAGTACCTTCATTACTAAAAGGGGCGTGGCCAAAACAAGCACATGTGCTGGTATGACATCCTGTGTCCTTCCAAGAGGCAATCCTGACAAGCATTCCCTCCAAACTTCAGAAGCCACAGGGGAACAGACGCCCCTCTGGGATTGCTAGCTATCTCCAGCATTGTCTGTGCAATCCTCCTCCTCACAGCATCATTTTTGCCGGCACTGCTGGCCTGTCTTAGCCTACAAATGGTGTTTGGGTACCACCTATGTTATTGAACTAAGGAGGAGCCTTAACATGTATCATCCATGCCAGCAGGGTACCCAGACAAACTGATTCAGCAAACTTCATGGAGGCAGATCTGGAAAGGAAGACAGGAACTCTAGAGTACTCCAGGGAAGGAGCCTGCAGGAGACGATGCTAGTACAAGCTACACCAGATCCCAACCCCACTTACACCAAAGGAGCCGTGAAGTCAGCTGGTGCTCACTGCCAGTTCCACATAGGCTTGTGTCTAGGAAGGGCAAGCAGGAGCAGCAGCACAGTTGATGCATGTCTTGTGTCCTCTGGCTCTGACACATGGTCACAGAAAGTGACTCCTAGCCCCTTCCAACCTCGTTTTCTGAAGGCTAAAATGGTTAAAATATAAAAATAGGGAGTTCAGGTTTAATAGAAGGTGTTCTTTTTGGAAGCCTGGCACTGAAAACAAGGTCCACAAATAGTTCCTAGAGGCAAACTTGGACAGCATTATGGTGCTAGGACTTCCTAATACATGCACAAAAACAGTGGATTTTTTTTAAATGAGGGCCATCAGGGTACAGGTTCTTATGAAGTGATTTGATTTGCAAATTTCTGCAAAATATCAATTACCCTAAGCATAGCCTTTACCTAACCAAATAAGCTTATAACATGCTCACAATTCTTTCTATAACTTTCTACTAATAAAAGGGGAATTCTACCCTACAGAGCAAAATGCAGGGGAAGACAAGCCTTCCTGTGGCTTGACAAAACCAAGCTTGAGGGGAATTTGTGATGAAAACAGAAGGGGGAAAAGCCCCCTCTCCCTGCTTGTGCTGCTGTAGCTGCATTTGTCAGAGACGGAAGCCCTCTGCTGGCCAGGCCAGGCCTGAGCATCATGGTCCCCACTCAGCTTCCTGCAGGGGAAAGGAGAGACATATCTGCCCCAAAATTACAGCTCTACTTGGCTCTGGGGTGTCTTTTAAACCCTAAATATCGACTGAATGCAACCGTGCTGTTTTCTGAAGAGACAGAAGGTATGCTTGCTTCCATTCCTTGGCGCAGCAGACATTTGCTCCCTGGCACATGTCTGAAATCGGAAGACCTACAACAAGCCAGCTGAGCCCCTCAGCCCACTCTGCACTGCACTTAGGAAGTGGTTCTGTCCCCCATGACTGGTCACCTCCCACCAGGTTTCTAGAGTTCTTCACAGCAACAATGTTTTTTCAGGATTCTAGAGAGTTCAGTCCTAAAAGTTATTTCGCTTCCTCAATTTGGTCCATTAAGCAAATAATAGGCATAATGTAATGGAAAAATAACGTCATTCTTGGGGAGGCTAAAGTAAAGACCCAGGCAAACTAGATCAAGAAGCCCTGAGCGTGACAAGCAGGAGGGAAGCCATTAGGCCCTAATGCCGGGATACAGGACAGCTGACCCCAACAGAAATAGATGGTTTGCCTGAGTCTTCTTGCCTGTGCAAAAGTCTTGTAGATTAATTTATTGCATCTGTATTAGTACTCTTCCTTGCTTGGTGCTGCAGAAGAACTTTCCTAAAGCATAAACAATACGAGCTGACACTGAGGCAAAGAGAAACCCAGATCTCACCCATACACAAACAGCCACAGGGACAAGAGACCCACTCCACAGCACCCTGCTCTATGGAACAGGACACAGCTTGGCCTTATGACCATCAAAAGTAAGTGAGTTTTTTTTTTAAAGAAGGAACAACATCAAAAACAAATTCCAAGGTATCTAGAAAAGGCTGCAAGGTATTAAGATGCATCCTTCATTAGCAGGCGGAGAGCATTTGTCTGGAATAAAAGGAGTAAGAGGTGGGGATGGTGAGGCTGTAGAGGGGTTGAAAGGATTGTGATGGCAGTGACCAACCTCTCTCTGGGGCACAGTAAGTTTGCCTTCGCTAACATGAGGATGATGACAGAACTCACCACATAATACAGTGCGCATAAATGTGCTCTGATAATGGTGGGAACGTTGCTGCTCAGAGTAACGCATTCTATAGCAAACAGCTAGGAGGTTGAAGTGCCCCCTCCACAGAGCGACCCACAGACCCACAACCTGATGGCGTTCATCAGAGCATGTAACACATTGTGGTTTCAGGTGCAGGTCTAACACTTGGGATCACTCCTGCCGACCTGAAGCCATGCAATGCCGGGCAGCATCTCTCCTGAAACAAGAGGCTGCAACTGTATAGAAGGAGAGGCCAGCAATGCTACCCAGTACCCTATGCCTGAACCAGGTCCTCCTCCCAAAAAGAAAGCAATGGTGCTAAGCTCGTGAAACTTGCTCTGAGACTATACTTTGAAAAACATCCTAAAGGAGACACAAACCCGTAGCCACTCTTATCAGGCTTAGAAAACCAGAAGGCTTTCCTAATGCAGATAGAGAGTCCATAACATGAGCAAAGCTCCATTCAAACAAGACAGTCCCATAAATCCAATTTGGGCATGCTGGTCCCTTGTCCATCAGCCATGGGCTAGTACATTTAATATACTGAGATGACTTGATAATCTTCAGAAGTTCACAGCTCAGCCCCCTCCTTCAGGGGCTGGGCAGCTCCACAGTATTCATCTCTCTAGGTGACCTGGAAAGTGCCAAATAGCCCATCTTCAGAGATCAAGAGTTATTGACGCTATTAGTAGAGTACTGCTTGCCCTAAAGAAATAACTTCATCTTTACAAATATCTCTCAGGTATACAAAAAGGAAAATTGCCATGTGATTTATCAATTTCCACATCAGCTGAGGCAACGACAGTGTAAAATTCCTATCAGTTGAGCGAATTCTCCTTTTATAAATGAAACGTGTGGTAAAGTGCTTTAGATGTTGTTAAGGTGTCTTGGCAGAAACAGAGGGTGTTGGTAGCATCAGCATGGGACAAGGACTAGCAAAGATGAATGAAGAAGAAATATAGGAGGTGGGGGTGGATCTGCTAGAGGGGACTGGACATGCAAAGAGGGAGAGAATTTAACTCTCAGATCCCCAGGGAGCCAGTAGTCAGTGAGAAGGTGTCATTATCCAGGAGTGGCTGTTCACTGCTGCAGTCCGAGGCAGGAGAACCATCATGTGTACAAGGCCTGCCCGGGCAACACAGGGAGACTTTGCCTCCAAAGAAATGGGGAGGCTTGCAGTGAGAGCACAAATCTCCTATTTCCCTTCGTTTCCCAATATTTGCACAGTTTGTTCTTGCCCTGAGAAGGAAGGAAACCAGAGCAACTGTGTAATTCTCCCAGCAAGGGCCAAGCCCAGAAGATTCTTAATAAATATTTAATTATTAGATCGAACAACGGAAACTTTTTATCAACCACAAGTCATGATCAAACTTTAGGCTCCAATCATTATAGTGACAAATAGCTCACAATGATAGGACAGTGTGGTGAGGTTTTCAGTCAGGCTTCCCTCAAGCCCATTTAATAGCCAAAAGAAGATGCTGTTCTTGGTAACCTGCTGTCCTTCCTCTGAGTGCTACCAGGTCTCCCCCTTCAGGGGACATGGTCAAAGGTGAGGCACCAGAGTATGTGAGAAAGTAATATCACACTCTCCACTCTACTGTGGAGAGTGTTCAGTCCATTGGCTAGATCTGGGTAGGGGTTTAAGGTTTACCGCCTGTATTGTCCTTGGCTGGTGCCTTAGTTTGAGCAGGACCCCTGTGCCCAAATCTGCCTATGAACATATACAGGGGGAGGTAATCCCCCTCAGGAACAGTCATAGGGGAGGGGAATAAGGGGAAAATGGGAGGGAGGGAAGAATGGGAGGATACAAGGGATGGGATAACCATTAAGATGTAACAAGAATAAATTAATAAAGGAGGAAAAAAAGAGAGAGAGAGAAAATAAGAAAAAAAAAGAAGAAGATGCTGTTAGCTGTGACAATTAGGGATCTGAGAGTTAAATTCGGTCCCTCTTGTATGCCCACTCCCCTTTTCCAGGACCACCCCAGCTCCTATGTCACTTCTTTGCTAGTCCTTGTCCCGTGCTAATCCTACCAACACCCTCTGCTTCTGCCAAGACACCTTACCAACATCTAAAGTATTTTACCATATGTTTCATTTATAAAAGGAAAAATAGTTCAACTGATAGGAATTTTACACTATCATCACCTCCATGTGCAGAAGTAAACTGTGTCATTTGGCATACGAAAACACATTGTAAAAACATAAAAGTTAGGGGTGGAGAGAAGGCACTGCAGTTAAGAGCTGTTCCTCCAGATGACCTGGGCTCAGCTTTCTACCTGGCAGCTCCTCACTCTGGGAGCTGGGAGATTCTGTGCCTTCTTGTCTCCCTAAGTAACAGCATGCATACAACAGGCATGTACTCGGATTTTTTTAAAAAACCCTACACATCGTAGAAGGATTTTTTTAATTAAAGACCAATGGAAGTCTGATTTCCACTGGGAAGTTGTAGCTTTCTGTTCTTTTACAGAATGATAGCTGTAGCTGCAGTATCAAGCATCAAATTGTTCTGTCAACCTCACTCTGATTTCAGATTCATTTTAATATGGTGCAATAGGTTGCATATTTCAACATAACGCAAACAGTGTTTAGTTTTTAATTTTCCACACTGTTGCTGACTAATATTTCCTCTCTTTGCCCTGTCCTCCCGGCCTGTTCTAAACCGGAGAACACAGGCGCCCATGCAGTTGTCACTCTGGTGCACAGGGTGTTCTTCACAGTGAGGCTTCTCCCTGGCTGGGAAGGGACCTCTCCAGGGAGCCTCTTCTTTCCCAGGAAAACATTTCCAAGTTTCTAGAAGTCAGTGTGCTTCTGCATTTACTTCAGCAGACTGAGGACATCAGTAAATGCCTAGAATGTATTTGGTCAACACATTTTAGGTAGCACTGAAGGAAAGCATCTCATAGTCAAAGATGGGGATCTAAGACCTTCACAGAATAGGAGACAGACTAAATCCTCAGAACGGGAAGCTGTAATCCTTAGGTCCCAGCGTACCTGGGGACAGAACACAAGTAGGAGAGGCCGGCATCCTACAAGTGAGATTGCGGACAGTCCTTCCAAGCTCCCCTCCCTCCGGCTGCGGCTAACCAGCGATGGGCGGTGGGCTTTGACAACAGAGATGAGGCAGCCTAGAATCCAAATCTCAGATCCAATCATCGACTATCAGATTGCCACAAAGTCTTCACACTTGGCTGAACACCTCTTCAAATATAAGCATGAAAAAGTAACGCCAACCGTACACGGCTCTTACAGAAAATGAATAAAAGAAGCAGAGACAGAGAGCTGGAAACACAGGTGCATCTCCTCACTGCTTTGTGTACCCCTTCCTGGCTTCTTATCGCCCCTTTCTTGATGGATATCACACTCTAGTTATCAAATTACTCCCTGGCTCTCTTGGGTTTTTGGTTTTACTACATATCTGATTAACTTACAACACTCCCGGAAGAGACAAAAAACAAAAGGAAATCTCAAGAACAAACCCCAGTGTAGTAAGAACACTCGGTAGCTGCAGGAGCTCAAAGACACAGACCTCTTCCAGCTGGCATGGAGAAACATCTGAGAAAACCCCTGACTGAATGAACCTCAGGGGTCCCTGGGCTCCATCCTCTTAGGGTACATGCTCCGGGTTTTTTTTTCTCTGCCTAGACAGGCACTCCTGAGATCTACTCCTTACTGAATAATGTAAGCTGGCACCGCCTGCTGTCAGTGTGAGAGCTGCCCCAGGAAAACTTACCAACGGCTGAAAAGAAGAAAAGAGAGTCTAAAGAGAGCAACATACAAGTATAAAACTCAGGATGGGGGACATTTTAATGACGGTTTTTGTTGTTGCTTAATTGCCTTTATGCTTGTTTTGGCAGATGTCTGGAAACCACATGACTAATTATGGACAGAAAGTGCAGTTTTCTGCTTGCCTTTATTAGATGGCATATCAGGAGAAGGAGTTCTGAGTACGCTATTAATTCTGAAGTTCATTGTGTCCTCACAGCAGCTGATGGAACCTTCCGAGAAGCGGGGACGCCTCAGGTCTCTCTGAGACAGACTCCTGACATTTCAGTGGGAAACAGGGTTCAACCACTCTCGCCCACAGAAACCATGGGGAAGGGTTTTCTTAGCTCCATAGCCTGTGCTGAATGTGACCTGTCCTGGACATAAGACGGAGAGGTCAAACTCTTCAGGATTCAGACCCACATCACCCAGAAAAGTTACACATTCTAAACTTACAATCCAGTTAGTTTTTGGATAACCGCGGATTTTCAAAATTCATTGTTTTCTAATTATTTGATTCTTTCATATCTGGTCTTGGGTTATTTACATCTATGGTGTTTGAGTGGCATTAAATACTTTATGTTAAGAATAAAGGTTACTGTGACTGGAGACATGGATTCATTTTGTCCAGTCCATCAACTTGTCCTACAGAGATAATCTCTATCCAGGTCATGGGGAGCCACAAGTTGCTCCCTATGACTAGGTAATCCTATAGAGGGCTCCCTGGAAATCAGGTGGCATCCCAACTCAGAAAAGCCAGCTGATTGGCCATGGCTGTGGGATAGCACACAGAAGCCACTTGGGGCCTAAAACTGACCTCTGCTTCCTCTAAGAGGAGCCCGCAGGCAAGGCATCTCCTGTTTTGGCCTTCATTTCCTCACGCACACAACTAGCTAAACAACACCTTGGCCATCTCTCCTTCTCATATTTCCAGATGCAAATTGAAAATATGATGGCAAAAACTGTGAAGAAATAGGCAAATGGAAATAATCCAGCATGTGGAGGTGTATATTATTTTATGCAGAGCTCAAAGGGTATGTATATTGTGTCCATGGGTAAGAAAACCCCAAGCACTTACCAATTAACCTGAGCAGGAAACACTTTTCAAGTTTATGATTCAATTTATGAAGGAATTAATACTATATTTTAATTAACACCAATGTGACTGCCCTTGAGAAACTAAAATCATTATATATAACACCTTAATCGGCCAAAATGCCGAATCAATAAATCTTTCTAGACTCAAATCTGTGTCATCTTGAACAGTGTAAAGGCAGCATGCTTGTCTCTATACCTCAGGCTCTTCTTCTAACGAGGGATAAGGCATACACGTGAATCCTTACAGATCTGTACAACAACATGCATGTCTTGACAGAAGTATAGCCAGCAAGAGGGCCAACAACATAGCAGACATGCAATGTGCCCTCAGACACTGGAGAACTTCACGGAAGAGTTGATGTAAAGGTTGAGGTTGCTGATGGCATTTTATCTTAGGAATGAAGGATTCTAGATGTGAGAAAAATCATAGATTACCGCGAGGGTTGATTTTTGAACCACCAACTTGACCCTGCCTAGAATCAATCACCTGGAATGAGAATCATTAAGAATTGTCCAGACCAGGTTGTCTGCTGGGCAAGTCTGTGTGGGGTGGTCTTGATTATAGTTGATATTTGGCTCAGTGTAAGCAGTGTCACTCCCTAGGGACAGGCCACAGAGCTCTAGGAAGGAGAAGAAAGCCAACACGCATGCATGCCTGTATCAGTTTCTATGCTTCTCCCTGCTCTGAGCTGCACACATGAGTAGCTGCTTCTGTCTCCCGACACGGTTACTCCTCTGCTATGATTTTCTGGAACTTAGAGTAACAAGACAAGTAAGTTTCTTTTTGTTGTTTTCTGTGAAGATATTTCACCACAGTAACAGAAAACCAGAAAAATTACAGAGGGAATAGCTTGGGTAAACGGAAGGAACAGAAGTCTAGGAGGGCGGGAAAAATGACTAACAAAGCAAGTAGGGATCAGATTGCTTACATGGCTCAAGTCTTCTGTATTCACCTTTAACCCTCATTCCCCTCTGCTGCTGTGGTGGGTGAGTTTTTCAGGCCGATCCTTTAAACACTATTACATAGAGACAGGAAGGTAAGTCTCAACACAATGGACCACTAGGAGGGCACAGGCTCTTGCAAATGTGGAGACAAATGTTAGACCAGTGGTCTTGAATCTACATATAAAGTGTGTGGAACAGATGAAGTCTTGAATGAGTATGCATGGGTGACATGGATAAAGCCATGGAAATGACTGAGCATCCCTCAGGTCAGGCTCAGGGAAATGACAAAGCCTGGCGCTGGTGAGTACCATAATGAAAATCTAACATTACATCAACAACTTTGCTTTGGATTTCCACACACTCAAGAATACAGATTTGTGTTCAGGCTTAGAGTCTGTGGACCACAATTTTGCACTTCTAATTCTGCAATTAACCATAGCTTTACTGAAACTCACACGTTTGCCTTCCTCTCTCCCTCATTTGCTTCTTCAAAACCCTGGTTTTATGGACTGAAACATTTTTTCTTTTGTTTCCTCACTTTTCTGATAACACTGAAGCAAACTAGGGAGAACTTATGATCTCTCCACCTCCATAAGGTAACACTACTGTCACTGTCAGTACTTACATTGTCAGCCAGGGTTTCCTGTCAGCCCTCTCATGGAGATGATAAAGTAATGATTTGTTAAAACTTGAAATATGATTTTAAATATAGGGGGGGTGAATGACAAATATTAATTTTTGTGAATTCTAAGAGTCTCAAGTTCTCTTCTAGGAATATAAGTTCCTATAAAAGCAGCAAACAAACACCCTACAATCTGCTCTCATAAGTCCAGAGAAAGCAAGGGCATCTTCAGTTGGTTCTGTGCCCATACATTTCCACTATCGTCATTTGCTGCCTACAAGGCTGCCTACTACTGTCAGTGGGCCAAGGCTCTCTCTGGAATTTTCCTCAGTAGACAATTGCTACTATTCTCTAGGGACATCCAGCTTAAGGAACTGGTAATAAGGAACACAGGGATCCACCTCATCGCCTCAATGGATGATGATTCAAATAAAGCCATCCTAGGGGCTGCCGGTGTGCCTGTGTTGGTAGAACACTTGCCTGGCCTGAATAAAAGCCTAGGGTTCCATCTCCAGCATCATGCAAGCTGAATGTGGTGGTGTGCTGGGGCACAGAAGAACAACAGTAAAGAAATACAAGAAGAAAAAATAGAAAAAAATATTTTTTATAAAAACCCTAGGGCGCAACAAAAGAAAAACAAAAATTAATAAGTCATCCATTTGTGTAAAATAACAAAACCTCAGTGGCCATCTGCTAGATGCTGGCTTCCCACAGTAGGATTGCATCCTTTGTGAAGTCAGGAAGGAACGATGGAACACAGCATAACTGTGACGGGAAGAAATCTTTGGAAGAACACAGGAACGCACACAGGGTGGGAGGCAAGTAGAGAGTTCTATTTTTGGTTTTGACAGTAGAATTGTTTTTGAAAAAAAAATCTGTAATTTCCTAGGCACAAAGGCCTCTTCTGACACATGTGATCATTTATCTACTATCTATTCAGCACCTATCTATCATCTAGCTATCTATCACCCAGTTATTGCTATGGCAACGACCACCACTGCAGGTAGGTGTTTTGACATCCAGAACCAAGCTTCAAGTTCATGGGATCTGTCGCCTGAGGTGAATACAATGCGAGGAGCGAGGAACGTATTCTCCGGCTCTTTCTTAAAAGCATCAGGATTCAGACTGGCCTTTCAGCAAGATTTGCATTGTTGACATTTCAAAGTTAGGCACTTAAAGCAACTCCAGCCAAGATGTTTCAATGCATTATAGAAATTAAAGCAGGTGTGGATTGCTTTTCTGGGCCCTTGCCTCTGGATTTTCTTTTCTTTCCCACCTTCATCCCCCTTTGAATATGCATTTCCTCCTCCCACAGTGCCGGCTGGCAAACGTCCAAGATTTTTATCAAATCTTCTAAAGAGTGAATTACTCGTTTTAGCTTATTAAAATGAAAGAGATGCATAACACCACTTCACATGCAAACCTCATGAACCCCAGATCATAAACTCTTCTTTGCATGGGCATCTGGAGGCCCCGAACCCAGCTCAGGCTTTCTGTCTGTTAGTGCTCTGAGATGCCGCAGCCCAGGGAGTCCACTGGATTCTAAGTAATCAAAAGGATCTGTGACTGTGCTACTGTGCAGAGTCTGATACAATATATATGTTTCTTCATAATTGGCATTTATTATGAGATATGGTTTTTCTCTAAACTATTTTCAAGGCAAAAAATATTTTTACAGTGTAGCTGTGTTATCTTTAACACAATACAACAAGTCAGTCACATAGGACATTTTAAAGGATTGCAGGATTGGCTGGAGTCCTTCTAATGAATCTCCAGGGGAAGGGGAGGCGACAAGCAAAGGAATGGTGTCAAGGACATTCGCCCAGATCCATGGGCAATGGTGCTTTCGGGGAGTGCTTCTGACTGGTCCAGGGATGAGGCTTGGAAGAGAAGGACAAGGCTGAGACAGAAGCATACACAAAGCCAAGCCCTGCCAGGACCAGAAGGGACAAAGGTTTAAATGTTTAGCACTAGGTGGTAGCCAAGAAGATAATGAGCTTTAGGAAGGGAAAGTCTCAAAAAGAATTCTTGAGAAAGTCAGAGCCCTGCTTAAAGTCTCAGGGATCCATACTCTAGCCCGACAAGGTGGGGAATCTACTTGGTTAATGTTAAATGGAAATATTTGTTAGAACATATCCGTACCCATTGTTTAGACTACTGGAAAGGCAAGGGTTCCTTTCAGATCAGGGAACTATGGGAGAGTCTGAGAAAGTTGTTTGTGTCTAGATGAACAGTAGAAAGCTTTGTGGGAAGTCCCCCATGGCTCCCATCTGGGAAGGGCGAATTTACCATATTACCGACAATGCAGATCCCAGATGCTGTTATCAGAGGAGCACATGGCAAGCACTCCATCGTCCTTGCCTCATCCTTGTAAGGCTGATGGATGAGCATTTACCTGGATGTACTGCTGAACGTGTGCTCTAAGGGAGTAGCACCACCCATGCATCTGTCTTTTGGGGTAGAGTTGGCACTGTCTTCTTGCTCACTAAATTCTGCTCTTTCTTTTACATTATTAGAGAAAAGCCCTCTTGGACCAGATCAAGGCTAGGTACTGCATAAGACTGTACCAGAGAGAGTCCAGTACCATGTGCACAGGAGGGGACAGTGAGATGACTGACCCCATAGACTCTGGACACTTTATTATGTAGAAAATCATGTAATTTTTTTTACCATAATTTAATTTACACAGACTCTCCCATGTTCCCCTCAATATTAGAATGCCCCCTTGGGTGTTTGTCCTGCACCCATCATCTGTTCTCTAGCCCTCTAGCCCTCTAGCCATGGCTCCCTGAATTCCACTTCTCTAGCGATAGGCTCAATGCCCAGAGTTGCAAGCCTTTTCTCTCCATGGTTGTGGCTGCTTAGAAGTCTAGCCCAACTGTTGTTAGTGCCCTGCCTTTGAAACTGGGCAGCCATAGTGGGGTGGGACAGTCCATGGGGCTTGGTGAAAGGGCCATCCACAGCCACTGTAAAGAGGCTGCCCTCTGGACTTCCCACGGGGTTCTTCCATTCTGATCATAACTCTGCAGTGTCACCTGATCTTAACATCTCTGGGAAGGTAAGTTCAGAACATCAGCTCCAGAGAGAAAGCCCCGCCCCCATTCACTTTCACATAGGCCCTGTCCCTCTCTCCCTTCCAGTCCCCAACTCTTCCCTACTCTTCACCAGAGCATGGGGCCCAATCTCCTGATAGTGTGAACAAGCTTCAGACCCTTCCAGGAACATTAACTCCTGCTCCTCAGTTTGCCCTGGTCAGATTGCTAAGCTGGATTCTGGGCTCCACCACCACAATTTCCAGTTCCAGGCAGGACCTTTTGCTTCCACAAAGGGTCTAGTTGCTGCTGGTGGAGCAGGGGCCAGATCTCTGTGTGATGATGATTCCTCGTGATACTTTACCTCTCATGTGTTTCTGTTTCGGTGCCCCTTCTCTGCCCCTTGTAAAAGAAAATATTTTCTTTCTTCTGCTTCACCCTCTGCCTCCTATGTTCCAATAACAGCACCAATCTTCACGTTACCTTGGTCACAGCAAACAGGACAACGGTTTCCATCTCTGCTCTATTATGTTAGCCTCTAAACTATCAAACATAGCTGTGCATCCTGCCAGGCAGACTCATCTATGATGGCTCAAATGCATTCCATGGACCAGAATAAACTAGCATATTTGGGCTGTGTTCTGGATATATTAAAATGCAAAAAAATTAAAAAAAAACTGGCATGAAAACCAAGCCTCATGTAAACAGGAGATTATTATTACTTAGATTCCTATAATGTGCCCATCACATGGATCTCCAGGGCATTTGCAAACCCATTTTTACATAATTATGTGAAGAACATGTATTTTATATGAGATGGTGAAATTAAATACAAAATAGAGCATTTAGAAATGGCTATAATGCTTTAAATGAAGAAATGAAACTGTTTCAGGACATATGTGGGGGAGAAAATTTATAGACAACCATTTTTAAGAGGCTCGATTAATTTCAAAGAGAATGCAGACTGAGAATGAAATACCAAAACAAAAACAAAATCAGAGGTCTACCATAAAAATCAGTCTTTGTGATCTAAACAGCTAGGCTTGTCTGCTAACAATTGGGGCATCAAAAGGCTGTTGCGAAATGCTTGTTACACAAGGCATTCCCTGCTCTCACCTCTCCCTTCATGGACTCTGGCATCTTGTGTACCATCCAAACATACAAAAGGGTCCCTGATAAAGCCTGTGTAGACTTTCCATACCTGTGGAAAACCAGGTAGCAATATTTCTTTACTCAGGTGCTAGACATTGGAGGAAAGATTAAAAGAAAAAATTCACTTTGTAATGATTATCCAAATGGCATCCAGGTTATAAAGAATTTTTGTGATTGAAGAGAGCTTTGCCTCGGACATTCAAGTGAAATGTCCTGCACAGAGTGAAACTCCAAGACACTGCTGGGGATCCAAATCAATTCGGATTTTGTCCAAAAAGTCTAGAAGTATATACACTCACTTTCAATTTTAATACATACATTTGATTTGCTGTTTCCTAATCACTACATGCCTTCATGGGGAGAGCACTAGACTATAAACATGAAATCATTCCATAAATTTCAAATTGCTAGAAAGATACTCCGATAATCTTTTTTTTTCCTCTCAATTTGATCTTCAGTTTATTGCATTCTTTGCTTCACATAGGTAATTCAGAGGTTTGCTAATTTGCATAATGAAAGAAAAATAGAATTGTATTTTGTCCAGATTTCAAAGTTTTCCAATGGCCACATCAGCTATGACCACTAACACTCAGTTATGTTGACACTTCTCAAGAGTATCATGTTCAACACAGTTACATAAGAACTACGCAGGTGCCAGGCGTGGTGGCGCACACCTTTAATCCCAGCACTTGGGAGGCAGAGGCGGGCGGATTGCTGTGAGTTCGAGGCCAGCCTAGTCTACAAAGTGAGTCCAGGATGGCCAAGGCTAACACAGAGAGACCCTGTCTCAGAAAAAAAAAAAAAGAACTACGCAGGTTTCTTCTCAGCAAGCTAACCTCTACTGCCAGAGCTTATGGGCAGTAACAGTTGAAGTATTGCCCAACGTCAGAAAGCTACTCTGTTACCTTCCAATTTGTTGACCATTTACAGGAGGAAATAAGTATTTTGGCTCACTGTCTCAGAGAGTGACAGGGGAGGAAGCAGAAGGTTAACTCTCCATTGGCTTTCTTCTTTCCCTCTTGTATTAATCCATGGGATGGGCCAACCATATCAAAGGCAAATCTTTCCCCTCAATTATTAATCAGGACACACTCTCACAGACACATGCACTGATGTGATCTGGGTAACTCTAAATCTTATGTTAATAGTGACGCTTAGTTGCAATTCTAAGAACAAGGAAGTGCACCAAGGTTTAGTACTTGTGCAGGCTGCTATGTCAACCGGGGCCCAGAAGGTTCTAACCTCTCACAGGAGTATGCTGTACTCCTTGACCTAGTTCTGCAGAAGAGCTAAAACACTAAGCTAGTGCCTCTTTACTGCCATGGGAGGGTTGGGGGGTTTCAAGGTTTATGAGTGATTCATTAAGCAATACTGAGTCATAGCAAGGGATTCTTTAACATGGATATCTATAACATAAGCCAAGAACACACAGAAACTCACTTAAAACACCGTGACTTTTTTGCAATTTTTAAAGCTAAATTGTGTGTCATGATGTCACAAGAATGAACACAAATGTGAGAGGTCGCCTAGCATCTGATCAAAGGAGTGGATGGAATAAATACTCACAGGTAGGCATCATTGAAGCCTTTAAGGAACCTCCCACCTGCCTGATAAGCAGAAGAGATAACATTTCAACTTGGTTGTATTTGCATCCCCCAGAATCCTTTCTCTGGACTTCCCAACACTGCCAGCAAAGGTGTCTGCAGCCTACCTGGGCCCATACCAACAGACGAATGCAGTCATTACTCTTCAAGTGCTTCCTTCTAGAATGTCCTTCAATTGTCTCCCATAATTGGAGGAAACCTCTGCAGGCAAGTTGACCTGAGAGGAGCTTATGGCATGACCAGCAAGGCTTCATGGGGTTTCTGGGAACTATGGTGATCCATCATTAAAAGAGTGCATGTCTGGATGATGGCCATAGGGTTTCCAGCCAGTGAGATTGCTCAGTGGGTAAGGGCACTTGCCTCCAAACTCAAAAAGCTGAGTTCAATCACTAGGACCTATCTGGTGTAAGGGGATAACTGACTCCTGCAAGCTGTACATCCCTTGTTGCATGTGCATGCCCACAAATAACATATACATATGCAAACATGTACACACACAGATAAATAAATAAAATGCACTAAATTTTTAAGGGAAGTTCTAAATGCTCAGATGCATGCAATTTAATAAGCCATTAACATAGTAGATGATGTTTTGAGCACACTCCTAAGATCTTGCCATGTTCCAAACAACCACCTGTTCAGGTGTCAAAGGACAGGATTGATAAATGTGACTCAGAGGCATAAGGGGGCCTCTGAAGGGCAGGACTGGCATTTGAGGGCTCAAACTCAAACTCAAATTGAAGGCAAGGCTCTTCACACATAAAATATCCAGAATCAATTGGGTGAATTATAATCAAAATATCTTCACAAACTCAGTCTTTTCTGCTGCAAAACATACATCTGCAGCATACATTAATGCTGTGGGATGGATAATCAGAGTAATGGCATCATTCTAAGGAAGCACTATGGCGGTTCCTGATGGAGTTTCCCCAGAACCTGCATGGCTGATAGTACATCACAGGGGCTAAACAACACGCTCCCACAGCAAAGGATGCGGGGAATGCTATACCCTGTATGTCTCACACCAATATGTCTGCTCATCACTCAGCATGGACAAAAATCTTGTCTTGGAAAACTTTATGTCTCTCTGTTGTTAAAGTTCTTTTTATATAACTGTGTTAGTTTCTCTCTTAACCTGGTTATCACAAAAAATACCTGAGACTCATTTATATCTGTTTATAAAGCTGTACAACACAATCTGATCAGCTTTGGTTGTTCTTAACCCTCTATGTCGTTTTATCTTACTCCCAGCAAACATCCCAGTGATACTTGCCCATGGTAGCTTTCCTCAGCGCCATTTCCTTCCTCCTGACCTTCCTTGGACCTCCCCTAACTCCTCCTCCCCTGCTCATTGATTGGCTGTAAGCTACTTTATTGACATAGCAGGGGGACAATTGCAGATCAGAGTTTACACAACATTTAGACAACAAATTCTCAGGACAAAGCTTGCAAACCAGACATAGAGAGTACAGAAATCAGCATTTAAACTATACAATAACCTTATGTCTACACTCTGTGTATCTACCTATCTATCTATCACATATATGTAGTTATATATCATCTCCATAGTACTCAGCAGCCTTCACACCTTCCCCCGTTTTATCTATCTAGTTACTTTCTTTTAAAGGAAAACCATATAATATTTCATATATACATGTAGCACCTTATTATAAGGAATTTGACGTGTCTCTTCAACACATTTGTATGTTTTTAAATTAACACACTTGTGTGTTTTTAATTTTTTTGTGAATTTCACATCATACACCCAATCGCACTCATCTCCTCATCCATTCATATCTGTCCCCTATCCCAAAAGAAAACAAAAAATAAAAATACATAAAAATAAAATAAATCTCACCATGGAAGTTGCACTATGACACGGTGTGTCACACAGTATACCCCTTTGCCCAAACAGCTTTGTTTGTAAATGTTCATGGCAATGCGTCTGGTTCAAGGTCTGGTTCAAGGCCCGTGGCTTCTGTTACACTATCAATACCAGATCCTCACTGAGGCTCCTCTCAAATAACCTGTTGTTGCCCTGTGTCATAGAAATCCTACAGTCTGGTTCTGCAGGACTGGGCCTTCAAGCCCTCCCAGGTGGTGGTGTGGGTACAGGAGAGCTGGTCCTGATGGCATGAGCATGACCTTGGGAGAGCCAACATGCCTCATCCTGGCTGTTGCAGGCAGGAGAGCTGCCCCTGCCCCTCACCTGAGCACAGTGGGAAGCAGGTGGGCTGACCACCTCAGCTACCACCTAAGTCCAGATCCAGGGTTTTGAGTTGGTCCACTGTAACTATGAATGGAGCATTTGTATTTTTCTAATTAGGGCTATCCATCCTTCGAATATAAGGTCACATTGTACATCTTTGGTCGGCTGTGTTTTAATTCCACCTTACCCATAATCCTTGCCATTGTTAATGTGTCACATTTCAAAACTACAGGTTATCCCAAGAATGTACACACAATGCTCTAACAGAAAGTACTTGTTCATAATATCTGCAAAAACATTCTATAGAGAAAGAAAAAACATTCTTTAGGACCCATAGACTACTCCCAGATTCCCATCACCTCTTAGTTTCTAAAGGCAATAGGTTTGGGTATGTAATCTCCACAGTGAAGTGGCTGAGTTATCATACAATTAGCACTCAACTCTGAAAAGGCTCTTCTATTGTCCACTTAGTATACAGCTACTTGAATTTCAATGATGCTTATATATTTCATGAGGTTTTTCCAAGATGGCTTGAGGAATTAGCATCCAAAAGTTCTAAAGGGAGTCAATGGCAAATAAACTTTTGAGTTATTATCATCTTGAAAGAAGAATAACAGCAAGTACACACTGACCTCACTGCTTGCCAGCCCTAAGCCCCATAGATACCTTGCTGCTTTAGACAGCAGTGATGCCCCAGGGAGCCACAGGCTATGTTAAGGAGAATAAGAAATATGTCTTCACTAAGGGTTGCTGTCTGGTGGCAGCAGGCCAGAATATAAAGATGTACTGATCAAGTGTTCCAAGGGAATTCCCTCTACTTCTTGGCAGAAGAGACTCACGAGAGTACAACTCTGGAAAGGCTCCTTCAAAGAAGCTATCTTTCTTTGATACTGTGGGAACTGGATAAACAAGACACTGAATAAAAGCGTGTGAGCTGAGATCTATAAGATGATAAATTCCCAGAAAATTCACAGCTTCTCCATGGTCACCACTTGCATTTTATAGATCATAGTAACATTGGCACTAATTTACACACACATGCGCACGCACGCACGCACGCACGCACACACACACACACACACACACACACACACTCCACTGTCAAACTGATATGGTTTCAGCTCAGCTCAATCTCTGGGGCTGTAGGCACTCTCACCTTAGGGTATAGACATTCATTCCCAAATGATAGCACAAAGACTATATACAGACATTGGTGCAAAACTAAGTACAAATAGTTTTGAAAAGGAAGGGGAGATCCAGTTTATTGTTATATAGTATGCCAATCTGAAATTGTAAGTGCTGTGTTTGATGATACTAGAAAGCCATGTTTGCAACGAAAAATGAATATATTCATGACTACAAAAAACCCTTCACAATGAAGAAAGAAATTACAGAAGACCTATTGGATGATAGATCTTCCATTCCCCTGGACTTAGAAGAAAACTGTGAAAATGCCATACTATCAAAAGTAATTTACAACTTCAGTGCAGTGCTCATCAAAATTACATTGCTGTAATGACTGAACACTTTCTAAAATACTTCCTGTCCATTTCAAATAACTAGAAAGACAACCTTAAAATTCATATATAAACAGTAAATGTGGGCAGCCCAAACAATCTTAAGAAAAAGCAATAATGTGTAAGATAACACACTGTCTAACCTCAAATTACATTGCAGAGCAATAATGGCAAAGCCTGGTACTGACACAAAAACAACATATAGACCAATGGAGAGGACCCAGAAATAAATTCACACAGCTGTAGTCACATAACTTCCAACCAACGTGTCAAAAGCACATCAAGAAAAAGACAGCACATTCAATAAACAGTGCTGACAAAACTCGACACACACCTGTTGAATATTGGGACTAGAGTTGTATCTCTCAGCTCACACATCAGTTCACATGGAATCACAGACTACCATCACACACACACACACACACACACACACACACACACACACACACTTTACATAGTAACAGAAGAAACACTCTCTCAAGTTGGCAAATGGGATTACATGAACAGGCTTCTGCACAGCAGAGGATTTCCAGCTACGTGAACAGATAGTCTACAGAATAGGGGATAATCTTTGCCAGCTGCACTGCTGAAAGGCTGTTAGTATCTAGAATGCACAAATAACCTCAAGAAACTGAACACCAAAAAGCCCAGAATCAATCAATAAAGGGGCTAATGAACAGACTGTTCTCAAAAGAAGAAACACAGTTGGACAGTAAGTATTTTAGAAAGTGTTTGGTGTCCATTGCCACCATAGAAATGTTACACAAAAGTGCACTGAAAGCCCATCTTACCGTGGAGCTAGAATTGTAACTCCCAGAAGACAGATGATAACAAATGCTTGTGAGGATGACCAGAGAGGGGAACCCTTAATTCCTGCTGGGAGGAGTACAAACATGCATAGCCGCTATGGGCACCAGTGTGATCCATCTATAGCATTCCGCGGCATGCACTCGGGGGGCTTTGTGTCCTTCCACAGAGTTCTTGCACAGTCATAGCTACTGCTGTACTACTCACAGTAGCAAGGGACGACAAGCAGTCTAGATGGCCATCAGTACATGAATGGGTAATAGAAGTGTGCTATATGCACAATGGAGTTTTATAGAATTATATAAAGGGAAATTGGAGCATATGAATGCATTTGGAAACTGATAAGCAAGGTGACAGAAGCTCAGAAAGAGAAATATTGCCTGTTTGCTCTCATAAGTTGAAGCAAGTTTTTAATGTTTGCATATATTTATGCATGTGGGTGAGAGTCTAGGTACAGACTATGAAGATAGAGAGGGGAAAACAAGAAGGGAATAGACTGATAGAGGAAACGTGATACAAAAGGGGAAAGGAAGTTAATGGACAGCGGTGATATAACTGGAGTGGGTGGGAGTAGAGAAGAGGCCCAACAGAAACAAACTGTTTGAAAAGTCCATGATGAAACCCAATAGTTTGTATGCTAATTAAAGTTAATTTTTAGAAACAAATCACAGTATTTAATGCAATAGGCAACATTTGTTAATTGACACTCTGACACTATTCCCCGTGTGAATAGAACCCAGCTGGAATGTTGTCATGTCTATGGCACTGTCACTTCACCACTGCTCGGTAACTACTGATTGCTGTCCTTTGTGCTCTGATTTTAACCCCATAGAACTCAGTGCCGCTAAGATTTTATTGTCAGAAGGACACTGTGTTTTCCCAACCAGTTTACCTTTTCCTCCCTAGATAATGTTGCGTCGTGACATGGTTCACATCATCACTACATGGTCACCAGATGAAGTGGCACTTGGGCTCACCACCACTGCAGGGAAAGAAAGTGCAGGACACTTGGCCATCAGCATCCACTTGACTGTCAAGGACATAACAGTGGCAGCCTGTAGGATGCGCCTCTGTAGGCGCCAGGTCCTATGCAGCTGACAGACACAGACGAGCATTCCTAGGTTCAAACTGCAGCCCCGTCTCCTGCTTCCATTTGTGTGGTGCTAGGCCAGTGGTCTAACCTCTCTAGCCTTCATTCATATTTCTCAGATGAAAGCAGAATCTATCAGAGAGCACAGCAGTATAGATTAACAAGACAATGGTATTCAATATTTTATACACAGTTAAGTTCCAGCAAGGCATGGCACTATCCCTACCACTTGGAAGAAAGCTAAAGTGAAAGAATCCTCATGAACTTGAAGCCAGCATGGGCTATATAGTAAATTTTAGGGCAGTCTGGGCCACCCAGGAAGACCCTGTCTCAAAGAAAACAACAAAAAATATATTTAGCATTCATTCAAGTCTTCCATCAACATTCTATATTCCCATAATTTTAGCAACAATTGCCTATAGTGTATCAGGCACTGGTCTACGTGGGGACTTAGAAGAGCATAATTCTCATAGAGGTTCTCGTGCTCAGAGGACATAGAAGACAGGACAGCATATGAAGCTGAAGCTGGCATGTAAGTCGGTGGGCCAAGATGCTCGCTCTTCCAGGTAAAGGCTGTGAGCTGACCTTCTACCACAGTGCTTCTCACCCTTCACTATGCTGTGACCCATTAATATTGTTCTTCATGTTATGGTGACCCCCAGCCATAAAATTATTTCACTGTCATTTCATAACTGTAATTTTGCTACTGTGATAAATCATAATGTGATTTTTTTTTGGATATAGATGTTTGCCAAAGGGGTTGAGACCCACACGTCGAGAACTGCTGTATCACCTTAGGGTTTAGGATCCTATACGTCTCCTTACTCATAATCAATATATTCCAAGGGACCAATTCTGACTTGTTACAGACATTTAGAAAGGACTGTCTGTCCATAAAATTATTGTTATTATTTCCCCCTCTAGTTTTAAAAACCAAACTTAAGATGTTTGGTATTGCAATGGGATGTTCTTTTACAAATCTCCTGATTCTAGTATCTAATAGCCAGGATAACTAACTCCTACAAATTATACATTTTCCCAGGCACCAAATGCTGCTGACTTTGACCTTAGCCATCCTGTCATTCCACTCTGCTTATTCAGAAAATGGATCCATCTGTTAGTGTGAAATACAGTTTTCACAAAAACAGCGCCTTAAAATATTCTGATACAATGTTCCATCAGTGGTCCTTCTAGTTAGTCAAATAAAGACAATGAAGGGCCATGCCGACCTGCTAACATCTGCTCAAAACCTGCACCAGCACTGCCATGCCTCTGCTCACTCTCGCTGCAGCTAGAATTCATTTAGATAATTCCTTAAGCTTCGAATGCTTAGCATGTCACATTTCCACCAAGTCTCATTTATATAATTAGTGCTAACATATGGCTCAGAATCAACATTGGGGGATTGGAATCACTTTTAGCCTGCCGTTAGACCTAAAGGGGTATGGATTCAATATGGAAGAAAGAGAATTAGGCATGTGAGTTCCATTTACGATAACAAGAACCTTGCAATGGAAATTTACCCCCAAAAGGCTTGGCTGCTAATCACATAGCAAGCAGAAAGAATTACATTGTTAATAACCCTTACCAAGTGCAATAAAAGGAAATAGAAGTTTGTTTTATGTGCTGCTTAGGGTTTCTGCTTCTCCCTCTAAACTCAGAAGTATTTTCAAAAACTCATGCTAACAACTAAGTTCACACCAACAAAATCCTTTCTCATGTGGCCCAGTTTAGGTATGTAAATCAAGAGCATACCTAGTCATCATTCACTAAGATGCTCGGTTCACACTTGAATCCACGTGGCACTCTATCCCTCCGCTGGACCAGATGGCTTTCCTAGTCATCTTTCATGAATTCTCTACTGCAAATGTTGGCCTTTCCAAAAACAATCCATTTTCTCCTTGTTCTTTCACTTTAAAGTATTACTAAGAACGTTGAGATAGTAAGAAGATAAAGGAAAGAGACTGGCTAAATAATGTACCCAAGTCTAGAGTATTCACAATCCAATATAGACCTCACAGTAATAAAGAATTCCTGGGGCTAGGTGCAGCTCAGTGGGGGAGCTCAGGGTACCTTATGAAAATCCTGGGTCTAACATCCATTTAAATACATCCCCTCCCCTACAAAAATCCTCTACATGAACATGATACCTAAGTTTTTGTTATTAATCAATGAATCTAACGCTCCTGACAGTAATGCTTCCAGAAAACTGAAAACTTGCAGGCAGCAGGAGGCAATTTAACCACTATAATACCACGTGATCCTCAGAAAAGCCTCAACTGAAATTACCTTAATTCAACAGATGAACGAGTTGAAATCATACAATTTGAGTGAGGCTGCTTGGGCAGTAATGGCAGAGAACTCACTCCTAATACCAAGCTTTTCAGTCAAGTGCCTAATTCTCTACCTGTCTCTAGCTTCTCTATCTCTTTGTCTTAATAGTTAGCCATCCACTAAGACCCAGTGATTCTAAACACTAAAATTATCAGTAACTGTGTTCATCACAATTTACTTCATTACACGAGGCTTTCATTATCTCACATGTAAATTAGAATAAATAAATTCCAAGATCTGCTTCATACTGAACATACTTCTACAATTATTGAATCTCTCAATGGCATCTTCCAAACTCTACAGAGCCCTTTGGTGTGTCACACAACCCACGTGCGAAGACAAGGTGGAAGTGAGTAAGGCTTGCAATGAGGCAGTGCCCATATATGATGGGGGAACTGTATGTAGTCCCAGTTACCACACAAGAACTGTGTGGCTTTAAGCAACAATCAAACTCTTGGAAACATGAATGAAAACACTTCCTATGCTCAAGGAGCCCACTTCTTCTCTTTGGGAAAATCACAATTAAATATATTCAGCCTGGAAACCTGATTAGTCACATGCTGATATCATGAAAATATGTACACCTAAATGCTGGAATTTACCTATAAGCTTTTAGTTCTCCAATTTTGTCAATAACTCAGGCTTACTCAGACAATGATCATCTCTGTAGCTTGAAGGGAAGAAATGCAGATACAAGATTTTCAAATGTCGGTCTACGTATGAGTGCTTTACAGCCCATGGGAAAATGAGACAAAAACAGGAATGAAGAATTTTTATAAAGGTATGTTATCTGTCTTCCATCTCTGGAGATTCTATATTCATGAGTGCAAGCAATTGCAGATAGAAAATACTCAAAGAAACGGGTATTCCTATCTAATATAGATTTTTCATGAAATTAGATCCTAAAAATATTATACAACTATGTACACAGCACATGCACTACATCAAATATTATAAGAATATACAGGGCCAATGAGATGGCTCATCAGCCAAAGAACTATGGAAAAGAACCAAATGCCAAGTTGAGGCTTAAATGGGCAAATAACTTGAAAGATACTGTTAAAATTAAACTTGTATAGAATCCTTTCTTTTCCCTCCTGTGGAATTCTCTTCTAGACAAAAGATAGGGCTCCTCCATCCATGTTAAATGACCTTCCTACATCCTTAACACTGTCAGCCTATACCA
This sequence comes from Acomys minous, assembly GCF_964271855.1. Taxonomy (NCBI): domain Eukaryota; kingdom Metazoa; phylum Chordata; class Mammalia; order Rodentia; family Muridae; genus Acomys; species Acomys minous. The sequence continues at coordinate 26,893,265 of NC_140490.1, read as the reverse complement.
CATAGGAGTTTTTAAGCCAATGGAAAAAAGTCTTAACTACAGGGTTCTTCCATTACTTCTTTGGCTAGACAAAAAGGACAGTTTGGTACAAAATTGTCACATGAAGCTCCTTTGGCACTGTGAAAGGATGAAATGATGGGCTAACCCATTGATGCAGGCACTGGGCACTGCTCTCCCTAGAGGGACCCATGCCCACCAGTGAAAGGCTGCACTTCCTGTCCTCTACTGTGGATGAGAGGAGCTGAGTGTTGTTCCGCATCATTCTGTGGCTGAACTCTAATGACATTACAATGTGTTTAAATAAACAAAATCTTTGTTAGGATGGAAATAATAAAATATGTCTAAAATGAGTGGCATTTATTTATAAGAAAAATGGCTACACAAAATGTCATCTGTGTATATAGACTATAGATTTGCCCTGTCAGTATGGCATTACTTCAGGTCAGACCGTATCTTCACATAGAATTCTATAAGGACTTTTATGTGGAACTGCAACAATGTGTTGATGAATTTGCTTTGGTATTAAAAAGCTGATGGCCAGATGAGCACAGCTTGTAGTATTGCAAAGAATGTGTTCTGTGTCTGTGGTGGATTCCTAAAGGAACAGTAATTTAAAAAAGAAAATTACCCAAATAATTCAACTGAAACCAAATGTGTGGTGGACGGCTTGAAAAATGTAAACAATAATATTGATCAAAATTCAACCCCAAGAAACTCTTTTTTGTTTAGGAGATCTACACATATTCATCTTTTCTGACACCATAATTTCCATGTGAAAGAAAATAATGGCTTATACTAGAAAAGCAAATAAGTACTGAGAGTGGAAAGGATCATTGAATGCAGCTTACATGGCCCTGCTATAAACGTATGTTAACATGTTGACATTTGGGCAAAAGGTTAAACCGTTTCCATATAATGCAAGGATTCCATATCTAGACATGAAGAAGAGCTTCCAACAGACTGATCAAAGTTGGGAACCATCTGCTTTTAGTCATTTTGCTATTTCAAAATAATGATGGACGACATCAGAAAGGCAAAAGTCTACCTCCAATTGATTTTGTTTTTAAAGTAACAGAAGATGAAAATATCTGTAGGACAAAAATTTTAAAAATGTTTCTATGACCTAAGGAAGTACACAGATCCTCCATATAAAAATACAGATGCCACAAGGTTCTGAAAGAAGGTACATGGTGCTTTCAAAAGCATCACTCACAGACAACTCTAGGGTAATTATGGACATCTTTTAAAGAGGAAACAGTGGATTATAAATCTTGAATTGCCCTTCTTGGGGTAGGTCTTTAACCCCAGCACTAGGGAGGCTAAGACAAAAGAATTTCTATGAGTTCTAGGGTATATGGGGGTACACGGTGAGTTCCAGGTTAGACTGGGCCATGAGAAGAAATCTTGAGAAAGAAAGAAGAGAGGCATGAAGAAAAGAGGGGAAGGAAAGGAAAGCGGAGGCAGGAGAGGGCAGGGTAGGATGTAGGAGAAGAAGTGATTTGGGAGAGAGAGGCAACGAGAGAGAGAGAGAGACAGAGACAGAGCTAAGCATAAAGGAGAGGGTAAAAAGAGGAGAAGAGGGAGGAAAGGAAAGTAGGGAGAGGAGAGGAGAGGAGAGGAGAGGAGAGGAGAGGAGAAGAGAGGAGGGGAGGGGAGGGGAAGGGAGGGAAGGGGAGGGGAGGGAAGGGGAGGGGAGGGGAGGGGAGGGGAGAGGAGAGGATTGTGTTGTTAGTGTTGGCCCCCAAAAGTGTCAGTTTCCTGTGGCTATGCTTTAAGATGCCTACTGGGCCACTTTCCCTACTTTCACCTCAATATTGACCTCATCACGATAAATTTTGACTCTCAATTTATCAATCTCTCTTCAACCATCAACTTGCATGCAGTCACTACGCACATAAGGAGAGGGAAAGCCATGCTGGTCCACCCAGGCCAGGTAGCAGTGGGCTCTATCCTCTAAGCACTGGTGAGCACAGCCATTGCACTGATATTCTGAGACCAGTGTTTGGAGCTTCCTCCTCAGGAATTCTTTCATTGGATATCTGGATCCGTGATCAAGAGCTCTCGATTTTTAAGTCTTGTTGTGACTACTTAAAGTGTTCTATGCACCAAGTAAAACATCCATGAGCCCAGCTCTCTCTACCCATCTGCGTCCGTGTCCGTGAGTGTCCCCTGGTGTTCACAGATAACCAAGTACAATGAGGCAGTTCTAGACAGGCCTGGAGTCCCCTTTGCCTAAGTCAATCCAAGAAGAAACAAAGCTCTTCTTTCTTCCCCTACATCCAGCCCCCTCTTTAATTGCCCTGGGACCCAGAACTAGCTGGTTTCCTGTCATCTGATACACTGGACTTGGGTGGGAAGGCAGTGCTGGGAGGGTCTGAGGAGGAAGAGGTAAAGATAGAGGCCAGCTTCAGACCAGCCTTGGGGTTAGGGTAGCTCCTGGAGCTAGACAACACAGTGGTGGTGTCCATCCCCTTCAAATGCTCATGGGCTACACAGAGGAGCAAGGCCTCAGGCACACTGTGAATTTCCACAGTAATCGTCACTTTTTTCTGTGGTAAGATTAGTTATAAGGAAGATAAAAGAACAAAAAGGGAGGAAGGAAGAAGACATGACTTTCATTTTTGTTTCCTTGTGATAAATCTGTTTAACCAGTAGTTAAAACCCAGGGCATGCCTCAAGTGAGACAACTGCCTTTTGAAATTGTATCTTTAAGTTATATTTTTTAAAAAAGATGAATTTTATATCCTTTTACAGACAATAGCCAAGAGAGATCCATTTTTATTTCTTATAATGGCTTCAACAGTCACATATGACCATCACAGAGACTTATCCAGCCTCTGCATAGATAGTTAACCCAGGACTGGCCTCTTTCTTTGGAATTTTGGCACAGCACACCCTACACACTCCACAGCATTTAATTAACTGGAGGCCGTTCTCAAGAACACTTAATTATAGGTCAGTATTCTGACTATATAAATCATGGAAAAGGAAAGGAAATGACACAAAAGCCCTAGACTAATATAATTTATAGCTCTCTGAACTAACACAGAGAAAGAACGGTTCTGCTCTATAATTAAAGATTAGGTTAGTGCCAAAAAATCATAATTTTCTGCTTGGCTTTAAAAGAAAATGTCATGTTAATGACAGTTAACTTTTGATTACCCAGAGATGATTATATATAGTTTGTGGATTATCTATGCCCTCGCTTTCTTCCCCTTTCTCTCATGTTGCTTTATTGCTAATTAATCCCTCTATGAGAATTCTGATTAAGGAAGGGAAGAGAAGTAGATTAAATTAGTCGTAGCTGCCTTGGATAAAACTCTTGGTGCAGCTAATGTGAAAAATGTCTCTCTGGGTCTCGGTGCTCTTTCCTGACTCTGTAAGTAAAGGATGGGAGTGGGATAGCCAGACACGGGGTGGCACGGGGTTTCAAAGCAAAGACTCCAGACAGTGTGACCCAATGTCCTCACGAGTAGAACCCCGGAAACTCCTTTGTTCCCCATATTAATGAGTAAGACAAAATGTATCTCATGAATGATTCGGTGCCCTGTTAGCATCACACATCTGGAAGTTATGAGTGTCTTAAAGGCTCTGGGACCATGACATACTTCCAGTAAACACAGACTATGAGCAAAATGGCATACCTCACAGTAGTAAAGCAGTATGGAGAGGCCATCTCTGGAATGCATAGGTAAGAGGCTAAGAGGCCCTAGGAAGAACTTCCCCTAGTAATCAGCAACTACCATCCCCTAGACAGCAAAGTTCTAGAAGACCTCCAGCTAATTTTCAATCTACACGGCTCCCCCAAGACAACAAAAATTACCTACTATGTGCCAGTTCATCAGTGGTTGAAAAGAAAAAAGTAAAACTAAAGAGAGCAAATGAACTCTCAGATACTAAGGCAATGAACAGGAGCCAGCAGCTCGCCAGGTTGCTGCCACCAATCTGACTCCACTCGGCCAGTGACTGTGAGGGCAAGTGAAATCAAATCCCCCATAGTGACCCTCCTAAGCAGAATAATTCTGCGATGGTCCATAGAGAGGTGTCCACTCTGACACACAGAGCATAGTCTAAATGTTGGGGCCTGCGGAAAGTCAGCAAAGTAGCTCACTTTTCATAGTAAGATGAGGGTGTGGTTTTTTGAAACATGAACAAATTTTAAAATTAAAAATCTCTTTGGCCAGGAAGTTCTAGCCAAGGTCTGTGAGACCAACATGGAAGTGATAGCAGGTAAGGGAACAGTCTCAGTGAGATAGCTTAGCAAGCTTCCACAGAGAGCTGTAATACTGTCTGCTTTCCAGGCTATTTTAGTTTGCTTTACTTGGCACATGCGGATTGTTTAAGAGGAATGGACAGAGACTAGGTGTTATTTTCCACTCTTAATTCCTGGCACTCAAAGATCCACATATATAAAATGATGTGAAGTCTTCGTTCCACACCTAAGTAAAACAAAGCCATGCAATGTCTGCTGGAAACAGGCAACAGAGTGTGGAGGATCTTCAGGAGTGAAGCCAGCCAGCTGTACCCTTCGCTGAGCTTCATGAAGGAAATGAGGATGATAGAGTAGGGTATAACCACCCTTCAAATCTCTCTCCTTCTGGAAAATGTAACTTGACACAGCCCTGTGCAAAAGGAAGGTTGTCCACCATGACTGCCCCACGTGATCTGTTCTGTTAACCGCTTGTTGTCTTTAGGGTGCCTTTTGAAATTTTAAAATATTTCTGCTACATGCTACCATGATTTTAATACCCCAAAATATCATTCGCTTTTAAAAGAGCCAATTTGTTTTTGATGTTTGATGAGTCTTGGTTGCCACTGATTGGCCCAAGATTCATTTCTGCTGCCTTACGACAGCTCATTCTGATTATATTTCCCTCAATGAAGCAAAATTTAAAAACAAACAAACAAACAAACAAGTAAATAAAACCACCTTGGAACTAAAATGCTATTTTGTCAAAATACTACAGGAATATGCCAGGCATTTTCTTCTTTTGCATTCAAAGTAGTGTAATTATTTATGGCAGCAAAAATTAGTCATCTTTTGATTATATAAGTATATTTCCAAATAGCTGTCTGAAGCAGAGTAGAGCTATAGCACTAGTAGCATCAAATATACAGTTTTCATTCACAAAACCACAAAGAAAAAGAAGTTTCTTTCAGGCAAGACAACACTTCGGGCTTACTAAAGCGCAGTGTTCAGAGCAGAGAAAATCCAGCCTAGCAAAATGAGGAAGGCAGTGACTCTCTCCCTGACCCTCACGGGAATGGGGATGGAAGAAACACACAGCAGTCAAGCAAAGGATAGTTAAAGAGAAGCACTCTTACCAGGAGGGCTCCCCACAACATCTCCGGGCTACACAGCTAGCAGAAACAGCTCATCTATAGCTGGCAAATGCAGTAGAGACAGCCAGGATGGAGAGGCATGGGCAACGCTCTCCTCAGTTCATGAGGACCCGGGGCCACAACAGAACACTGAACACATGAGTCGCCATGAGCACAAAAACCTCCACAATACCTTTTGGCAAGTAACAATTGGAAAAGGCCCATTATTTATCATCCTGCTCTTCAAAAGGGAACTTCACAGCCAAGCTGTGGGAAGCCTGCTTAACAAAGCAAAGTGCAGTCCTGAAGGCCCCAGGGATGTGGAGAGCACTCCTAGTTCTCTCATGCAGTGGGTTAAGGCATGAGAATGCATACCAAAAAAAAAAAAAAAAAAAAGAAAGAAAGAAAAAAGAAAAAAAAAGAAAGAAAGAAATAAAAAGAAAAAGAAAAAGAAAAAAGAAAAATTTCACATGTGTTTTCATGAATTTATACCACCAGTTTTAAAATACTTGATCTGGTGATGTTTTATTTATTTTATTATGACTTAACAGAAACAAGAAAGATCATGAAGGCAGTGTTCATTTTAAAAATACTGATTCGCTGATTTTTCAAAACAAATAAATAGATAAAAAGAGTAAACTGGCTTAAAGTCATTAAAGTGGTCATCTAATAAATAAGGTCTAGCCCAGTGAGGTGGTGCATGTCTTTAATCCTAGAACCTTGGAGGCAAAGAAGGCAGTTTTCAGAGTTGGAATTAGCCTTGTCTACACAGGCCATCCAGGGCTACACAGGGAGTCCCAGGCTCAAAACAAAACAGCAGTTTTGAGACAGGATCTTCCCTAGAGAGCTTGTTTCTCTGAGCCTGTGGTCACTGTGGCTCTGAAGAGTTCCTTGTGGGCTCAGACTCTAGGACTCGGCTTGCACATGAGCTAAGTGGCTTGAAAAGCACAGCTCTGCTCAGAAGTAAGAAGGTCACTGGGCAGCCACCAAGAAACACTCACACTTGAAAACTGCCATCCCGGAAGTGGGGGTGGATTACAGTGTTCAGATTTACCTTTGAGGAAAATGTAAATAGGCTTAAATAGCAATATAAAAGACACAAAATGTTTTTCTTAATAGATTCATCTTCCAAACATTATATTCATAAAAACATGCAAAGAAGTTTTATAGTGAAATGTTGCCATTATCTGTCCATTTCTCCAAATCCAAAGCCAATAATTCTTGTTTAGGAGATTGAAAACATGCAGTTATTTGAAAGCATGTTTGCTGAGATTTGCATATTTTCCTTTGTTACCTTGGGCAGGGGGAGGAACGAATCACACAAAAAACACTCTTCCTTTTCTTTTAGGAAATTATTTTCCTCCACATTTGACACTACAGTTATACATTGAAATGTCTCAAATTAAAATTTTACCTTATTTAAATTTCTGGCATCAATATTTTTTCTGCCTTATATCATCAGTGCACCAGTTTTCTTCTGTAATGACATCCTATTAGTAAGAAAATTATATGGGCTTCTTCTTTTCTACAATCATTAATTACTCTTTCTGAGCTGAAAAAGAAATAAGACTGGAGGCCAGATTATCATCCCCACCAACTCTGTGAGGCAATGTTGGTTTCCTCAAAGTAGTGACTGTGATTGAATCCTAGTGGCTGCTTTCTGCTCAGCTGATAAATAACATTTCACAGCCATGCAGTAAAACCTCTTTAATCAGACAACTCTGTGAAAAAAGTGTGAACATGCTACTATCTGTCCTTGTCTTTAAAAAACAAAAAGCAAAACAAAGAAACTTAGAATAGTAAATTAAATAAATTCAAACCACTAGCCTATAAGAAATATACATAAGACTTTGCAGTTATTAAAAATTACAACAGAAACATTAACTATGTAACCATTTTGTGTGTGTGTAAAAATGTATGACTACGTGTTTACTTAAAACATACTAGAAATAAACATTTGATGTGGTCTTTGGAGTTAGTCTCCAGTGTCAATGGCAACAGGTGAAGAGACACAGTTCCATGCTGCCACCCCTTGGCAGTCTAGAATGTTCCCTCTAGGGACATCAACTCAGGTAAAGCTAGATTCTTGGATTTGCCACAGGAAAGAAATTCAGGACAAGCCACACTGAAGCAGAGTTGGAGTTTATTACAAGACACATTTATCATGGGTTTTAAAGTATCAGAATGAATAGAGAAGTACTCCTGGTGAAAACGAGACATCCATAGTTGTAGGCATGGATTTCTAGCAAGGAAGTCATGCTTGCTGAATTAACAGTGGCTATGTTGAGTGATTTAGATAGGTGTTGATGCTGTTATTTTTAATGGATTTTTAAAAAAGAAATCTAAGGGCTGGAGAGACAGCTTAGCTGTCGAAAGCACTTGCTGCTCTTGCTGAAGACCTGGGTTCAGTTCCCAGAATACACACAGTATCTCACAGGCATCTTTAACCTCAGTTCCTGGGCTCTGAGTACCTCCTTCTGGTTTTTGAAGGCACTACATGAACACACTACACTTAGATACATGTGGTTGAAACACTCACACACATAAAAATAAGGATAATTGATCTTTAAAGGACAAACAACCTCAATAATATCACAGTGGTTTCTGCGATGTGCCATGCTGAGAATCTTTGAGATGATAAAGCTCCATACAGCAGTGACTCGGGATGTTCAGATATTCCACTGTAACTAAAGTGGGCTAGAGCAGTGGCTCGGTGGCTGCTCTTACAAAGGACCTAGGTTTAATTCACATTACCTATATTGCTACTCACAACTCTCTGAAACTCCAGTCCAGGGGCACCCAACACCCTCCTCTGGATTCCACAGTACATCGACATACAGGCAGGCAAAAAACATCCATATCCATAAAACAATAAAATGATAACTTTTTTAAAGTTTTAAATTAATAGTCTTGTTTGAGAGATTCCTAGAAAACAGCTGGGAGCAGGCAGAGATCTTACTTGAAAAGTGGTACACACTTCAGGACTGGATCCTGGTTCACTATTATATTTTGAACAGTATATTATCTGTAGCTAGTAATTTTCACAGCAGATGTTGATGGTGTTAGAATTCTTGATCATTGACTTGCAAGAAGCTCCAGAAAGGGGACTCCCATTTTCTTCCCATGCCTGCATAACTTACCTATTTTTCCATCTTGCCTCATTGAATGTGAACATTATATCAACCAAAACAATAAAATGACAGTGAGACAGAAGAGAAAGACAGGGGAATTATTGGGACTTGGGACAGAGGAAAAGACCCTTAGCCCAGATAGTAGTTGAAATGTCTTGTCATTAATTCCAATACAATTAGCAGCATTTGCTTAAGGCTTTTCTTCCTTCCCAGCTATGGACTTACAATGTTCTAGGACTATCATCAGAAACGTCATTACATAAAAGCAATGTCCTATGTTCCTTGTGCAATCTTAGTGGCTCCAAGTTTTATCTTTTCAGATGATGACCCCATCCAAGGCACCCTACACCCAGTCTATAATTTATTTATCTAAGTAGAAAGAATAGGAAAACAATGCTTAACAATTTAATGGACAAAACTGGAAAGCCACCGACAAGGTTTCCATGGCCAAGCCTGACCATCTAATTGCTGTGCTCTCAATAGGAGTCCACAGTTGTATCTTTCTGAACATCCATCTTTCCCCTAACTCTTGTACTTAAAACTTATACTGAGTTGTTTTTAATAAATTTTCCAACATTGTTTCATACTCCCTGGTTCTGAAACTTTTTTCTGAGTGGATCTTTACCCATCTTAGTCTCTACTCAATTCAAGGAACTATACATAGCTAAGCAGTGCGAAAAAGCCTGGGCTATAGTCCCAGCCCTAAAGCTGACCAGCTCATCTGCAGCAAATTTCTCTGCATTCTATTACAATGTGTTCCATACAGGGCTTCTTTAAAGATGAACAAATTAGTAACTGAGAAGTGCTTGGAACACCATCAGACACACAGTAGGTATCATAGGTATGTTCAGTGGAAGCAACATTGCTAAACTAACACACATACATGCTAAAGCTTGGGAACACAAGATTGAAACAGATACAGAATTTACAGCAACATCCACAGCCTGTCAAGTAGCTTTCTCTGGCTTTCTATAATGACTGCCAATTAAAATAATTTGGATTTGGGGAATAGAGTGGAGTTTTTATAATGCCAGCAACAACCATATATTTCAATTCTGCTGCACTCAGAGGAGCTGATGTGCAGTGGTAAGTGTGAAGCCCTGACACAGACTGCCTCTTATCCTTTCTCTTCACTCGAAATCATAAAGGGAAAAGACTCTGCATAGCTCTCTAAGGAGAGCTCCACACTCCATCCAAACGCAGACCGCTGCCTCCCAGCTTTGCTTGATACGTTCTCTTGTTCTGTTTTAATAAACCTGTTTGTTTTCAGTGTGCAAAAATGTTCTTTGACAGTGTGATCAATAAAAATCCTCCTAATTTTCCAGTCAAATTAAAATATTCCATATCAGGTTCCAGAGCTGTCAGTAGCCCTTGGGAAAAAAATATCTTGACTTAGAAATGATTAAGGTATCATACTGTGCATGAACACATCAATTAACAATCAGAAGTGTTGGAGGAAAACTTAAGAACACAGAGCTGAAGAGATGCCTCAGCAGTTAAGAGCACTTGCTGGTCTTCCCAAAGGACCCAGGTTTGGTTTCCAGCACCAATGTTGGGCAATTCTCATATATCTGTATCTCTAGCTGCAGGGGATGCAATGTCCTCTTGTGGCCAGCACAGACACCTGTGCATACATTGCATACACACAAAGGAATAAAAGTAGATCTCGAGAACAGAATGTCATCATGGGCAGAGTCAGCACACACAGTCTTTGTAAGTATCTAGGGTTTGCCTATGGGGCAGCACTTCCAGGCATTCAGAATACAGAGGGCACAGGGCCACAGGACAATGTGGCAGGTGGTAACATAGAGGGTCTGAAAGAGGTCTCCTGCTAAGTGCTAGAGTCAAGATCCTGGAGATTGGGGAAAAGGAGAGAGGAGTAAAAGTTTGGCTCCTTTTATTTTTCTAACCTTACTTCTCCAGGATCTAGTACAGTGTTCCTGATTATAAAAGAAGGTACAATGGTTATTTTTGAAACAGATGAGCAGTGCCAGAGTCCTCTAACTTTTTACCTAAAGTTGTATTTTCCACTTGCAGAATAGAACAATGCTTCTTTGCTCTTTCATTAATGCTAGTTGTAAGGCATTATATTATGCCTTATATTATGTAGTCCTGGGCATTTTCCCCTAAAATGCATTTCACTTTTTTTTTTATTATTCTCATTGCAAGGTGAGGTCTTCCTATCATTTATCCACAGGGATAGCTAGTGCAATGTGCACGCAGGGTTTCTGCTGCACAGAACAACTTCCAAATCATGTATTAAAATACTAAGAGCGCTGGTACCCATCCCCACACCTCAGGAGATCCCACGATCAACCTGTTGTTCTATTTCCTCTTGACAAAGCCTAAAAATGCTTTCTAAATGTGACTTATATTATATCTCCCCCCACCCCCACCCCCACCCACCACCAAGTGATATTGTGAGGTTGTCAGGGTGAACCTAAGGAAACAAACCATGGTTTAGTTTGATATTTAATGTCATGTCTTTTCTAAAATTTGTTTCCCAAATAAAACAGGCATTTCAATGAATATAAGTAAGCATGGCTGTGACACTTGGAATAATCATTCTTGGGGGAGGGGCAAGATTCTTTCTTTTCTATTTGCAAGGTTTTCTGTGTCTTAATATGTAACTGGTTTCCTCAAGCAATGCAACTCTGAGGGGTTACTAATGAAAAGTAAGACTGATTTGGTAAGCATTTTATTTGCATTCACTACACATGCTCCGAGAAAGGGACTGTGTAAATTGAAAATATTCTGCCATCAGAAGGCATCTAAGTAAGTATTTCAGAGCCGACACCATGCTTAGCCATAAGCATTCATCTGTAAAAGGATGCTGCAGAGCCAGCCAACTGTCTCCAAGACCCAGACAAGGAGAGGCAGTGAATGATACTTGCACAGCCACTGAGAATGTGCAGAGATGGAGTTTAAACAGATGTCTCATAATCAGAGTGATTGGGACAGTGGCCCAGGTTGTGGAGATTTGCACTTTGTAAAGCTGTGCCTTGAAGGCCTACATTCCCCACCCAGCCCCACAACAGCAAATTGCACCTGACAGCCTCAGAAAGACAGGTGGGCAAAGCACAGGACCCTGACCTGGTCTTCAGGCTGGCATAGAAAGCAGCCAGGCATCCTTTTGCATCAGTGTAGAAGTGCAGGCCACGCTGGCCTCTCTGCACACACAGCCTTCCTTTTACATGGAGCACAAATGATCAGGACTTTAGACAGTCGTGTTCATACTCTACAAACAGGACAGTATGAATTAGCTGTGATGCCTGTCCCTAATGTTTAGGGCTTCATTTTCCTTCTTTAAAATAAGATGATGGTTATTTTTTTAACCCTATGAAATTACAACCCAATCCATGCTTGGAATGTTGAAATGTCACTCAATTAAAATAAATGATATTCAATTCTCTTTAAAAAATGGATTTTGAGGTCCTAATGAAAACAACTTGAGATTTAAAAAATTACAAATACAAGAAAAAAAACAAGCCATCGCTTACTTGGAAGGAAATGCCTTCAAGGCTACAGAATACCCTTGTAAAGTGCAAAACATTTGAAGAGTTAGAGACCATCAGCTGGATGGCAGTCCCACCATCTTCTCATTATGACATAATTATTTCATGCACCGGTGACACTTTGCTATCCATGTTGACTGTACTTTGGGTACATAAAAGACAAACCATACTTTTGGCATGAAAGATATAAGCTCTTTCAAATTCAGCACACCGAGACCAAGGGCAATTTTAAAGGGTTCCTCCACCTTTTCCTGTGTTTGACACTGTATATTGAAAATGCTGGTGTCTGGTGCTTTTCTCTGGCTTTCAATGGCCTGAACGCACTTAGCCTCACTCAGGGTTTCTTCACCGGGGTGGGGGGAGTTCTGTTTTACAACTCACTTTTCTAGTCTCAATAAGGCCCCTTGATTTACTGTGCAGTGCTCAGAAATACTTAAGATTCTTGGTTTTCTTTTACGCCTATGAGTACAGAATACGGCAGTCACTATGTACAAGAATAATGGGGACAGCACCTTCATGACAAGGCAAGGTGATGCTAAGTGTTTGTCCCTTCTAATCCAAAGTATATGATGATGCTTTAGTTTCTGCCACCTGGTTTTAATGGACATGCCAAACCCTTCTAGCACTACTAACTCAATGGAACACACACCACTATGAGTAGATGGAATGTTGTACATATATATATATGTGTGTGTGTGTGTGTGTGTGTGTATGTATGTATGTATATGTATGTATATTATTTGTATACATAGTTCCAAGGCACATGTGTATAAGTTAGAAGACAACCTTCAGAAGTTCTCTCCTTCTACCTTGGGCCCCAAGAATGGAAACTCAGGTCATCAATCAGGGTTAGTGGCAAGCTCCCTTACCTGCTGAGCTTTCTATCTAGGCCATAGTGCACAGATCCAGATACTTCAAAGATACAATTAACTCGGTGTTTTGTTTTTTGATTAGCAGGACATCACAGATCATCAATCCTTAATGCCTGGCCAGCACCACAAAGATACTTCACAAAGGAGGCTCCCTGCTCAACTAAGATAAATGTGAGTGAGTGTGAGGTGTGAATGTGTGTGTATGTGCGTGTGTGTGTGTGTGTGTGTGTGTGTGTGTGTGTGTGTGTGAATGGGTTAGTGCCCTCTCTTTCCCACTTGTATGTAAAGCACCACAGAATGTATTCACTTGTGAAAAATAGTCTAACTCCTGGCTAGTGAAACAGGTGACTTCTTGCTCAACATATAGACCTTCTTATACTCCCATCACAGGCTTCAACTGTACATGCTCTGCACTGCATTTTTTCAGCCTTGCTACCATCTCAATACTTCCCAACACCCTAAAGACTACTTATCTTGCCATTATGCCTCATTGCATTTGTTTCCATAAGAGTCAACTTTTTAATTTAAACCTTCTCAAGAGACAAAGAAAATTAAGAAAAGGACACTTGAAAAGTGTAACAAAGATTGCACTCCTACCAGCAATGGAGGAGTGTTCCTCTTTCTCTACATCCTCACCAGCATGTGCAGTTACTTGATTTTTTTTTTATCATAGCCAACCTGATGAGTATAAGATAAAATTTTGAGGTTGTTTTGATTTGCATAACCCTGATGACTTGTGATGTTGAACATTTCTTTAAGTGGTTCTTGGCCATTCAAAATTCCTGTTGGGAATTTTGTTTAACTCTGTACTCCATTTTTTAATTGGCTTATTTGGTTTGTCAGTGTCTAATTTCTTGAGTAGGGTTGGTGACAATCTTTCTCCATTCTGTTGGCTGCCATTTTGTCCTATTGACAGTGTGCTTTCATATCATGGGAGAAAACCACTCCCTGACACTATTAATATTACTCCGCTATTCTTGCAGACAGGAGCCTAGCAAAACTCCTCTGAGAGGCTTCACCCAGCAGCTGATGAAAACAGATGCAGAGGACCACTGCCAAGCATTAGATAGATCTTGGAGAGTCTTATGGATGAGTTAGAGGAAGGACGGAGGTAGAGGAGTCAAGGACTCTACAAGAAGACCTACAAAGTCAACTGGCCTGGGCCCATGGGGGCTTACAAAGACTGAACCACCAACCAAAAAAATATGCACATACATAGTAGATGTGCAGCTTGGTCTTCATGTGCATCCCCCAACAACTATAGCAGGGGCCCTCTCTGACTCTTATGCCTCCATTTGGATCCAGTTCCGCGGACTGGATTACTTTGTCTGGCCTCAGTGCTGAACTGTATGCTGAATGGCTAGGCAACCTTGATGACTCTTAGGTTCTCTTTTGATTACTTTATTTCTCTGTGGTTGTCATTGAATCATGCACATTTTGGGGATACTATGAAAGCTATACATTATAATTACCTAATCAGTGTAATTAGCATAGTATAACCACAAACATCTAGCATTTATTTGTAATTAGGTCATTCAATATCCCTATTTTAGCTGTTTTAAAATATTCTATGCATAATTGACAAATATCTTCACCCTGCTGTACATTGGACATGAGAAGTGATGTCTCTGATGGTAATTGGGTAGTGGCTGAACAGTTTCTCATTCTTCTCCCTTCTCTACCACCATAAACTCTTGTAACACTCTACCCTTATCTCCTAGGGCTCCAACTCTTGTTGATTCCTCACGCACATGAAATTGCCCAATATTTGCCTACTGTGTATGTCTGTGCCTGGCTTAGTTCACTTAACACATCGTCCTCTAAGACCTATCCATCATGTGGCCACAAATGAGGCCTCAGCTTTTATGATACACAATGATGCAATTGAGGCTATCATTTCCCAAGAGTCCAATGCTGTCACAATATCTAAACATCAGCAACCACAGAAACCTGCCTTCACTATTTCTTCCCACTCCCCATCCACTCTTAGTACTTTTCAAAGAGAGCAAACACTTGCAGTCTATAAATAAGAACCCAAATATTCCCTTGTACTAAGAGTCTTTGAGCTTCATCTGCTTTTAAGGTCTATATTTGCTCAGTTCCATTTATTTTCTCAAGCCTTCCCAATAATTCCACATGATCTATTCAGCTGTCTGCAGGATTAGACAGTCCTCAGGGGCAATTCTTATGCTTCGCCCTAAGCACACGGCCTTTCAGGCTAGCGCTAAATCCACTGGGTTTATTCTTGATACTTTTGCCTTGTATCTCAAAAAGCAAATTGTCGGAGCTGAAACTTTGCCTCTACATGTTGCAGATTCAAAATAGAAAAGGGAGGGGGGGAAGAAAAGAAAAAGAAGTGCCTATATAAGGTTTTAAAATAACGATTCTATAATTATTGGTAGATCTCAATGGATTTAGCACATCACTAATTATACTGCATTACTGTCAAATGAATTCTTTTAGCATGATTAATGTTATTATGCCAAATCCCAAATTAATTCACAATGAGTATCTTAAAGTCTCAGCAATGCTTTAAAAGGGAGGGGAAAAAAAAAGGTGACAAATTAAGCTGGGCCATTATAGTGAAATACAGAGAGGTTTGCTATCTAAGCACTTCAGATATATTGCTGGAATTAACCTATATATTTATGAAGCACCCTCTGATCTCAGTTCAGTTTTGCAGTAGATTTCCCAGCTGGGAAAATAATGGGCTAAATGAATAGCTCACACACCCAGTCTCTTGACCTTTTACCCTTGTCTGCACATCTCCATTGTTTGTGTGCCTTTTGTTATACCCTGCAGCAAGTCATTGTGGAAGCAAAGTGGGATGTAAATAAGGAATCCAAGAACAAAGGAAAAATACCATCTCTTTGTCAGTTAGTTTTTTAGCTGTATAATTACTGAATTATTTTTTCTGATACATTTAATCTTCTCCAAATTACCTGGGGTTTGATCATTCCTGGCCAAGTTGACAACGAAAATCTTGGGCAGGGCTCCCTGCCCTCCAGAGGGAGAGCAGGCAGGAGGAAAGCATTTAGGCACAGCTTGCACAGAAGTTGCTAGATTCCAGAGTCTTTCTTCTTAACCTTTGACACCAGAAGTATTTTCATAAGTTATTTCCTTCCATTGGGAGAGGGCAATGGCACCGACCTTTACAAAGGAGTCAGTGACACCTGGCTGAAACTGGCTTCTTTTAGCTTATAGGATTAGACTGCTACAATTTGGAGGCCTGGATACATTTCTTGAGCCTTGTAGCAAACGGTAGCATATATGGCTGTCTACTGAAATCTCTGAGGAAAGAAGCCTTGGGGAACAGGCAGTGCATACCCAATCTGAAATCTCAAGCCAACAAGTGCATGAATCAGTTATCCATGACAAGGGCATTTGTCAGGGATATAGGGTTGGAGCCCATACCTCCAGGACGGACTGCAACCTGGAGGTCGTGTCTTAGACCACTCTGTGGTCCTGACAAGAGACAACCAGGGTATTTGAACATGCTGCCCCTTAAAACTGTGCCCCATCTAAGAATCGGCATCGGTCACTAATTACAGAGATCTCCCACAAATCGCTGATCCGTCTCTAATTCTCAGCACAGGTCTAGACATTTTTCAGCAAATCTCAGCATGAGGGAATGGTCAGGATGCATGGTGCTCATGAGGCGTGAGAAACCACTCCTCCTTCTGTCTGCGGTGCTGTGCTCAGAGCACAGCGAGTCAGCAGTGTGAGGATGGACTAGCCAGGTGCTGTCTACGGCAAGGGGGCCGGCAAAGTTTCAGCCACAAGCTGATTAACTAACTACTTAGAATTTTACCACTTCATAATTATCTTCCATATCCCCAGGAGAAGACTGTATACATAGCCTTGCCACGCCATTTGAAAACACACAGAAATGTGCCAAGCAGGCCTTGACCATTTCCCCTGCTGGGGTTGAGGAGGGATTGTGTTGTGCCTTGACTTGTAGACACGGCAGTCATGGAGTGGAGGGGCATGTCGGGTAAGAGGTAGGTAGTGCCCGTGTGAGCGTTAAATGACCTACTTAGGAGTAAAGACGACTTTGATTTGTCACTCAGATATTAGCTAAACAGCATGAAACTGGGGCACTTAGAAGATGATTAACAAAACTAAGGAGATCTGCTAAAGACAACCAAGTTGTGGGCAGGAGGCTCAGTCTAACAGGAGTTTGTGACTCCAGGGCACAAGCATAGGATGGAACTGTCCTTAACAGGACCAGAAATCTAGCTCAGCACAAAGATGAGTAGTGAGCAGTGTAACTGCAAATTCCATCTGGAAGGGAAAAAAACTATTTTAACTTCCAATTTTAACCTGGTGTTAAAATCTTACAGAGCCGACAGCCAGAGCTAGCATGTTGAAATGGAAATAAAGGTGAGCATGCCAAAGACTGCCATTTTTTTGGTGAAATTTTTGAGTTTATTGCTTCAAAGAGCTCCAGTTTTAAATCCTGCAATTATCATGTTTTGAGATGTGGTAACTGTGCTATCTTCACACTGAAAATATTTGTTCTGACAATTAATAGGATCATTAATGATTAAGACAGCATTGGCCCTCACTGGGGGTAGAGGTTGATTGTTGGCGACAACTCCCCCACACACCTCATATGCAATCACTGAGCTGAGCTCCCAGTTGTCACATGGAAAGATACCAGCAGGGCTCTGCAGGAGAACACTTGGTAACAGCCAGTTCTCATTGTTAGCCTCACTAAAAAGTAAAGCAACTGCCTCTCATTGCTAGATGAACTTTAAATCAGCCTGCAGAGTGTATAAGTAGGACACCCACAATCTCTCTAAATGGAAGTTTGAGTCTCACCCAACCCATTCCTGATAGTTAGCCCCAATTTAACAACAGCCTGCTTTTTTCCTACCTAGGGACCACACCCCTCCATTCACATCAGCTCAGAATGACACCCCGAGAAGCAGGAAAAGTCAAATCAGTGTCTCACATTAAGACCAGTGCATCCTACTTTATAGGTGAAGACCCCCAGCCCTCACTTAGCCACTGTGGCCTTTCTCTCTTATAAGTCTTAACTGTATCTGAACTATTACCAGAGTTCAACAGCACCGTGAGAAGCTATCAAGGACAGTTCTCTTTTCTAAAGGTATGAAGAGAACAGAAGGAAAGGACCGTGGCAGAGGAGAAAAAGAGAAAGGTGCAAGAGTCACAATAGCATTGGGTTGTATGTCCTTTAAGGAATGAAGCCCTGTTTCAGAAAACAGACAAACAAGCAAAAATAAATAAATAAAAAGAAAAAAGGAAAAGAGAAAGAGAGGAATGACATCTATAGAGCTGGACAGCAAGTCAGAAAACGCACATGCATTCAAGGTTATGAACTTTGAGCTAAAAAACAAGAGTAAAATTCCGGCCAGGCTTTCTCTGCGTCGTTACCATAGTCTTTAAGTTTATTAACTCTTTGGTTTGTTGAAGTCGTGCTGAGTATGTTTATCTCCTGCAGGCCCCTTAGCACTAGGAAATGGTAATGTGCTATCATGATATTTCATAGAATACAAATAAGTCACAGAGAGACCAAGTAACTTTAAAAAGTTTCAGAGCGAGGATGAAGGCGATGAGGGACTAAATTCCATTGCCTAGTGAGGAAACAGTTCTTGGTGGCTTCTGAGTGAGTCCCAATCTGTGTTCTATTCATAATCTATGACATTGTAAACACCTTTGGGATATAAAATCCCATGACAACAGCTCTCACACTACAAGCCAATGATTGTCACCAAACTTATAAACTTACAGAGGTATCACAGCAAAATTTCTAGGACATTTCAGTCTCCCACAGCAGCCCCCTCTTGCTCACTTTTCCTCATAGGTAATTACTTACCTATTTGCTTTCTTTATAGATTTACCCTTTCAGGATATACCATAGAGATAAGAGGTTGCACTACAAAGTCCAGGGCAGAGATCTGGCCGCCTCCACTTGCAAGGTTCAGGTCATAGTCCATCCCACACACTGGCACGGTCTCTCACCACTCTGCTGCTGCTAGAATCTACATTGCTTCTATTTGTTCTCTGATATGGCTCCTGCTCTGAAAATTCACCCACAAATCTTTTGGCAGATCTGTGGCCTTATTTCCCTTTCATGCCATGATGGGTCGTGTGATTGTTGTATACTTAACATTTCCAAAAAATGAGAAAACGTGAAATACTTGCATCATTCTACATCCCTACAGCTGTGTCTGAGGATCCACATGCTCACCAATAATTGATTTTTGCTTGGTTTTGTTTCAAGACAGTCTTACTAGCGATGCAGTTTAGGCTGACCTCAAACTCAAAATCTTCCTGCCTTCATTGCCAAAGTGTTGGGACTGCATACAAGAACAACCATACCCTGCTTGCCTCCTTCCTGGTAGCCATCTTAGTAGGTGAAAGGCAGCTGGCACTTCTCTCTGGAGACCAATTCCTAAAGCATGTATTTATCATCTTCAGTGCAGTGACCTTTCAAACCTTTGCCTCTTATTACTGAGTTTTAAGTTGTTTGGTGCTGGATCCTATATCAAGTCTCGGATTTGAAAATATTTTCTTACCCAGGTTTTTTTCTTTACTATTTTGTTTTCCAAGGCAAAAAATTAAGTTCTACTGTTTTGACTTACCCACATTTTCTTTTGTGAATAATGGCTTCTGATGTCACAGGTAAAGCCTCTGCTTAATTCAAGGCCAGGAGTATTTTTCCTCCCTGATCACCCCATAAGTTTTATAATTTTAACTTTTTGGTTTGTGATCTGTTTTTGAATGTTTATTTCTTGCATAGCATAGGAGCCTAATTTGTTTCCTCTAAAGAAGCCAAGTTTACACATTGTCCATACCCTCCAACAACTTTATTCTGAACATTTTTAAAGAGATCAAAGGCTGAAGAATTACACAGTAAACCTCCATGTCACACTGCTTAAGCCCTTGCTGTGCTCATCTGATCACACCCTGTCTGTCCGTCTATATTGCTATCAGTCAGCTCATCTTATTTCTTGATACATTTCAAAATAATGGCATGCTTAGTGTCAGAGCTCACTATGGTTTCCTTGAGCTGCAATTTACATAAAATGCACAAATCTCAGCTCTCCTACCTGATTAGTTTGGAACACTTTCACACTTTTTGTTACCATAAGTCTTAATAGCATATAACAGTGCATAAAGCATACTCATTACTGCAAATGACCTGGGCCCCAGCAAGACCCTCCAGCTTCAAAAACCACTGTCATGGTTTTCCCTGTGAATTCATTCTGCCCCTTCAACTTCATAAACATGACAGGTTTAATGCTATGCTTCTTTGACTATGTGGCCCGTTTCTGAGGGTCATGATTTTCTTGATGGAGGCTTTCCTTCTGCACGTGTTCTGTAACTTAAGCATAGATTCTGCTACTGGACACCCCACTAGGGTTCACGGGGAGAAGACTTTCCTATATTCGTGGAACATTCTTTTGAATGGAAAACACATAGAAAAAAGAGAGTAGGTCGCAAAAAGAATGACTAACTCAACCTCCTGAAGAAGTACAAGACTGTCTTTTCTTTCTACCCTCCTATCAACAACCTAGACGTCTACCTGTGCCACATGATAATTTGGCCTCTTGGGCATGCTGTGCTCCAAGGCTGCTGTGTTGCCACTAGACCACCAGAGAGAACAGCATGGGTGCCACAGAGTGAGCGTAAGGGTTCTACGCTGTTTGGGGGAGGAGAATAATGACAGCCCAGGCCTTGGTTATACAAACAGAGAAGACCAGGACTTCTTCCCAGACCCTCCTAGGAATCCCAAGGACCCACAGGAAAAGCCCTGGAAGAAAGCAATCACTAGCCAGACACAGGACATTAGGTGAGAGGGGGGCCTTGGACAAACCAGTGTGACCCTTGTCCCAGTGACTAAAATGGAGCATCCAGCTCACAGAGTTTCTTTTTATACTGTGTTATTGCTTCTTGGGAAAGCCTGATTTTTTTTAAAGCTCAAACATAAACACAAACATCTCTGCTTGTGTTCTCACTATATTGAAGTCAGCCACCAAGGACAGACCTGGTTTTTATTAGCTCTCTTGTCCACTCGAGCCAGCACACCTCCACAAAGCATCTGCATGCCTTGCTCTCCTGAACCGCTGTATCCCGCCTTCCTCCCTAGCCTGCATCCTCCCTCCCTGCTCCTCCTGGAGTCTGCTCCTGTTCACTCCCCTCCTGCGCTATGCCACAGCTTCCCTTCCCAGCTTCTATTCCTGGTTGCAGACACCCCACTCTTTCTCCTGAGATAACATCTCTACAACTGACCGTTCAATTTAATGCTCCACCTCCTCACCTATGTTTGCACAGATCCGGGATCGATACAGAAGCAGTACCAGAGAACTGTTGGGTGGGCTCACCATGGTTAAAAATGTCACCTCATCTCATGCATCACTTGGAACAAATCCAGAGTCACATACAACGTCAGCGCTGCTATACACAAGCACATACATCACAGCCAATGTGTAATTTCCCTTTCTGAAGGACTTGAAAAGCTTCTTCAAAGAACAAAATTTGGACATTTATCTCTAACTAGAAACTGCTCTAGAGAATTTAAAAGGATTTCTTAGCAATTTTGGAGCACGGCTTTTCGGCTGTCTTAATATGCCAGGCACCAGAGAACTGAGATGCACTGTGCATATATAAAGTACACATATCATGATAAAGAACAAGTGTAGAATACATCAGTTACTTTTTAGTTTCAGTGGCTTGTTGCAATATTTGGATATTCCAAGTTCATTGAAATGATTGAAACTAGCCCCATTTCTGTCAACATGACTACCGACATGTTAAAATTGTGTATTTGGCTTATATGTGTAGAGAGCTAGTGTCTATGGGATTTTCAATGGAAGTCTTTCAGAATACTCCATCCTTATTTCCAACGTTAGCATCTTCTATCTAAAATCAGAAGCTCTAAAATCAGCAATGCCTCCTAAGTGGGATCTTGTTCCAACTTTTCACATACACTATCAAATAGCCACTTTTGCCTTCCCAGTCAGCTCTCTCCAGCCAACTGATGGGCTCTCCAGAATGCCCCACACAGCAGAGGGGCCCACCATGTGAGGACAAGGTTCACTTTAGGAAGAAAGATGTCTATTAGATATTTTCCTCATTGCTGTGACCAAATGCCTGAGAAGAAGTAATTAAAGGAGGGGTGTTTACTTGGGCATATTGCTTAGAAGACACTGTATGCTCTAAGATGGCAGGAAGGCACTGTGGTGGGACTAGGCCCTGCTCATCACAGTAGCCCCAACATTTTAGAAGGCAGGAAAGGGAGAATACCAGCTCTTCGCTGTCCTCTTCCCTTTTCCCTTTCCTTTATTCAGGCTGCCACCCCAGCACATGGGACAGTGCTAGCCATGTTCAAAGTGGGTCTCCCCATCTAGTTAGCCCTCCCTAGAACTGCCTCCATGGACAGTGAACATATTCAAACGTGTACCTCACTAATATCCTAAGCATGTCTTAATCCAAACCAGCCAATGATCAACATTAGCCATCACAGATCGCAATGGGAAAGGCCACGGAAACAGAACAGAATGAGACGCATCTGCGGTGGCACGTGTGTGTTTAAAACAGGCAAATCATGGAGCCACGAGAACTGATATCCCACATTCTGACCACTGTTTTCCACGTCACTGATAGGAAATACTATAAGCTCCACATCCAGGGAGTTTGCTAGCCTTTTCCCATGAGCAGGGTGGGCACTTATGACAAAGGCCTTAGGTACTTCCCTGTCTCCAATAATCCTTTAGCATCTCTCAAACTAAGATTCTTTAAGGTCACAGCAAATGGAAATAGCTCAGGAATCCAGGACCCACTCATCCTGGAGATGCCTCGGAAAAACCCTGGGAAATAATGCTCAAGAGATCTGTGCCTGTGCCTGCAGTAATGCTAAAAAGATGCACAGTAACACTCTGCCTCAGGTTTCACCTCAGAGCCTTTTACTTCTCACACTAAGTAACTAGCATCACAGGCTGCAAGGCTCCATCTGTGGTCAGAGCTGTCAGCCAAGCCCGTCTCCTGCGTCTATAGCCAGCCTCCTTCTGTACCTGGCACTTGAGTAGTCCCAGTGCATAGCAGCAAGGACAGACAGACTGCCTTCAAACAGTGCAATTTAAATTCTGAAACAATTCTTCAATCCCTTTTCTCCATATGGTACTGGGCAACAAACATATGGTCTTGTTCATGATAGTCACATTACCCAGCTGTCTTACAAAGTCACCTAGGCTGATTTGAACTCTCTCATATAGTCCAGCCTGGTCTTGAACTTGAGATTTTTATGCCTTTGTCTGGTAAGTGGCTGGGATTACAGGCCTGCACCTCCAGGCTAAGATATTCCGTTTCTAAGACATTGAGAAAACCCTCAGTTTCAGTGGGTGGCACTGTACTGTTTTGCAATGGGTCACCCCTAGCTATTTCCATTGCCTTTAGATTAGTAACCTCACTGTAATAATTCCTTTATCTTCCTTCAAAGTTGAAATATCAGGTTGGAATATAAATACTGATGACCAGCTAAATTCTATATACAGCACTGCATGTGCCCAGATAAGTACATTTTACTTTAAAACAGGTGATTGTATGTTGTCAAAGCTTGGGGGCACACCTGCAACCCCAGTATTCCAGTCAGCAAGGCAGGAAAGTGATGAGGCTATCCTGGGACACACAAAAAGATCCAGTCTCTAAATAAAACAGAGGCCAGCTGAGCGGACACAGGGTGTGTGACTGTCTTCTGATGGAGAAGAAGTCACAGACACCACACTTCACTAAACACTACAGCCAATTTTTCTAAGTAGTACTTTTTAAAAATAGAGGAGATTAGTTTAACCCTGCTATTCTAGAAAGAACCGATGCATACATTTTTCATGAAAGTGTATTTTACATAAGCTCTTGCACTTAAAGCTAATTTCTACCCTTTTCCTATTTCTAGAGTCACTGATATAGGTGACTACAGAAAAAGGGGGGGAGTAGATAAAAAAAAACGGGAGCAAGAAGGGAAAAGGCCAAGGAGGAGCCATCCAACCATCATGGAGTCTAGCGTTTTACGGGTGACCGCTGAACATTCCTGGGACTACTGCTTAAAGAAGTATCTGGGTGTAACTTAGTTTAATTGCAAAGTTTCTCTCTTGCCTCAAGAAGTGGATCCTCCTACTTAAAACACTTTCAGTTACGGAGCTCCGTCTCCCAGTTCCCCGGCTCCATGTTTCTCCTTTTCTGTGATTATTAAATGTTGTCTATGCTAAGCTGAGTAGTGTCTCTGTAAATCCGATCTGTTGATGTCTGTTCTTCCCACAGGGCCACCCATAGCGACGCTAATCCATCTCACTCCCGACACGCTCAGATATTTCAAGATACCAAATAGTAACTACCACTTACCGAGACGTTACTGGGTCTCAGGCGCCACCATAAAGTGTATCGTTTAATGTATTCTCCTTCCAATACAGAGGAGGAGGATCATGAATCCTCATTTTATAGAGCAAATAGAGAGATTCACTCTCCCCTGAGATAACAAACGGAAGAGACAGGCTTCTGCCTCCTATGCGTATTCCAAGTGAGCATGGAGCACCATTGCTGAGTCCTGCATCTCTGCTCCTTGTCCTCATCCTCCTAAGGCAGCTTCCCTCTACCTGTTCCTGTATGTAAGCACAGCATGGGGCATGGACAACTCACCTAAGGACTATCTGCTTAGTGACTATATGCAAGAGCACACCTTACAAAATGGTTCAGAGGCACACGTCCCTCCCTGCTTCTTAACGTGCTGGGCCTGAAGGCTTCAACTTTTTTAAAGCAACCATATGCACTGTGGTTTCTGTGATTTTTTTAATTAACCAATTAATCTATTTACTTTGCATCCTGATCAGAACTTTCCCTCCTTCTACTCCTCTCAGTCCCTCCCTTTCACTTGCCCTCCCCCTTGCTCCCCACATTTTCTCCTCAGAGAAGGGGAGACCTCCCACGGAAATCAACCTGCCTTGGCATATCGTTGTAGTAGGACTGGGCATGTGCTCTATTGAGGCTAGACAGGGCCATTCAGTTAGGAGAAAGGGATGCAGAGGCAGGCAACAGAGATAGCCCCTGCCCCTGCTGTCAGCGGTCCTACATGAGGACTAAGATGTACTCCTGTTACATGTGTGTAGGGGGCCTATATCCAAAAGATGCCCTACCATACTACAAGGACACTTGCACAACTATGTTAACAGCAACTTTATTCACAATAGCCAGTAACACCCGGATGTCCCTCAACTAAAGAATGGATGAAGAAAATATGGTGCATTTACACAATGGAGTATTACTCAGCTATTAAAAACAACGACATCATGAAATTCGAAGACTAGAAAGCTAGACTCCTGAGTGAGGTAACCCAGAGCCAGAAAGACAAATATGGTATGTACTTACTTATAAGTGGATATTAGCTATAAAGTACAGCATAACCATGCTACAATCCACAGATCCAAAGAATCTAAGTAACAAGGAGGGCCCAAGGAAGGATTTTTTGAATCTCACTGAGAAGGGGAGATAAAAAAAGGCATCTTGGGTGGATGGAGGGAACTGGGTGTGGGAGGGGATGTGGAGGGGAACATGAAGGATCAAGTGTGGGGAGGATGTCCGGAGAGAGGACTAGAATCAGGTGTGTGGGGTGGTATCTGTGGCATGAGCCAGACACCTAGGACAATGGAAACTCCCAGGAATCTATGAGGGTGACCCTAACTAAGACTCCTACCAACAGGGGAGATGGAACATGAAACGGTCACCTCCTGTAACCAGGCAAGACTTACAAAGGAGGGGTGGAGATACCAACCCGGCCACAAGACCTTCAACCCACAACTGTTTCTGCCAATGAGAGGCCCAGGGATAAAAATGGAGCAGCGAGTGAGGGGATGGCCAAGCAATGACTAGCCCAATTCGAGCCCCATGCCATGAGGGATAGCTCACTCCTGACATTATTGATAATATTCTGCTATCCATGCAGAGAGGAGACTAGCACAGCTGTCCTCTGAGAGGTCACACAAACCTTACACTTCATGTCTTCTTTCCTCAGCATCCTCCTAAGCATTAGAGGCAATGTCACAGACTCTTGGGAAGTCTGCCACAAACTCTAATGAAAACCAGACTCTTGTTTCAGGAAAGGACTCACAGACAGACAATTGGTACCCTTCTATCTCTCTAACGCCAACTTGAATCAGCCAAAATAAACACATGTATCCAAAGATGCCAGAGTTCACATGATACTGCTTAAAATTAGGTAACATTCATGCTCAATACCAAACTAGGGAGTCCTTCCTCCATCTTTTCCCAAATATACATCAGACATGTCAGCCTATTCTGGGTTTATCGTCCCCAAATTGTTATGAAGAGATTAAACCATGTTGTGCTATCTTGGTTAGTAGAGTTCTTATTGATGTGACTTCTTCTACAGTCACAAACTGAACACTCTTGTCACCTCACTTATTGTGAGGTCTGTTCGTTTCTGGAGGATTCCAACTCTCCTGCTCAGAGCTTAGCTGCTGTGAACAAAGCCAAATAGATTCCCTCCAAGAGAGAAGATGGCTTTATCCTAGAGATACTTTTAATTATTAAGCAGTCCAACTTAATTCATCATTAGTGCCCGTAATGAAGCGCAATAAGGCAATTTGGAAGGAACGGAGCAGAGGTGCTATAAAATAAAATATAGAGTCATAACATTTATCACAGCTTGCTGTAGAGAAATTTATTCTGCTGGAAGCAGTCATTTTGGATGTAGGACTGGAGCTGTTAAACAACTTATGCCAGCCCTCCAGCAGAAGCTGGCTGGCTGTGCACAACACCCAGTTCCTTTCCCTTCTAGGCATACAGTTGCCTGCCAGCCTCTCGCGTGTGGCTAGCCCTCATACCAACTTGGAGACAGCATAAGGTAGTTGCAGAATGCTGCTTTGGGGTCTCCACATGAAATCTTCCATCTACATTTATTTCTGCCACTGGCTGCCCACCATGAAAAATACTTTTGAGTCCTGCTGAGACCCATACATCAAAAAAAAATGTGAGACATGTCTAACACACACACACACACACACACACACACACACACACACACACACATCTCACACCTGTCGAGTGAAAAGGGAATATGTAAGAGAGCTGAAAGATGGGGAAGAGTACTATGAAATGCTGTCTTTTGAGCTCAGGTACTCACAACAACTGAGATTATCTGCACAGACCGGCAAAAGATCAAAATGGTCAAATACCAGCCTCGATGTCAAGTGCCTTTTGGCCCCACCCTTTCCTGAAGTCTTCCAGGCAGGGAGTAGGTGCTGGGGAAGGAGAACGACCCTTTCATGAGGGCATGGTACTAGTATGTGTCCCGTTCTCATCACACCTACAGGCCACGCTAACTGGAATGAGTGAGTTTGAAGAGGAGGAGGACAGGAAGTGGGTAAGGGAGTGGGAGGAGGTTGGGAGAAGTTTGAGGGATAATGGAGAAGGCACATTATACTTCGTTGTATACATGTGTGAGTTTCACAATAAGATAAATACTTTTTAAAAACAAAGAAAATGTGGGGATATGAGTGGTAGCACTGAGTTCAAGGTTAGGGAACTAGCTGTTAGACCGTGGACATCCAGACTGGACTGTGAGCTGAGTGATGTAGGCTTCGGCCTTTTCCAAATCTATGGTATTTGCCGTTCTTTAATGCTTATACCTCCCTTCCAACCCACCTACCCTAGATAGTAGAGAAAGGAGGTTTATGGGAGAAATAGACCTTTTTTATGCTCGGTTCCTGGGAGTGATTCCCCTGGCGTAGTTGCAGGATTTCAGCGGACCAGCAATTCCACCAAGGTTGCTGCTGGAACCTGGAACAGCAGCCAGAACCCGGAGCCTTGAAGCCTTTCCTGGAGCAGTTCTCTTTACAAGTGTCTCCAACAGCCAAACAGTACCAAGACCCAAAAAGCCCCACCTCCTGTTTTGTTTTGGGCTGAGTCTGAGCTAAGATGTGTTTCAGCTGGCAAAAACCAAGCCCCTGAATGAGGTGATTCATCTTCTAGTGCATAAAAATCACCTGTTCTCTCACAAGTCTGTTCCCCATCCCACACTTGAGATCAAAACAAAAACATGTTTATATCCATTACATATTCCACACTTGGGATCAATACAAAACCATGTGTACATTCACTACAGAGTGAGGTAACTTCTCTTTTAGGAAGTCCGTGGGGTTTGGGGATGGGCGTAACTGCCTAGTATGATTTTAACTAACACAGATTCTGCTAATAAGCAGAGCTATGTAAAGGTGCTAAAAGTTTGCAAAGAAAATTATACCGATATCTAGACTTTGTATTTATCTAGTTATTCTTGCGCTTATCTTCAAGTGTGCTTTGGAGAAAGAGCTTTGTCACAAGAGGGTTTGGGATAAAAGAGCTGGACCCTGGAGCTGAGGGCAACATCCAAGGCAGGAAGGCAAAAGTAGTTTGCCACCTCATCAACCGTCCCTTCCAAGTTTCTAGGCTTAGCGAGGGCAATTTTCCTACTTTAAATTTAGTATTATATTACCAGAAGCAAACAAAACAAAACAAACAACAAGAAAACAGCACAATAGGTTTTTTAAAAAGGGAGGCATGCCGGGCACAATGGCACACACCTGTAATCCCAGCACTCTGGGAGGCAGAGGCAGGTGGATCTCTGTGAGTTCCAGGCCAGCTTGGTCTACAAAGTGAGTCCAGGACAGTCAAGGCTACAAAGAGAAACCCTGTCTTGAAAACCCAAAATCCCTTAGCTACTAGCCACAGTGAGTTTAATGAAACCCAAATAGAGTCCCTGTAGCTCCTCCTGTCTTTTATATCTGTATAAAACTCAGCTCCTTAATGTATCCTGAAAATGAAGTCCTTGTCACTGTCAGTCATCCTTGCCACCTGACACCACCCTACAGCTTTGGGGTTGTATGTTACCCTGACTGCCCTTGGTTTCTGGTGCTTTGCATGCTCTCAGCCACTAGCACGCTCACTCCTGCTGCCTGGTTTCCTGGGTCTTGTAGAAACTCACCCCCCATCAGTTTTGGGTACTCAGGTGACGATACACTTTGGTCACGAAACCTTTTCTGCCTTAGTGTATCCTTATGCTGCAAGCCATCTCAATATTCAACCCTGTGTTCCCATTTTTCCTGTTGAGCGTGTGTGTGTGTGTGTGTGTGTGTGTGTGTGTGTGTGTGTGTGAGTGTGTGTGTGTGTGTTTTAAGAGAACGCAAGCCCTTCTTCATTATCCAGTGGCTTAGGCCAATGCCTAGGGCATAAAAGACTGAAGGAAGAATTCAACATGAAAAAGGACATTGTCTTTTTTTTTTTTTCAGTAGAAGAGTGGTTATTTAAACACCAAACCATAGGTACTCTGATAGAAGAAATAGGGATTTGACAAAAAATGAGTCAGAAAATCTGACAATAGTAAATGTAAGTATAAAGCTACATAAATCATCTGACAAGATCAGCTTTGACTTATGCACCTGCAAAGGGACCATCTCAGGAGCTCAGGCTCTGCATCACTCCTGATCCTTCTGTAGACCTGCTCATCACTCAGGATTCAGCCATCTTCGCCAGTGACTCCCTGACTGGTACCCTGTCAGTTGCCCACCCCTAGAAAGGGGACAAAGCCTATCAAGACTACCCTGTCAATTGCCCACCCCTAGAAAGGGGACAAAGCCTATCAAAACTGAAAGCCATCAACTCAAGATTCCGGAGCAAGAAGATGAATATGGTGGAGACATCTGTGTTCTGGAGCTTCAAGGAAACACAGGTCTTCCCACGCTGTTTAAGCAATGCATTTGGCTTAGAGATAGTAGATAGGCTCAGATAGGGCTGGGTTTGTATGTGAGGAAAGTGATTCTTACTGAGCCGCTGAAGCTGGCTGCTCAGGAACTTTCCCAGGGCCCTAGATAAGGAGAGCATGGCCACCTCCTCTCTACCACTGAAGACATAGAGGATCAGAACTACCACAGTCCAGACCTGTAAAGAAGTTCAGAGAAATACAATGTAAGGAAATGAACTAAAACATAGGCGTGTCATAGCAGCTATGGTGGCTGGAGTCAGGTAACCCCCAGTCATTTCTCCTTGGTAGTTTAACCTGTTGTGGATCTTTGTGGTTGTCTTTGTTGCAAAAAGATGAACGAGAGAAATATTTCTCTGTGAGCATAACGACAGGCTTTTAAAACACAGAGATTTTGTTAGCTTAGGAAGCGTCAGTAGTGAGTTTTTTCCTACGGTCTTTGACCTCTTAAGATCGCCAGGTTTACTGTACCAAACAGGATTTCCCTCCCACTGAGTCGGCCTTAAGTCCAATAAGACACTCTAATTTCTATCAAGATATACATGGCCAAATATCTATTTGAGGCTGTGAGAACAGAGGAGGGCATCAGCTCATCCAGCTACAGAGTTATGGGTGTTGGAAGGCTTCTGGGGTTGGAAAGTGGGTGTAGGCTATGAACTTCGCTCCTCATGGCTGTACAACACGTACTGTCAACAGCCAAGGCATCTCCCAGCCTCAGGCTAATGAAGTTTTGAGTGCAGGTGTTAGAGTTTGCTTTCCCTTCACCCTATAGAAAACGACTGACCTTGAAGTTCATCTGGCTATGACACAAGGTCAGGCCCTTGGAAATATGGAGTACTCATTCTTCTGAATCACACAAGGTCCAGCGCTAGCACCAGCCAAAGGTGACTTCGGAATGTGCTGTGCATGTGAGTCTGAGGGCACCTAAGGAGCCACACATTCCTTAATATCAAACTGAATGCTTTGAACAAATTTAACGGAAAATATAAACTATTTTATATTCATAAATACTGGTAAAAGTTAAATAAATTATGATTATACATATATAAATATAAATAAGAAAAATATGCAATTAGTAGATTATAAATAATAGAGGGATTTTATATCTACATTTGTCATTTTCAAATATATAACAAATGAAAATGGTACGTTTATTAATGGTTCTTGTATTACTGTTTTGCCTCTTCTAAGTCTATCTTGATGTATTTTATATGTATTTTCACATTCTACTGCTCTCCCTTAATATATCACTTTTATTTTATATTTTCTGTGATAAAAGACTACATTATAAAAAAATTGCTTTATACTGAAATGTCATGTTATGCAAAAAGAATACTTTAAAACTATGGTAGTGTCTTAGGGATTTTGATTACTGTGAAAGCATCAGGAACAAAAGCAACTTGTGGGTGAAAGGGTTAGTCTCCTGTTGGAGGTTGTAGTCCATCATCCATGGAAACAGCAGGGGACTGGGGGCAGAAGCTGATGCAGGGGCCATGGAAGAGTGCTCTGCTCAGCATGCTTTCTTATAACACTCAGGACCCACAACAGGCTGCCCCTCTCCATTCACTAGTTCTAAAAATGCCCTATAGGCTGCCTATAACTGGATCTTCTGGAGGCATTTTTCAACTGAGGCTTGTTCCTCTCAGGTGACCCTAGCTTGTGTGAAGGTGACTCCTAGCCGGCACAGACTACTACTAAGCATAAACAGAAATTACATTAGAAATGTAGTTTACTAAGCAAGGTGGAACTTTCCCTGGGAGTCTGAATAAACTTTAGAAGCATATCAAACCTCTCCTGGGCTTTCCCAGTGATCATAAACTGGTACTTTTCTTGGATGTACCTTGTACATAGATATAAAGATACTCTGAAAGGGCTGGAAAAGGGAAATCATACCTTAGACAACCTTTTCCCAGCATAAAGATGGCTGATTGCTGTGGTCTGACTGTGTATCTGTGGTGTTGCAGAAACCTTTGAGGCACAGACACACCATATCCAGCCACCATAAAAATATCTACCCTGGGGGCTGGAGAGATGGCTCAGTGGTTAAGAGCACCACCTGCTCTTCCAGAGGTCCTGAGTTCAATTCCCAGCAACCACATGGTGGCTCACAACCATCTATAATGTAATCTGATACCCTCTTCTGCAGATAAAGCACTCATATGCAATAAATAAAATAAATAAATCTTTAAAAAAATATCTACCCTGTAATCAGGTTGGCACAGCCAGTTCTCAGGTTCTCAACTAGACCTCCTTCCCAACAGAGGCTTGCTGACCATACCAGTCTTTGAGAGACATGTGCAAGCAAACCATCCTTTATCATCATCCAGGCTGTCCCCAGCGGAGCGCAGTTAACTTTAAAGCTCAATAAATGACCACCAGCCAGATGGCTGAGGGTAGGAGGGACCCTTTGACTTGGTAAGATAGAAAGAAAGTAAGAAAGAGGTGGTCTCAGCTGTGGCCGGGTGGCAATGCTGGGAGCTGCTTCCTGACTAATGGCCCCTCCTGTTGAGTTTTTACATTAGGTAGGAAAGTGACACATAGTTCAAAACCACATGAAAATAAGGAGGGGTTCCGGGAGTAGTTGATGATAAAAAACGTCTGGTCTCCAGGGGCAGACAAAGCCTGAGGTCAAATGCTAGACCTAAGATTTAAGAACATGTACACGCTGATTCCCCTTGAAATTCTAAGATAGGTAATAATAGCGTCATTCTCACATGGTGGCTAGACATTAGAAGGTAAATGTAGAGACACTTACATCGGTATAGTAAAAGCATAACCTCAGGATTGGTGTCCATGTGATGATAATTGCCACTCAGAGAAATGAGACTCCACTGACAGGGTTGCTTCCTCCCTCCCGACAGTCAGAACAGGATTCCAGAAGGAAGGGTAGCCAGGCATCCCTAAGGAGGTGATGGTTGGCAAGCTACACTATTGTCTGGAACACATTCATTCGCCTAAGATCTGAGCTTTTTGATATAGCAGCTGTGTAGTAACTCCTTCCCTCTCCTTTCGGTTTTGTTTGCTCTAATGTTAGATTGGTTTGAGTTACACAAAATACAAGTGAGGTATGATCCTCACCTTCATAATCCCAACATGCATTGCAAATACTATTTTTTCAAGGGTAGGGCCTAGCTTTTGAATTATGTGGCTGATCAGTGAAATCATATTTAGACCTTTTCTTTCCTTTTTTCATGCTCTTCCTAATTCAAAATCGTTTTATCCAATTTTTACCCAGCACACCACCTAATGTATGTAACTACATCATTGGATTTCTACCAGAGCAGAAGGAAACCCCTGGAATTAAGCATTGCCAAGTCTGACAGTTGCGTGGATTGCCGCACCGTTTCCCAATCTCGGACCCAGGATCTTCGTATGTATTCATTCTGGATTCCATGAGTGAATCGTCATTCGTTTAAACCCCAAAAAGGCTTCCATGATTTATTCTTTTATATTCTTTACTGATATCATCACCCAAGATTTTCCCATATTTTACGATATTGTCACTTTCCTGGGATCCTTGCTTAAGCTGCAGGCTTGCCTTGCTAAACAGTCATGTTCCATATAAAAGCTCAGACTTTGCTTGTGTGCATCCCCACCAGCCCTCCTGCTCCTCTCCTTACAGAAACTGGCAAATAATCCTATTGTGCCAGTTTTCCAAAACCACATTTTTTTTCCAGCAAGCTCTGGCAAATTAGATAATTACTAAGCAAACCAATACAGGGCCTAGCGTGATGCATTAACAGTTCCTAATGTTATTGAGGCCAACGACAGGAGAGGCCCTCTGTTCTTCCTTGCTTGGCAGACCATCACTCTCCACTGCGGCAATACTTCATGTGCATACTTCCAAGAAGACTCATGAATGCAAAGGTTCATTAAGGGAATGAGAGAATCGATTGTAAAATGGAAAAGGCCGGGTGAGGTCATATTTCAAAGAGATGAATATGGTACACTCCATTATGTTGTAATCAGCCCCTCTCTCTCATTCCACAAACTGTAATAGTTTATTCTAATTTTTTTTAAAACAGAAAAACAATGTCCGCAGCCTCCTAACCACCTTTGTCCTGAAGCCAAGAAAGGAATCCCAAGGATGTGAGGATCTTCAGCCTACGGGAACCGTTGGTGCCCACCAAACCTCACATTACTGACCATTTTTTTTCCTTAATAAGAAAAACATTCAAAGGCTACTATTATTGCTGCCCTGGCAAACTGCACTTAATAAATGGGACTTGCCCTGTACACGACACTCCCAGCATCAATCAAGACTGAATTTTATTTCAATTTATTATGGTTGCTGTCCAAATGAAAAAATGCTTATATCGTAAAAGTGTCCTGCAATATAAATGTGCCAATGATGTAATCACAGATTTCAGGGGGAAAAAAAAATCCTGATTTGGGTTAAGCATTTGCCCATTCCTTCTCCTAAATTTTTCATTGAAGTTAAACCTAACAAAATAATGGGACCATTAAGAGGTGATGTTGGTACGAAACAGAAGTCACATGTTAAATATTTTATATCTTTATGAGCGAGCTTTATTATATTTTCCCTCTTTAAGAAGCGAGTTGATATCACCAAATGATCTGGATAAATGACTTTAATTTCACTTTCATTGAAGGCTCATCTGCAATTTTTTTTTTCACGAGGAAACATCCATTCATCAGGAGTTCAGTCCCCAGCTTATTAGTCTGGGATTTATCCATGGCCACAGCTGTTGGCCTACAGACACTCCTTTGGGTCCCCTCTCCCCCCACCAGGCCTCCATTCCCAGTGAGGGTGAGAAACAGATGTCAATGGATGCGGTTCACAATGGCAGCCAAGACCATATTCGCATCTCTCATGAATGATCAGTCCCTGTACTAGTCCCCAGACAGCCCTGATTTCTCCAAAAGCTTGAATGTCTAGAAGATGGCTGTGTACCTGTCTCAGGCAGCCGTGCTTGCTTCTTCAGTTCTTCTGAAGGCTGAGTTCACCTGTGGTGCCATGGACCTCAGCTCTTCAGAAGTAGGACCAACTTTACGGGTTGGACAAGGATTGCAACAAGGGCATGCTGGTTTAAAGCTCTGCTATTGTGTTGGAATTCAGCACAGTTTTCCAATGAAGGGCTCCTCAAATTAAGTAGCCAAGGGGAGTGTGAATGGCAGGGCCTGAGAATCTGCACGCCACATAAGATCCCTGGGTCATGCTCTTGCTGCAGGTGAGGAAAGCACTCTTTGAAAGCTAACATGCTGGAATATCTTGTCTTCACCGTCAATGGTTATTGATTGTCTTGGCAGAGTTTGGCAGTCAACTCTGCCTGCATCCAAGCTTGCTCTTTTTAAGGCAGAATTCTTTCTGTGGTATAAATGAGGACATTTGGCCCAGTGGCTTTTTTGCCACATTTGAAGCCATCTCCATTAGGAGGTTCTTTGATGCTCATCATCCTGTTTGAGGTAGGCTGGGTATTTCCAGGAATTAACCTATCTCATTATCAGTGAATCTTTAAAATAATAAGAACATTTTTAAATGCCATATTATTCAAGGTTGTCAAATACAAATAGCCAAAACAGTAAGAATGCAACATTTATATAATTCCTGATTGTGCCATGGTTCTTCTTACTATAGGAAGTTTATTGTAATAATATAAATGTGTATATAAAAATTAAAAAAATGTTAAAAATAAAATAAAACACAAAAAAGAAAAAAAAAAGAAAGCTAACATGCTGGAATAGATGCTGGAACGTCTGATACAGGACCTGCCAACCCACCTTCAAGGAAACAATCTTGCCAAGGAGTTGTAAACTGCAGTTTATCAGCACGATCTCCCTTCCTGAATAGAAGCAGAACCCTTTCAAAACGTAGATGTTCTTCTATCTTTCCCAGAACGCAATGTAGGTCATGGGCATGAAGCAGCCAGATTGCAACAATGAGGCATCAGTTGTTTAAATAAAGTTTTAGAGTGCAAAGCTACTTAGACTAATATCTTTACCGTGGATGAAGGGAGAATTCTTAAAATTAGGGCCAACCAGATAATAAATCAATGTACTAAATTATAACACTTTGAAAAGCATAAGAAAAATTCTCACTTAGAATCCACCAAAACAAGCTAATAACGGTCTCACAGTGCACCTTCTAGTGTTTATTCTGGCCACAGTTGTTTTCTAAACAGTGCAGTGATCATTACATATAAAAGTTTCTAGCTTGATAGAATCGTGATAAGGATAAATACCAAAGCCATTGTCTCCCTGCACAGGGCACTAGGGAGAACTTGATCTGTCAGCTGAGAAGGCTGTCTCACAGGTGCCATCTCACTTGCTGGTCACAGGCTGGGAGCTGGGACGGGAGGAAACAATGTCAAGGGACAGAATGTTGAGTTGAGAAGTGTCTGAGGGCATCAGTCAGTCAACAACAGCAATGCAAACTGTGACTTTACCTTAACCCTTTGTATTCCAAAGGAAAAATTCATATACTTTCAAGAGTGTGTAACGCCAGATAAACTGTGAGCTCTAAAGTCTTTATTTCTTCCATTTGTGTGATGAAGGTAGGTGGACTAACTTTTTCAAAGTCTGCCATTTTATACTTGACTTTTGGGAGATCACTCTTGGGGGATAAGATTCCACAACGAATGAGCTTTGAATAGTTAAGTGTAACACATGCTTGCTTGACAATATGAATGCAAATTAATAAAGCAAAATGCTTAGGGGTTCTGTAGCTTTTGCTTGTTTTCTGATTTTTGATTAAGAAGCAATGAATCAGACATTTTTTCCATAAAAAAAAGTCAGTTTTATTTCTCAGAACAATGCATCTCTAGAGGTGACTCCCTTTAGTTTTAAAGTTACTTTAAAGAGAAAGAAAACAGAAGACCCAGGAGAAAGACAACTGCATGAAGTAGTTACTGGACCTAGGATTCATCTCACACCCGGGGACACATTAACTTCACAGCTTACAGGCCCCTGTGTTCTCTCTGGATTCATAGCTTCCAGTGGTCACTTTTGCAAGGATTTTAAAGTTGGCCAGTTAAAAGCAGTGAAATTTCAGTTAAAATGGAAATGGGATATTTTTGCTATTAAGACATAATTCAGAAAGAAGAACTTTCTTTTGCAAAATGTCATTAGCATCAACTATCCATGGTGTTCACACTTAACAGCCCCAGCTTGAATGGTAGAAGCTACCTCTAGGGCACTCACTACATGTATTTATTTTACTATTAGGGTTTTCAGCAAAGTTCATTTTGGTTGCATTTAATTGAGTTAAGCAGCTATGCCTAAGGTTAGAAATTATGAAATGATGGAGACAGACAACTCCCCAAAATGGCAGTGCCCTGGCTTATGAAGGAGGACAGACAGGGCATGATGCTGGCTTCACATTCTTATTTAATTAGCAGCAATCTAATTGAGATATAAGTGTCAGAGACAGACATCACTGAGACCAAAGCAGACAGCTTCTGACTTCCAGCTGTGTCTAGGAGCAGAGCTCATAGATGACAGGCTCCGAATTCAGACAAATCAAGGCGTGTTAATTCGCCTGGCCAGTGGGTAGGTGTGAAGGGTTAACTTCTGGGCAAGTTCAGCACATACGCGAGTGCTGTAATTCCTTTTCTGTGAAATACCAAGTCTTGAGGTAAAACATTATGCTACAAGCTTATTGTCCCTCTGTAGGAGAACATACTACAGTCCTATTCCAACTCAACATTCAACGGCACACTATTCTAAACTGGAGAAACGCTGCAAAGAGGAAAAGGAAAGGGTAAGCCTGCTCTTTTCCTTTTCGGCTTTGAGACATGGTCTAACTACATACACTGTGCTGGCCTTGAACTTCATGTCTGATACTTTCCACAATCCAAATGCTAGTAATATATATGGGAGTGTAACATTTCAATTAACTGAGAACATTATTAGCTTGTCCTTTAAAAAAAAATTATAGTAACTCATACAAAGAAGAATTTGCTGTTCCAACCGCTATAAAGGCGTGTTTCAGGGGGTGCTATAGAACCATCAGCACGCTTCACTTCCAAAACTGAAACTCTGCGCCCTTCATATAACTGCTGCCCTCCCCCCACGTCATCCCATACCCAACAGTAACCTCCATTTCTGCTTCCTGTCGCCACAGATGTAAGAATCCTAGGGTCCAATATAAGTAGAATCATGTGATGTTCTTTTGTCCTACCTGTCACTTAGCATAACTTAGTCTTCATCTGCATTTAAAGCTGAATCCTACCTCACTAAACGTACAAGCCACATTCTGGTGAGCCATCCCTCCATGGAGAGGTTTGTCTCTTTGTTTGTTTCAACCTCTTGGCAATTGTAGCTAACGCTGTTATGAACAGCAGCATACAAACTCCTGTTATCACCTGCCTTCAACTCTTCTGCATAGTTCTTTTGGAATCACTGGATTATACGTTGGTTCTATGTTTCATGTTGGACCTGTCCTCTATTTTTGTTTTTATACACGATACACCATTGAGTGTGTCCACCAGCAATGCTAAAGGATTCCAGTTCCTCTGTATCTTACAAGAACTTGTTACTTGTTTGTTTGTTTGTTTTTCATCCCAAAGCATTTGATCTCCTTAAAAATGATAACAATTCTACAGAAAAGAAAGAATGCATATTTTTATGTCCATCCCTCATGCGATCTTTAATTTAGAAAATTTTGGGTCTATAGACCCAAATTGTAAGTCTCTATCTTAAAACTACTGCAGCAGAAATTCAGGAGCGAAGTTTGATAGCTCCATGCTTTGACACACCTCTAGAGTATTTGACACACACAGAACTGGAGAACTAGACTTCTGGAGCCCAGGACTGATAAGAAGCAATGCAGGTCTATCTTGGAGTGTCTCTAATGCAAACACACAAACCGGGTCCAATTTTACTCCACTCACTTAATGAACCAGCTGCTCCTACTTCGAGCCTTTCAAGACAACATGTAAGGGTGCTTTAACCACCACAACACCTCCCCACAAGCCTTCACTCTCTCACCTTTGCTCACTCCCAGGTCTCACTGGGCTACAGTGAGGCTGAGATAGGCCTCTGCAGTCTCCACCCTCCACATGCCAGTGCGTCCCTGTAGGAAGCTCTCAGCCTTGGTCACTTGCTGCCATGAATTCAGGTACAGGATCAAGTCTGCCTGGCCCAAAAGAAGTTGAAATTAGGGGTGCATGCCTCACATTCTGATAGATGCCTCTCTGCAGAGCCCTTTATATGTAGGCGAGTTTTCGTCTTACCTATTCTAGAATGTTCTACCATCATGCTCATCCTGGCTTTCTCCAATTCTCATAGGGCAGAAAATTGTCTTTCCTTTATTATCCCTTCTGTCTATTCATGGGTGCTTGATGGTATCCTCATACTTATTATCAATATTTAATTTAGCCACAGAGAAGAATTCTGATGAAAGGCACACGTTTATGTACTTACCGGGATGGGCATGAGATAGACTAGGAACATTAACAGGATATTGGCTATGCGCAGCAAAATGCAGGTGTACTTCGAACAACACTGCACAGTACAACTCATTACAAAGAGCTATTATTCTTTTCAACAAAGTGAGGCTAAGTAACTTTTCCAGCCTCATCTTCCTATTCACTCGTCTTTCTACATCCTGTGGGTGACACTTTGAAGTTAAAGTCAATTATTAACCTGACAGCCATGTTTTCCCATGGTGCTAGGGAAGAAACATATGTCCAAATGCTGAGAAAACTGATAATATAGTCAACCTAAAAATGGGTCTGGAGTTTCCTAGATTCCAGATTAGTACCAGCTATGGTCATCTACCTCCAGGTTGTAAAAGCATGCTAGTTAGGACTCCACACCACCTGAAATGGATGAGGGGGCCACATCAGTTCTGAAGGGGGCAACAACCAGGCCAAGGTTAAGACCAGAGCTTTCAAAAGACAAGAAAATGATAAAGCACCTCCAGGGGGCAGCAACAGGATCAGCAACCCAGGTTACCAGC
Organism: Acomys minous; assembly: GCF_964271855.1. Classification (NCBI taxonomy): domain Eukaryota; kingdom Metazoa; phylum Chordata; class Mammalia; order Rodentia; family Muridae; genus Acomys; species Acomys minous. The sequence continues at coordinate 26,853,729 of NC_140490.1, read as the reverse complement.
TCCTAGCTATTTTTTCATCTGGCAATGGAGACATGGTATAAAGGTATAAAGGTAATTATTATGATGCTAGTGATCACATCAGGATACTGAATGCACGACAGAAATGCCTTGTGTTTATGGTTCTCTTTAATGGCAGTCCATCAAAATCTTGTGAAAGGTTTTCTTTTGTATGGTACCATCTCTACCTTAAATGTAGTTTCTTTGGTCTGCCAACATTATCACCACCTCCATAATAATGTAAATGAAACTTTGCTTGTTTGTAGAGTTCTTTCATATCTTGAAACACATTAAATTTTTTTTAAAACCCACATTTATCAAATTATCATTTGTGCTCTTACTGAAAATACCTATAAAATATATCTCTGGGCGTATATAAGTAAGATAGAAGATGTAGGTATGTGTATAGATATTTGTGTGTATGTGTATATAGGGATGGAGTACATCTGTGTCTAGGTGTGTATACAAGTGTGTAAGTGTATGTAGGTGTCTAGGAGTGGGGTATATGTATGTATAGTTATGTTTGTCGATCTGTGTGGAAGTGTAAGAGAGGGAATATATGTAGGTGTGGATATATGTGGAGGTGTGGATGTTATAGTAGTTGAGGGTATGTGTACAGATGTGTATGTATGTGTATATGTATGTATCTAATGAAAAGTAGGTATGTATAGATGTGTGTGTGTATAAGGGTGAAGGGTAGGTGTGTGCAAATAGGTTTATATGTTTGGTGTGTTGGCAGGTTGTGGTATGGGTGTATGGGAAGGTGGGTAGAGGCCAACATAAATATATTTGGAAGTAGTTAAATGCATTTGGAGCAAAGGAATGACACAATATTGAAGCAGTAGGAGAAACTGAAACAAAATATTTCTAAGCAAATGTATGCTCTGAAGATTTAGAAGAACGAAAATCACCGATGACTCGTCCCATATAATTTCACCAGCAAAACAATTCTTTTGGAAACAGTAACCTTAGGATTTTTCTTGCTGTTTCATTAGGGAATTTTCTTCTCTTAAGACGCATAAGGAAACAAAACACAAACAATGCAGCAACTGGAAGTTACAAGACCAAAGACTGTCTTTCTTGCCTCTGTTCACTAATAAGCAGCCCAGAGTTAAGGCCACAAGGCTAACTCTCAAGTAAATGAAAATTTGGTCAGGGACAACACATTGCTATAAGAGCTGACAACTGTGGTCTGTGGTGACAGCACCCTGTTCAGCGGTGGCACCAGTCTTAGGATGGAGAGGAAGGCAGCTGTGTGGTTTTGCTCACTCCTCCCACTCGTGGGTGGGGGAGCGCAGTGAGCCTAGAGGACAGCACCCTGCCATCACTTCCTGACCTCTTCTAGTTGCAACAACGCCAGATAATTCTATTAGCCAATTAGAGAAGGAAATTCACGTTATCGGGAGGAAATTAGTCTGACAGTGGCTGTTTGCCAGTTCAATAAGGTCAGGACTGTCAGTTACAAAGTAAGGTGCACTACTAAAAATGCAGAAAGTTGCAACACAAACATGAGGCCAAAGCCCATGCAGACAGCTACTGCAACCCAAGGAAGAGGTAACCCTGGAGTCGGACCCCGCTCAGAGGCCCCTCATCCTCATTCCACCGTCCCTCCTGTGATGAATTTATAGCACATAAAATATACACAGGGTCAGTAGATGCCTGCCGGTCGAAATCCCTGAACGTCCATTACCATGAATAACGGTCAGTGCATATATTAGGGATATCACAGTTTTCAGTGCAACACTGCAGAGTGAGACCTGTTTATCCCCCCCCTTCAACTGTGGATTAATTAAAAATAAATTAAAAAAAAAAACAAGCTCACCGAAGCATGGGTCTTAGGGAATACACAGCATTTCAGCTAAGCCTCTCTTGTTCACAAGACCTCAGTGTGGAAACACTGTATACAACAAAAATGCAGAAATGTGTGCAACTCCAGCTGTATGTACGTGATTCCAGCTTCACCAGGAATAGCTGCAGAAGTTCACCTTCTGGCACCTGTCCTCTGTGGGATGCCATATCTAATACACAAATATATATGAAATATATTTACTTGTCTCATGTGAAGTACTACACAGCCATTGTCATCCTTACGGCAATTAATATGATGCTCAACGTGAAGCATCCGTCCAACAGGCTCTGAGATTTGGACAAATGCTGCATCTGTCTATCAATATCCCCTTGTAGCAACTGTGGCTTTCTACAATCGGACAAGCAGCAACTAATGAGGATGGGCATCATCACAACGGTGGGCCCTCGTGGACAGCAGGCTCTCAGCCCTTCCCAGCCTCCATACCACACTGCCCTCGGCCCAAGGTGGTTGCTTCTCCTCCTGCATGCATACATACTGATCTCACATCAAACAACTGCCAACCAGCCTAACCCACAGAGGTACTTCCAGTGAATAACCACCCCCTACCCAGGTGCCCATGGCAGAGGCAGATAACCAGAAAAACAAAGCATAAGCCTTAAGAGGTCATGGGGTACCTTCAAGCTGTAGCATCGAGCGTTGCATTGAATAATCTCAGCTATGCAAGGTCTTGGGTTGTCACAGAGCCTGCCTACAGGTGGCTTTTAATTTTTGTAATGCTGTGGATTGAACTCAGGGCCTCATGAACGCTAGGCATAAGGCCTATCCCTGAGCTACCTAACACCCCTCACAGTTTCATTGCAAATGAAAACAACTGTTCATCTCCTGCTGTCCCTGCTACTCACGTGGTATATGATACATACAAACAAAACTGTGATGACCTCTCATAAAATAGTGATAACAAGTTTCAAAGGGGAACTGATGAAACTTAGGGAAGCAACTCACAGCATTCCCATGCACAGAGCATGGCTTAAGTTCAATCAGGAGATGCTGGGAGAGGCAGGCCCCAGCTGGAATTTATCCTTCAGACATTGGCATATGTAAACTGTGAAGGCAAGAGCTCATCAAATATTATTTTTCATTGTGTCCAGCACATCCTTCTGTCTCCCCCAAATCTCCAAAAGTGTTCTCCATAACTCATCTTTTCTTATGCACAGTGATTAGTTAAGAGAAGAAGTATTAAATCTTCTGCAGTCCTCTTATACACACATTATTTGTAATCAATGCTCCTTCCTTATGAACCCTGAGTCAGCAGGTGCCCAGCACACACAGACTTTTATGACTCCATGATAGTAACTCAAAAAAGCAGGAATGGACAGTGATGCAGAAGCCCATGGCCCTTAACTAAGAAATTCTTTAACTCCTGATGCTAACATGTTACATAAAATGTGAATCTCAAACATGAATGTGTCACATGAAATCAGATTGAGTGTATGCAAACTCCCCAGAGGGAAACAGAATGGTCCAAAAACAACTCAAAGCCATTTGAGAAGGCACAGTCTACATACTAAGAGCACTAGCAACTTTATATATGGGAGCAGCTTTAAGCGACTTGAACAATTCTCTTTTGCATTTGGCAGGCATCTCTATGTGAACAGCAGCAGCTCCATCTTCCAGTGTGTATGGCGAAAGGGTGGGGCCAGTCAAGATGCAGTAAGATCTGCTCACGTGATCACACATCTACAGTGTGCTGGACATGAGGCTCTGAGTCTAGTAAGGGGCATGCTGTCTACATAGAGGGGGTCATACGTAGTCAAGCTACAACAGAGAGCAGTACAGATGGGACTATTTTAATGTCACACTTTGCCTCGTAGACAAGAATTGCTAAAGGCTAAGATGGGTTTGCTCCTCCATAGCTACCACTGAAAAGAGCAACTTGACAGAGCCAAGGGGCTCCGCTAATGTTGAGAAAAGAAATTTTGGAATGTTCAAAATCAGAAGCAACCTAGAGTACAGGTGCAGATGAATAATGAGCAAATGAGGCCAAATTCACAGCCAACATCACCCTTGAAAGTATTCTAAGAATAATAGACTATATAAAAAATAGATGATAGGTAAGGCATTCGAATGCAGTTTCACAGCATCATTTAATCTATAGTCAATGTGCCCAGAACAAATGTTCACTTGATGTGTCTTCACTGTAAAGAATATGGACTGTGTAGGACCTCATGCTACTTCCAAAAGTCCAGCAGAAAAGCCTTCCAAGAACCAGAGATCTGCTTCCAAGAGAATTGATTTTCAAGTTCTACGCTCTCTAACTTTTGTATTATTGATACCGTAAATCAACATCTACCGCCACTCAGGGATGCTAATGTTGATCCTTGATACCCATGCTAGAGATTCTGAGATTTCTTCTCATCTCAGACTTGAGGGTTAGGTCCATTTTTGTTCCATTAGTCACTCATGACTACACTACAGCACAGCATTCTAGAACACAATTCCACAAACACACATTTAAAAACTTGATGTAGAACTTACAGTCTTCCTAGGTATAACGGTTTGAATACAAGTGTCTCCTACAGGCTCGTATATTCAAATGATTAGTCTCCAGGGAGTGGTTAGAAGGATTGGAGGTGTGGCCTCTTTGGCCTCACTCTGGACACAGGCTCACTTTGCCTTTCAGCCTACAGATCAGGATGTTGCTCTCATCTACTTTTCTGGTGCCTGCCTGCATACTGCCATGCTTTCCACCATAATGATCATGGACCAAACTTCAGAAACTGTAAGCCAGAGCCCCTGGCTTTGGCCCCTGGCTTAAATGCTTTGGTCATGGTGTCCCTTCACAGCAATACAACATCTCCATCTGAAGCTAAGATTTTTGGGGTCTGCAGCATCTTACAGTTCACCTGGCCCAGCTCATGCTTCTGTATGACATCCTTGCTAATTGCCTGATGATCACCACCTGAGCAACTTGGGCATCTTTCACTATCAAACCGTTCCTAAGCAACTGCTTCCTTACATTGCACCACTCTTCCTTCTTCCCCTTGGTCCTCCTTGAAGCCTTTGAGGCCAGTAGGCCAGCTCTCTTCTTAAAGCCAGGATGGCCATGCAGCCAACTTGCTCAGCATGCTTCTTGTGTACTTACCCTATAGGCCCCACCTCTTCCTCCCAAGGGGTCCCATTTGTAAATTACACAACCACTGTAATGCAATAGCCCATGGTCAGCTGTTGGATGACCAGAGTTACCATCTTCCCTAGTTCCAGTGAAAACTTTACTGGTCATTCAAATGTCTCCAAATAGCATCCACCATGCCTGTTATCAGCCAGCTTTTCCCTCCTGCCTGCAATATACAGTGTCTGTGTGGGTTTGGGGGAAAAGATGTCAGATGCTCTATCTGCTACATGCTGTGAGCACACTGCTTCAAGTCTGATAGTCATCTCACTGCGTGCTGTGTGCAATAATCCCCAATTCTGCTTCAGCAGAAGCGTTTGCATATCAGCCGCACATCAAAATCAGATTCCCACAAATAATCTCTTATTGAGTCCAGAGACAACAAATGGTTGGTAGCACTCAACCGTTTGATCATGCTTAAATGTCATAGTCATTGAGCAAGTTCAAAGATGTTTCATGATTTGAGTATTAAAACAAGACTAGAAAAGTACACAACGGTTAAAATCAGAACAGTGTCATGGACGTAGAAGCATATCAGTATAATTTACAAGTCAAGCCAAAGCCCACTAGCCCACATGCATCGCAGCATCCATGTCATTAGCGAACAGCCATGGGAAACAGCGGACAATGAGGTCAAGTGTGCAGCTGCTCTTTTGGTATTTCCACAAATGTCCCATCTGTGGCTTAAGAAAACACACCATGAGTCCTACCCTCAAACCAGGCATGTGCAAGTCATACTGTGAGTAGAGCCATTCCAATGGATAAAACATGAGGCATGGCCTCCCGTCCTTCTCCCCTGGAGCATCAGCAGTGATCCACATACATGGTTTTCTATCCATGGATTCCACATGTGTGTGGGGGGGGGTCACAAGACACTGGAATTAACAATTGGTAAAGTGTGTGGGCACAAACCATTCATGTGGACACCTGTTAGAGAGCTTTATTTTCCTTTAAAAATTTTTATGAGAGCCATAACACTTTTCTTGGCATTCTATGAGACATGCTGTTAATGATTACTGCATTGCCTTAAACAAAACAAAATCATCAATGCCAGGCAGCCTGGACAGTATGTGGCCAGATGCCTTCATCTCTTTAGAAGGCAGCGAAACACAGCTGACAAGACACACACCACCTGGTTTGCTGGTGAAGATAATGAAAATTAAATGACCACGTAGAACCTAAGATGAGGAATTTGATATAATGATACAGAAGTACAAATGAAATGTTAAAATAATAACAACTTACACCAAAATCCATTGATTTCACTCCCTTGGATTACTATTTCAGTGATCAGAGTGCATTAGGGACGTGTTTGCTTGCAATGTGTTTTATTAACGCAGTTTCTGACACCCAATTTGGAAATCAATGCTTATTTCATCATTTTTCTCCGAGGGGTTCTATTATTTACAATTGATTTAACAGGAATGAAAGGCTTACCATTAACAAGACCCTGCTGCTGACACTTCACAGATGAATTATTGAACTTCAAAAAGTGAATTAACTTAACCATCGCCAAGACTGATGGTTTGATGATATTTTGCACCAAGTCTAATGTGTTTATAATTACAGTGTCAAAACAGCAGTGTTCCCTCTTGCTTCCCTCTCTCTAGATTCCTTGGCTTCATACTATCCAAGTTTGCTTGCTTCACAGACCACCACTCAGGGTTTAAAACTATTCCTTACTGCCTTAAAAATGCCTGGTAATGACGTCTTGTCCAGTTAACAAGAAGTCCAAGTGTGTGTGTGTGACCCTTTTATCCCTGAATATGAAATGAATATGCTTCATAAAAGCAACTTACTTTTGGGGAAATAGCAATTAAAATTACTTCAATTTGAAATAACAGCTGCAATCCAGATCCCATTGTCTATCTTGACTAAACGGCACTTCTAAAGCATGTGCTATTGTTATATATTGCTTTAAAAGCTTACACGGGGAATTATAGTGGCCCTGGAATGCTCTGCTACCCTCCATGCTACAAGCAAGTTCCAGCACCACACCTAAAATCATAAGAGAAGCTGGTCATACTCATCTGCTTTTGTATAAATAAGGGCCTATTTTTCAGACTTCATATGACCACTTCTGACATATGCCAAACTTGCCAGAATTCTGCTATGCTGGCAATAATCAACCAATCAGAGACTGCAGACACAAATATTATCCTTAAGCACTTTTCTGGAGAAGGCGGGGAGTGTCCAAGCAATCTGGGAACTCTACAAACAAGGTGTGAATGTCTTTCTTTATCCATGGAGTAGCTGCAGCTTTCTACAGACTTGACTGTGCTAGGTCAGTAAAAACAGAGGCTATTCCATTCTTGCCTATCTAAAATTTTTATTACAGTTACCATGTGGCTCTGTTCTAATAGATGGCAGTAAAATTAAATAATCAGTTATATTTTATAGGCTCTTCCCCGCTCATTCTTTTCCTGTGTGATTATAAAATCATGTTGCTGTTGAATTTCCACCTCTCACCTGCATTCGGCCATGCATCCGTATCTTCTCTCATTCTCCAAATATAATATAAAAATGTCGGTTTGTTCACTATTTGATTTCCCATTATTAATGATTGCATACATAGTATTTATAGTTCAGTTTTGTGGCACAAGATACACTGAAATTTCAATACGATTTTATTTCCCTAGAGTAAAAAAAATTTGAAGGAAATAGTTTGGCTCTATCAATTTAATGTCACTAATTCATTCATAAACCTGAAAGTGCAATCCCTCTCAGTTCAAACAATTCAGAGAAATGCTCTATCTCATGATTCTCTATAACTACGCTCTTGGGGTCCCATTTTCCAACATTTTGTATAGAATCTGGGTAACTGGCCACTGTCCTTGCACTAGCTCTTGCTTTCTTGGACTAGAACTCTATTTACCATCAGGATTCTGAAGGCATCATCCTTTGTCTTCATACTTTGCCTTCAGGGACTTTGTTGTGCCATTATGAGTCTCAGACACATACATAGGATCTTGTTTTCTTCATAAAAATATCCACAATAGTTTCTTGGTCCTTCACTTGAGATACCACACTCTGTCTTCTAAGCAAACTAACCTGTTCTGCTCAATCTTGGGCTCACTCGATCTAGAAACATGTCCCTCATGTTCAAGGTGTTCTACTGAAGTTTCCAGTTCTGGAATACTTGAATAATTATCTTTATCTTCTTCTCAAGTTCCATTTGCCAGATGCTGGACCACCTGTGCTAAATGAATAATTCATCAATTATCAAGCATTTTGCTCATAGACACTTCACATTGTTAAACTGAGAGTCCAGAGGAACTAAGGGTGATATGAATGGTACTATACATATTAGGTATAAAAATAAAAATGTATTCACTTCAAAGAAATGTATTATATATAATACTCAGTTTAAAAATATATACTTCAAAACAAAGTTGAGAATGTCATTTAATTTTTTTGTTTTTAATGTCTATTTTAATACAAGACATTTGGATTTTCACATCTGCTTCCATATTGAAATTTGGGGCTGTACTGTCATTAGAAAATTGGAAAACATTTGGATTTGCACTGATAATGGGAACATGATTTCATGAAGCTTCTTCTGAGATCTTAGGAACCACACCCTCTCCTTCTGGGTCCTCACATCCTCTGCTCAGAACCATCAGACAAATGTTAATACTTTTGGTTTCCTATCTTTTTATCTACTTGTTTTACTTAATAATTTGGCTCTTTAGTATCCTTTTACAACTATTTAATTCTCTATGTAGTTTTGGAATTTTATGTGTGTAATCTTCATATCTCATGGAGACATTAGCTTCTTTTATCTCTTCAAGTGTATTCACTTATTTGGGTTTTTCACCCACAGTTTTCTTCTGCTCTCTCTGACCTGAGATCCAGGTTTCTATTTATTTTCTCTGGGCATAAAGGCTCTTCCTCTGTAGGCCTTTCTGAAATGTCAGATGGCCATGTATATTTGCATCAGTTTTACCAAAGAAGCAAATAAATACAATCTCTGAAGGGCTGGTACTGGGACATGCAGAATGTGTCCTTGACTCATTAAGAGCAACTAAAAATTGTAAAATGATTTTGAGAACTAAGCACTGGTAAGTTGTCACAAAAGCAGTAAACACTAGAGAAAAATGACCAGAAAAGCAGGGAGGCAATGCTGAGCAGGCGTCTCAGTGCTGGGTGTCTGTGTTTCTGCTTTGCTTTAGTTCAGGAGGCTGTGTGGGGCACCGAAGGCAAAGGCAAAGCTTAGGAGCATCACAAGCCTTAGTGGAACTGAGAGCTCAAATCAAAACCCAGCAGGGGCTGCAAGGAAACTCACTTGCTTGGACTCCTGGTGAAACGTGAAGGAGAAAAGCACTGCATGGCCCATCTCACAGGGTCTCATGCAGGCCTCTGTCAAGGGAAAAATTTAACTCAATAGTAGATTGACAACCTCTGGTTACAAAGCAGTATGTTTGCATACTCACACAAGATGGCTCTCAATTTTAATTCAAGCATTGAAGATGACCACCAATTAGATCCCAAGATATTTAAGTCCAGTGTGAAGAAAAAAATTATGAAATGAATAAGAAAACTGTCATGAATGTTCACGGATGGAACAGACAGCAGCAGCTCCGCATTTGGAGCCCTCAGGTATACAGTGCAAATATTCTCATATTTCTAAGTAATGGGAAATGAAAGAGATGAAAAAATGAGCAAAGAGATTTTAAAAGTAATCAAATGAAAGAAAAATATCTTCAACCAGGTTTTTATCACCAGACAGAAATATCATATTTTGTTTTGGTTTGGTTTGGTTTTAGAGGAACCCCAAAGCTTATGCCTTCAAGGACTGTCCCATCGAGAGGTGTGTACAGACCATTCTGAAATAGTGTTGACCAATCATCTGGAGGTATGGGAACTCCAAACGCTGAGCCCATCTGAGTAGATAGGGCCATTGTTCTCCTTGTACTTTACGTCTGCTGGGACATAGTCTGCATAGAGATGAGGATGCTACCAGAGAGCATACAGCTATCTGTCCCTGATGCCCAAGAGTTCTTTGGCCCTGAGGATCCTTGGGTGGAAATTTGAGACACCTGCCATAATTCTCAGGCATATGCTTTCCCAGCCTTGCAGACTCTCCCATGCAGCTTTATTTCCCATTGTACATGATGAGCATCCAACCAAGACAATTTACCAGATATGGGAAAAATGTGTGGGAAATGAATGGTAGGAAGCAAACACAACTCCAAAATTTAAGAGACAAGCAGCTTGAAAGCATACCAGCCCTGAAGAATGAAAGTCCAATGTAGAATCTACTGTTCCATATGAGACTGAAGCAATGGAAGCGCAGGGTCTTCCCTTAAAAGCAAGTCAAGAAAGCCGTATGTGATGGCACGTGCCAGTGCCACTAGTTCTAGGGAGGTGGAGGCAGGAGGGCTGCAGCTCAAGGTCATTTTGGGCTCTATAGTCTGAGGCCAGTCAAGACTCCAAGAGTCCCTGCCTCAAAATAAATAAACAGTAACTGCAACAAAAGACAAGGAACATTACTTCACTTGTCACACTCAGAGGAAGTCAGGGCTTCAGGACCTCTCCTGTCAGCACATGGGTTTCATCATATCCCTCCTTCTAGGTGAGAGCTCCCAGTGTTCCAGCTCTCATCGTACCAAAGCCTTTACAAATGAGCTAAGTGCTTTCCTTTGTAGGCATTCAGCCAATTCTCTCCTTCTGAGCCATGCCTAGATTCTACTTTAAAATGTACCTGGTATTTTCTATTCTTGAGATTTTCTAGTGCTTTAGAACAATTAAAGGTCACCATGAATGAATTATGAAGCCAAGTTCATCCCTGTGTAATTCCCATTCAAGCCCAAACAAAGAATTTTTTTCACAAAGTTACATAGGTTTTATATATATATAAATATATATATATGCTGTGCTGAATTTCAATTTGCACTATTAGTTCTTAGTCCTAAATACCCTCATAATATTCAAAATTGTCAAAGAGATTATCTGAAGGACATTTCTCACACTTAAGATTGATATCTGTGTATATTTTTCTTTTGAGTATGTGTATGCATGAGAGTGATATTAAACATTCTCATGCCACCATCTAAATATCATCCTCTGCACTGTGTTTCTATGTAAGTAGACATGGGTTCAGTCTGGCATAGTCCTGTAAACTGTTGACTCACCAGTGCTATGATTTCCAGCAATGGACAGAGTTATGAAACTGATATTCTCCAAGAGAATTCTGGTAGTAAAATGAACAATTTTTAACACCAAAACCTATTTGCAGTATATTATGTATTAAAATCTTATATATTGAATTTTGCCTAAGTAATGTGTTCATACACTGAAACATTTCATCTTAACATAGAGTATGCTTACTAAGAGTGAGATATGCTGGGTGTGGTGGCGCGCACCTTTAATCCCAGCACTCAGGAGGCAGAGGCAGGTGGATCACTGTGAGTTCAAGGCCAGCCTGGTCTACAAAGCGAGTCCAGGACAGCCAAGGCTACACAGAGAAACCCTATCTCGAAAACCAAAAAAAAAAAAAAAGAGTGAGTTATCCAGTCTCCTCCATTCATGACATATTAATTATTTTCATTTTCATCAAATATAGACAGTAACAATAATCACATTAAAAAATAAAGAACTCTCTTTTCTTTATAAAGAGATATGAAATGCAAGACTTTAAAGTGAGATGCTATAGATGGCAAAAAAAAAAAGGAAAAAGTCATGATGAAGCAAAGAGTAGAGTTAATTGTTGCAAGCTGGATACACCAATGGATGATGGAACAGCCAATGTATCTTCTCCCAATATATTTGTTAATCACAGCAGAAACCATTTACCTTAAAACAAGCAGAAATCCCTTAAGTGAGTGATCAAAGTTATCATAGATGACACAAGATGATATTGTGAATTTCTGGAAGGGCAAATAATTGCATAAGAAGTAAGATTTCAGTGGGCTTAGTAAATTTTGATCTGTTAGGTACAGTTGTTTACTTCCAAGGTGGTTACTAAGCAGAACATGAGAGGCTAAGAGAGTGAAAGAAGTGTAGCAAAACAACAAACAAACAAAAAACAGGAAGAAAAGAATATACAGAGGAAAATGTAAAATTAAAAATATTCTAGAAATAAACTCAAAACAGCAACTGTATCAACAAAAAAATGAAGTAATTTAAAAATAAATGGTATTTTAAAAATCCAGTTAAATGACATTTATCCCTAAACCCTATCTCAAAAAACAAAACAAAACAAACAAAACAAAAAACTAACAGGAAAGGGCAAAATAAAATTGAATATATAAAGGTGGGGAAAGTAAATGGGTCAAAGCACAATCAAATGCTGTATAGAGTACACAGCAACATTAGCAACCCTAGCAATAACAGAACAGTTAACTATGAACACTCAGAGGAAAAAATTATGCATTAATCTGTCAGAAAGATAGCTCAAGCTATAATCATATCATAACTATTAACATAACTGAAATATTTAAATCTTATACTGTTCAATTTACCAATTCACAAAATACAGGATGTGTAAATAAGAAAATATATGTTCTTGGGATGCTAACAAACATATCTTACAAACCAGTAGGTGGATAGAAAGTCCTATCAATGAAGGAGACAGTTAATGGTCATAATGTAATGAATATCTGAAGCTCCAAATAGGCCATCCTTCACACCAACACAAAACACTGTAGAATTAACCACATAATGGGCCATAAAATAATCCTCAACCATCAAAAAGATCAGGACATATCACTCTATTTCATCAGTATCTATGTAACTTAAACTACACTTAGGTATTCTGAAATTCACCTGATCCAGCTATCAAAAGACATCATGTAATATGAATTGTATTGAAAGCAATAATGCTACATCTCAAAATACATGGGATGATATAGTCACTTGAGAAAGATTTATAACTGTACATTCTAGGACACGTGAAGTTTGTCTGTCCATTTCCCATTTCTACACAAAGCCTATGTATACCGTGCATAATACATTAGTATTTATCTTGACCACTTGTAAAGCTGAGACAGCCCAGAGGCTCCCTGGGAACAAGTTACTTTAACGGCTGAGCTATCTATACTAAAGTTGGGTTTAAAGGATAAATCGGCCTGGAGTGGGTATCAGGACTGGCCTTGAGGAAGAGAAGAACTAGTCACTCTGAAGACTATGTGCGATGCTCAGGGAGGGACAATGTTTCAGAGCTGTACGTACCCATGTCCAGTACTGGGGAAAATGACAATAAAACAGCAAGCAGGAGATGAGATGAGAAGCAATGGGCAGACCCGTGTGAAGATCCACATATCAGCCTAAGGCCGTGAGTTGATCCTGGGGCTCAGATCATCATAGAGGGGTCTGTGGGATTCAATACCACTTGTATGGTGAGAAGTTCTACCATCTACAAGCAATTTAGCAAGAAGAAAGAGTTCAACTGAATGTTTTCACTACTGTAGGAAAATAGAAGGTTCACAGGAACTTGAAGAAACAGATATGACATGCTTCAGGCTGCATGACAGGACAGATCACAGGTGCCTCAGTGCAGCAAACCAAGCCTGCTTCATATAGCAGAAGCCAAGTTAACATTCAGTGGAATGGCAGAGTCCCCATGTCCACCTAATGCCAACACAGACTTTAACTGTTTTTTTATTTACATTCAAGCTAGTTTGGTTTTAGAATTGTATAACAACTGTTGGCAGAGGAAGCTCATATACGGCTTTACATCTACATATATTGAAAGTAATAAGTATATTAATACAAATAATGCAAATCAGGGTCAGAGAGTAAATATTTGATATTTGAAAGCCACATGCTATCTTCTTCCAAACATGCTATATGCAGTACACAGCAACATTAAACATCCTAGCAATAACAGAACAGTTAACTATGAACACTCAGTTGGCCTGGCTCTGTTCCAGCAAATCTTCACTTGCAGGTAGGATGGCCAAGAGGCTACAGTCCATAGATGTTTACTCCGAGCTGTTGGTGTCAGGAATAACTAGGGAGAGGCAATGAAGTGGAGTAAGCTGAAGAGTGGGTAAAGCTTGAGTTCTTCGTGGCAGCTTTGAAGTAGAAAGGGCAAGTTTCCCATTAAAGATCTGAGTTCTAAGAGGAAACATCAGGGATGAAGACATAAATTCTGCCTGAAGACAGTAGAATAAGATGTGTATTTAGAAAGTTCATGCCAGCCCCAGTGCCCACAGAACACAAAGCAGATGAGAGAGAAAGATGGCTAGGGAAGGATGCCAGCCTCCTATCAATGCTGCCCAGAGAGGGAGGAAAAGACACCGATACCAAAGCGTCAAATTGAAGAGAGACATGGCCATAGCCAGGGGTATGGCTAACAGAGACAATAAGAGCTGCCCAGCCCTGAACCAATCCTGTACGCCTGCTGTAAGGACATCCCTAAGGGCTTAGCTCACTCAGCTAGGACACAAGTGAGCTTCAGTCAGAAAGTAAAAGGAGGAGAAAGGCCTCAGGGAAACTTGCAGAAACAGACTGCAGATGAGAGAAGACATGAAGACATAAGGGGTAGCTTGAGGGATTGAGATAAGGACCTGGGATAGGGCAGCAGACGTATCAAGGGAGGGACCAGCCTCGAGGAAGAGGTTACTGCCTCTGCTCCACACGTATGCAGAAGCAATGGAGACACGGTTGTCTCCAGGAGTTGGGGAGAGCAAAGTTCATTTTTTTAGTATTTATGACCTTATCAACAAAGAGGAGATGAATTTATGAAACAAGAAAACTGTTTTGGGATTAGTGAAAAAGCCAGATTTCTGTTTGAAAGTCAAACTGTCACCAATGTAGACTATATGAATATCGGTGGTGTCTTCTAACGCAGAGGACAGACACACCGGCTGGGCAAGCGGCAGACTACACTACATGGTTACTGTCCGGCATCTTGTAGAAACTCCTTTCCCCCAACCAGTTTATTATACTCACTTTTTATTTCTGACTTTCCACAGAGAAGAGGTCTTTCCTCACTAGCAGGCAAATGACATCACCCTTGATTGAAATGCTCATCATACTATGTGACCCTTAAACCATCACACCTCAGGACTGTCTCTCCAGACACAGACTTCAAGAGTGCAAACTGGATTCCAGTATAACTATTGTCAGTTTATAGACAGAAACGTGTCATCGAAGAGCTGGAATGAACTCCTCTGATCTTAAACAAAATACCTGTGGCTGCTGAGATGGGCTTCATGAAGTTGAAAGATGGGAGGAACTGTTGCACCTATCTGTGGGTGTGTCTCAGCCTACAGGACACTCCTGTGCAAACCAGTAAGATGAGGCGTCTGAGGCTCCATCATTGGCTGCCATAGCCCCATCTCTTTTCCTTCTCCTGCTTCTCACCTTTTGCACTCCTTGCCATCACTGCTGTCCTGTCAGCCTCCTCTCCCACCCCTCGCTGTCCTCACTCCTCACTGTCCCCACTCCACATGAGGAAGGCTGTTTCCCTGGCTGTCCCTGCCTCTGCATCTCTCCCAAGCTATCTGTGCCGTAAGAATAATTCTTGATGCCTCTGGGCCCTTGCAGTGCTTCACCCCTTGCTTCAGGTCCCCTGGCCACATTTGGAATCTGTTCCCTGCACCTGAGGTTGATGTCTGCCTCCTAAGGGGCAGGTGCTCTGGGCATCTCGTTGGTAAAAAGGAGACTCTTGCTTCCACTTCAACCCCATAATGCCAAGCTACTTAACCATGGGCAGCTTACTTAATCTCTCTGGCTATGCATGTCTCGAAGGATGAAAAGCCACTCCGCTGTGATTCTATCCCCTGCCCCCTTGTTCTTTGTATTCAGTATTTACTACAGCCTTTTGGACACCATTTTAAAAACAAGATCTCACTATATAGCCCAGGCTGACCTCAAACTCATGGCAACCTGCCACTACTCCTGCCTCAGCCTCACAAGGACCATGGACCACCACACCTGGCCAGCACTTAATAAATATTTAAACTCTATGGATACAAATCTCTAAGAAGATTTGAAGACCAGCCCAACCCAAGGCTCTGGGCTGCATGTGTGGGGGCAAGAGTGTCTCTTCTTTACCTCTCTCATCTGCAGTGCACCCTGCGCAGTCGTGAAGAAGGCAGTGCTGCCTGAGGAACACAAGTTCCACTTTCCACTCTTTAACGAACATCCTTAGGCCATTACTTCAGAATCACTGCTACAATAAAAGGCTGCATTTGAGCAACAGGACAGGTGATAAAGAGGTGCTAGCCAAACCAACCCCTTAGTAGGAGGCTCTCAAACTGTTGTCTAGCACACCCTGGCTGGCCCCACAGGCACCCATGGGATCAAAGCTGTTGAGAATAAACCTTTCTTTTGAGGCTCAGATTTTCTCCCAAGTGTACTGCTCAGTTCTGCAGAGGCCTTGGGACATGTGCAAATTCAACAGCCTGAATGAGGAAACAGAACCCTGACCTACCTCAGCTCTGTTCTATGAAGCCAAGGCTAGGTGCCTTGCAAAAACCAACAGGGAAATGATACCATTTCCCTAGCTTTTTCTTTGTTTCTTTGGGGAAAATTATTTTGTTATTTCAAAAAAATCATATTAACATGGGTTATTTTAAATAAAACTACAGGTGAGGAATGTATAATTTGCTTCCCATATTCCCTTGGACCCGGGCCTAGCATTCACAACTCACTCCTCCTTATGTCCAAAAAACATTAAGAATTGCAAAAATTAAAAAATAAAAACAACCAAACAAGAATTGCTAGAACTAATGAGTTGAAAATACAGAGAAATGAGTTAAACTTAAATTTCAGAAAAGCAACAAATACATCTTTAGTATACGTCTATGTACTATATATTAATTAGCTCAAAATATGTGTTATGCAAAATTCAACTTTAATCGGGAATTCCAGATTTTATCTGAAAAAATCACAGAACTAATTCATACCAATTTTAGATGAGTGAATAACAACTTAGTGAGTGTGTTGCAGGCATCTCTGTAAGATAAACTTCTTTGTAAACTTTGACCCAGACTCAAGTAGGCTTTAAGGCTCAGTTCTTCAATATGAGAAATAAGGGCGAGTAGACAAAGCCTCACCTAAGCCTTCGCAAGGGAAGTAATAAGAGTTAAGGATAGCACTGGAGGAATGGCCTTGCACTTTCAAGGATGCTCATGTAAGTGCTCAGCAGCGACCATGACTAAGTTCCAATACTTGGGATGAGTAAGAGAGGTCAATGAGCAAAAGCTGGCACCTTCTATTCATCTTGGGCCTCATTGAGAACTATCAGGTGTAGCTTAGCAACTAAGATAGTGCAAGGAATCCTCTCTGCAATTTTGGTATGCTTTCTCTGGCAAATAAATCAATTTAAAACATGTTGCCCACCTCGCACGCACTTCTCCCATCATTTTAATGTGAAAAAAAAAGGATGATATTTGTGGCAACTAATCCAATTGCTTCCTCAAGACACAGGCTCCTGAAGTGTTGCCCCAGTCCATGTCTGACCTCTTGAACTCACAGAGGGGAAATTAAGGCAGAGAACCTCGCCACTGCCAATATAAGACATGGCCAAATGTAATCTTTGTAGTTCCCTAAGGCAAATAAGTATGAGCCAAATAGCCAGAGTTACATGAAGAATGGTTTGTTTGCAGAGACTGAAAGTGACCTCAAACACAGAGTGGCTGAGACACTCTGGGTCACAGAATGACATGGAAGAGACAAGTCGAGCACTAAGAAAATGGCACACAGATGACTGGGTTTGAGGACTCTTTGGCCCAATTATACTAACAAATATCAAGGTAGACAAAATCACATCTTCCTCAGGGTTGGTGTTAATACACAGTGAATTGTAAAGGGTCTTTATTTCTCACTATTATTGATTGGCTTGAGCAAATCAAATAGAAATTACAGAGGTTTGTTCGTATGTTTGTTTGTTTGTGCCAAGGCATCCATGTGGAGGTCAGAAGACAACTTTCCTCCTACCATGCAGGTCCTAAGTTTTGAACTTTATCTCTGAGCCATCTTGCTGGCCTAGGGATTAGCTCTCTGAGTAGTGTCCTGAGTATTTGACCCATGATGGCTCACCTGAGCAGGATATTGAAAGGTCCTCACTGCCAGCATGCCGTGTGTGGGCCATAGCCTATCCTATCCTGACAAATTATTCATCTTCATATGAGAAAATTCCACAAATAGAAAGCTTCAAAAACAAAAGAGGGAACAGGATTCAAATAGATGTAAAGAATGAAGACTCTTCTATCATATATATATATTCACAAATTACTTGGATCAGCTGGATCATGAATGCCATTTCTAGCCTCCACCCAGAAGGCTGAGATTCTGATGGAGAGGCAGTAACTCTTCAGCGTAGTGAGTATTATGTGTAGTGTGTCCTATGAGCAATGTAAAGGGCTAAGCTGCGACTGAGAAATATGAACACACTCTGAAAGGTGGACCATGAAAGGTGTTTGTGACAAGTTCAGAGAACAAGTACTCATCCTACTGTACAGAAGATGAAGGTCAGGCCAGAAAAGATCAGGGCTGCCAAAGGACAAGTACAGACATCAAATCTGCTCATGAGGTCCATTCATTGTTCATTTATTCTTTCTCCCCTCTCCCTCCGCAGCTACCTCCTGCATCCTTGCCTACCTATCAACCCGGCTGCTACTATTTTTTAAATTTGCCTGGAACACACCTACCCGGGGATCTTACCTTGTGTCTTCTACCATCCAGTACTAACAAGGTCAGATTCTGCTTGGTTTCTTGGACCTGAGGAGAAGGGCATGTTCAAGGTGATGTGGCCATAGACACATGCTTCTTCTCCATGCCTGAAGCATAGACTTAGCCTTCTCACTTCCTTTAGTCTCGAACAGGTATCACTTCTGAGATGTGCCATGACCAATCACTTAGAATCATACCCCTACCCTCTCTTGCCCCCTAACCCTTCCTTCTGAATTACAATGCGCAAACTGCAAGGGCACCAAGTTCTAAATCTTGTGTGCCTTGCTCAATTCATTCAGAGTTGCTTGTTTATACAAATACACTCAAGCAGTGCTGCTTGTGTTTCCTTCCAGGAATGTATTTCTCAAAACTGGAATCACCAGGAGAAACTTTGATTAGATTCCTGCTTCCTACTCACAGACCCTGACAGAGCCGACATTACAGGAGCTGGTCAGCCATCCATTCAGCAGTCTCGTTCTAAGACTCTAGTTTTCACCAGGGCTCAGTTTGTAGCCTCATTCCTCTAAGGACCATTTCATAACCTTGGCCTTGCATCTCTATGTATACACTGAGGCAGAAGGCTTGTGGAGGGTTTGTTTGCATGTGTATTATTTAGGCGACAAAATTGAGAAAGATTTTAATCCTACTGAATACTCACTCACTACCAACCAAAAAGTGTGCCGAGTAGCCCTCACCAGATTGCCTAGATGATGCTTGGATCACACCCACCCCATGTCACAGAAACTGACAAATACAAGTATCCTTCATTTATATTATATTTATTTAGTCATTTGTCATAGAATTCTCATTTTTCAAGTGGACTCTCCCCTCCCTCTCTCTCTCTCTCTCTCTCTCTCTCTCTCTCTCTCTCTCTCTCTCTCTCTCTCTCTCTCTCTGTGCATGTGTGTGTGTGTGTGTGTGTGTGTGTGTGTGTGTGT
Source organism: Acomys minous (assembly GCF_964271855.1). NCBI lineage: Eukaryota > Metazoa > Chordata > Mammalia > Rodentia > Muridae > Acomys > Acomys minous. Next base: position 26,834,189 of record NC_140490.1, on the reverse strand, counting down.
GTGTGTTTGGGTGGGGGTGGGGTGTGTTTCAGACTCACCGTAACCCAAGCTGCCCTTCAAGTACTTTAGTGTCCTCCTAGCACAGCCTCCCTAGTACTTGGATTATGGGTGTACACCAGGTCCAACTCTCTGTTCTTCCCTGTTGGGCTGGAGGGGGCCCCTTGGAGTGTCACACAGCTGAGAGAACCTGCACGCCCTGGCTGCACTTGTGCTTCTGTGACCATGCCTCTGGCACCTGTTCTCTGTCACATAAAACCTTCCCAGGTGTTGCTAATGACCTCTTCTGAGATTGTATTCTGAAGCAGGAATCAAGTCAGTTCTTTTTATCCTGTGCCCTATGCCAGCCGTGAAACAGCTGATCTCCATAAATCAAGCACGTCTGATAGTTTAGATTCAATTGCCACATTTAAGACAGGCACTTAATGAAGAGCTGGACAAGGACTTTTAACAGCCACCGTAGAGACACTCCATCTTACAGATCTCTCTTTATCCGTGTAGGATCATCAGCATGGTATTGATTTCTAGTTACAGGGGAACTCTATTGTTTTCAGATGTCTGTAGCCCCTACTCTGCCATGCTGTAGGCTTTAGTGGCAGTGTGAAGCTTGCTGCTTTGTACACGAGACTTCCTCAGTGAATTTAATAAGGTGAGGAATCCATGATGCTACAGAGCCCAAGCCATTGCATAAGGTGATGAAACCATCTTCCTTGTCTCAAAACAGTGAAAAATCTACATGGGAAGGATGAAAATCTTGAAAAATGAGGAAGATTCACTCTGCATAAGACAATGCTTTTAGAGATATAATTTACAAACTATAGAATCCACTGGCTTAATTATACAATTCAATGCTCTTAGAATAAACAGTACCACTATCAACATTATCCAGCTCTCAAGAGACACGTTACCTACCTTAACCTCAGTCAGACACTCATCAAATTCTTGGTTTATCTACAGACTAGCCTTTCTGAGAATTATGTAAAAATACAACCCTGGAACATTTTGTCTTTGTGCCTGGTATTTTTACTTCCCAGGATGCTTGAGGCTCACGCATGACACAAACTGCCAGCACTTTATTTTTTCTCACTGCCAAACAGTGTTCATTGCATAGATGCACTACAGTTTGGTTAGGCAGGAGTGAGAGTCTTTGATTTTCTTTTGCCACTATGAATCATGCTGCCATAAACATTTGTGAAGCCTTTCCAGGGACATGTTTTCATTTCTCTTGATCACAGGGTCCTTGAAGTAGACATTCTAGGTCATATGGTAAATCTGTGTTGAACATTTAAAAGAAAGGCCAAACCGATTTTGAATGTGCCTCTACCACATCACAGCTCTGGTGACGTAAAAGGTTCTAACTTCTTTGCATCCTTCCCAACATCTGCTTTGCCTCTTGTTTACTGGAGCTATGCAGGGCTCAACCTTAATGTTGAAAAAAGTGAGGGTGCACCCAGGCTTTCAGCACATATGTGCAAATACACCCAAAGGGAGAGGTGAATGGTGGAGAGAGGGCCAGAGGGGAGTTTGAGGCCTGAGTGTGACTGATTGAATATGTTTTGATAGATATATGAAATTCTCAAAGAACTAAAATAATAACCATTATATTTTTAAAAAACTCATGTGGCTGTATTAAGGGCATGGTCTTTTCTCTTTCATACCCTTTAAAGGCAAACTGGTAGCCTGAGCTAGGGATGTAGCTCTGTGGTAGCACATTCATTTGCCATGTAATAGGTACTGGGTTTGAACTGTGGGCCAGGAAGGAAGGAAGGAAGGAAGGAAGGAAGGAAGGAAGGAAGGAAGGAAAGAAGGAAGGAAAGAAGGAAGGAAGGAAGGGAGAGAGGAAGGGAGGAAGAAATGGAGGGAGAGAGGGAGGGAAGGAGGAGAGAAAAATAGAGGAAGCAAAGAAGGATGGAGAAACAGTATCAGCCAGCCAGCTTACTATTATTAATATAGCAAGATCTCTGACGAGAAAAATCACTCAGTGGCTGGTGGCATGTACTTTTCTTCCAGAGGATTCAGGTTTAGTTTTCCACATACCAAGATCTCATCCATAATTTTTGATAAAACTATTATTTTACTCATTCAGTATTCTCATTCAAAAGGTAAAGATCTATACAATAGTGACTAATACATTGATTCTATGTTGTTTATGATTTTTAAAATTTTTAATTTATTCAGATTACCTTCCGAATCCCTTGGTTTGCATCTTCCTGTTCCCACCCTCACTCCCTTTTCTGCCCTATTCCCTTCCCTAGACCTCTGGCGGAAGGAGACCTCTTCCTCCACTGTCTGACCACAGCCTATCAGGTCTCATCCATTTAGCCTCCTCTGTGTGCTACCAGGCCTCCCCACCAAGGGGAAAGTGATCAAATTGGAGCCACCAGAGTTCATGTGGGGAGAATGAGGACTGCCTTTCATCCATAATTTACAAATAAAACAATTAAAACTTCAATGCAAGAGTCATTAAGGGCTAGACAAGACACATATGAACCCCAAATGTGCTAGTGAATCTAAACTCAGCCAAAGCATTTCCCTGACAGCCTCAAAAATGAACTAGGCCCGTGTTAAATCTGCATGCTTCTAGAAACTACGGTACATTTCCTTTCGAAGCAACCACACTAGCATGCTACAGAACACGTACAGCTTGACATTTCATCTTCAAACATCAAATCTCACCATTGTAGTTTTGATCAGGATTTAACCCGCAAGACATTAACGACAATCAGAAGTCAAGTGGAACATCCACCGTAGCAACGAAAATGCTGAATGATTCTTACTAATCATACAGAATCATTTTCTCCAATCCAAATTCTGCCAACCTCAGCTGTTCACGTGTGAGTACTCAGAAACACTTATCTTATTGCCAGCTTCTACGGACCCAGATAATCCTGATTTGGGAGGTGCTGGCAGAAGGTAGCCCCAGGCAGGAGGCAACTCACCCAGCTGACCATCAAGCTCCGCCCACTGTGCCAGTTGACTGTTCTCTGCCACTCAGAAAGCCACCCTGTTCACCAAGGCTACTCTTATTTTTGCCTTTGCCTGGAGTCTCAGTACAGTCTTACAAGGTTCAACACTTTCCTTCAGAGTCATTCTTCACCATTTGCCAGGGATGGTTTGCTAATGGACACTCGCTTCCCTGTTTCATTGTAGAGTGCCTGGTGACATACATCCTTGCCTTTCAGGTCTGGCAGCAACAACATTCGGAGGGAGCTCATTAGAAATGCAGAATTCTAGGCCTTGCCCTGACAGCTCATCAGACCTGCAGTTGAATCTGCCCAGCTGATTCCAAAGCACTAGGTCCTTAAGAGTCCCAAGTTGCCCTTGCAAGTCTCACTGCACCTACCTGAGCACCCGCACTGTCAGAAGGGGCCTCCAGGATACCTGGCAGGGAACCTCTTGGTGTCACCGCCACACACAACTTGCTTCCATCCATCCCTGAACCACTCCCTTTCAGACAAAACAATCTTTCCACTCTATCAACCTGTGAGCCAGGATGCAGCAGACTTCATACTTATCTGCATCCTCTCTGGGTCCAAGTGTTGAGCAGTCTCATCCTGTTGGACACAGGCTCACCCAAACAACTTGTTTTGGGTTTTGGTCAATGAAATGCAAACCAAGTGGTGTGTCATGTCCCAGCAGACGCTTCTGGTCAGTCACTTCATCCTCCCTTTGCCTCCCCTCTCCTCCTCCCCATCCCACTTCCCCTCTCTCCACAACCCTGGCAGGGACCCAGGTGCAGGAGACCCTACTACTGAAATCCGACAGGACCACATGCAGCAGAACATGGGGACCAGCAGCAGCCTGTGAAACGGCTGGAAGCCACAGAGATTCAGTGTCCTAGTTTTATCTCAATTGCCCAGCTAAACCACTCTGACTAAAAGCAACTTAAGGGAGATAGGATTTATTTTAACCTACAGTCCATCATTGCAAGGAAGGGAAGACGGCAGGCCCCTGAAGCAGCGAAGCATGCATAGTCAGAATAGAGAGAAATGAGCCCATTTAGTCTTACTGCTCTGCTCACTTTCTCCACTGTTTTGTAGTCCAGGGCCCAAGTTCAGGCAATGGAGCTACCTGTGTAAGTGTGGTTTCTTTAAAGCACACAGAAATACTATGGGAATATGTTTTGTTTTAATCCCAGAGCTGGGGATATAGGGCTGCTTCACAGCAGCTGATTGTGACTTGCCTCATACTCTGGCGAGGGGCAGATAGTCTGTCAGTGTGGGGCATTTGGAATTATGGGACCTTTTCAGAGGCTATGTAAATGCTAGGTCCTCAGAAGTGAGTTGCTGTTTGCCAAGTAGTCGTGTGTAAAAGAAATGAGAAGGAAAAATTAGATACGCTGACTGCAAAGATCAGACCTGACCCAAGGACACCCCAAGCCCGCAGGGAGTAGGCTAATGACAACTGTGTCCTCTTTCCCTTCTCCTTATTTTTCTCTCCGATCTAATGTTAGGGGGTTAATAGGTGTGGGAAGAGTGGAAGAGAGAAAAAGGAACCCATAAAGTAGCAAGTGCCAGCTACAGCGGCCATAGTCTTCACCTATGAATTCAAAATCAAGAAAGTCTTCCACAGATATAACCACAGATCAACGTCATGTAGTGAACCCTCCAACCTACTCCCGAGGGATTCTAGGGAGTGTCAAGTTCATAGCTAAAGCAAATCCTCACATTTGTAGTCCTACTGTTAGAGCCACTTTAGCATAGACTTATGGATGGTACCCTACATCTCTACTGGTTGTTGTTGTTGTTTTTACTGAAAATTAACAAGATCCTCACTTGCAGGAATGTTTGGCAACTTTTGGCTCAAGCTCATGATACTTCAGATAAAAACTATGTTAGAAAAGTTATCCAAACCATCACAGCTTCATGTCTGGCATTGTGACAAAAAGCAACACATGAGAGAAGAGAGCTTACAAGGCTTGCAATTACAGGTTGCAGTTCATTTCAGGAAAATCAAGGCCAGAGCTCATGGAACTATCACATTATATCCATAGTCAAGTCCCACATTTGTTGTACCATCCACTAGGTATTTATTGTTTACCTCGTTGCTTTTTCTACTCCCTCCACACAGTGACGCAAACTCCTTGGCACAAAGCAATTGTGCCCTGGTTTAGGATCCTTGTCCAGCATTTTAATACAAGCTTTCCATAATGTATATCCATAAAGAGGGGGACTTGGGGTATTAATATATGAGGTGTGGCCAAGAAGAAAATATACTTTTATTTACGTCAAAGGAAGATGCTGACTCTCACTCAGAACAGTCATCTCAAGTAGATGGAGGGAGAGAACTGGGTGGGAGAGGACGTAGGGATCAGGTGTGTAGAGAGCAGGGGTGAGAGGGTGGAAGGGAGGACAGAGAGAGAGAGAGAGAGAGAGAGAGAGAGAGAGAGAGAGAGAGAGAGGAAATCGGTAGAGGGCATCTCTGGAACAGTGGAGGCTCCCAGGAGTCTATGGGAGTGACCTTAGCTGAGCCTTCTAGCAGCAGGAGTTAAGGAGCCTGAAGTTGCCATCTCCTATAGCAAAATGGGACTTCCAGTGAAGGGAGAGGGACACCAACCAACCCATAAAAGCTTTGATGCAAAAGTTGTCTTGCCTACAAGAAGTGTAGGGGTAAAGATGGAGCAGAGATTGAGGCAATAGCAAACCAATGACTGGTCCAACTTGAGATGCACCCCTGTCATTATTAATGATCCTCTGCTGTGCTGTAGACAGGAGCCTATCATAACTGTCTTCTCAGAGGCTTCATCCAGCAGCAGATGCAAACAGATGCAGAGACCCACAGCCAAATCACAGGCTAAGCTCAGAGAGCTCTGTGGAAGAGTAGGTGGAAGGACTGAAGGAGCCGAAGGGGTCAAGGACAACACAAGGAGACCTACAGAGTCAACTAACCTGAGCTCATGGGGCCTCACAAACACTGAACCAACAACCAAAGAGCATGCGTAGACTGCACCTAGACCCCTTACACATATGTAGCACATGTGCAGCAGCGTGGTCAACATGTAAGTCCCCAAACAATGGGAGTAGGGCCTGTCTCTGATTCCGTTGCATGCCTTTGGATTCTTTTCCCCTAGCTGTGTGCCTTGTCAGGCCCCCAGTGGGAGAGGATTCCCTTAGTCCTGCTGAGACTTGAGGTGCCAGGGTGGGTTGGTACTCATGAGGGCCTCCCCTTCTCTGAGAAAAAGGAGATGGGGAGGGAGAAAGGGAGCATGAGGGTGAGACTGGGAGGAGAGGATGGAGGAAGCTGGGATCAGGCTGTAAAGAGATTAAATACATAAACAAACAAATGAATGAATGAAGAAAGGAAGATCTCTACTAACATGATTCTAACAGTGGGTCAGTGGCTGGAGATGAAAGCCTTTATCCCTCTGAGGGAACACAGACCATCTGAGTGAAAGAAGCAGACACCATATGTTCATACAATATGATACAATCAGAACTGGGTGTGGTGGTGCACGCCTTTAATCCCAGCCATCAGAAGGCAGAGCCATGTGGATCGCTTTGAATTTGAGGCCAGCCTGGTCTACAGAGTGAGTCCAGGACATCCAAGGCTACACAGAGAAACCCCGTCTTGAAAGAGAGAGAGAGACGGACAGACGGACGGACGGACAGACAGACAGATAGACAGATAGACAGACAGAATCTGTCCTAAATTTACTTATCTTTGCCTTCTCATATTTACATATAACCACTAAATCCACACTCAGAATCATTGTGAGCATGTGTGGACACATACCTAGCCATGGGAATGCTGAGCTCTGGGTGGCATATACCAGGTGAACACTAACAAATGAGGTGACAATCTGCCTCTGTGTTTCATGTCTTATCTTGCCCATAAATGGCACTGGGTGTTCTTTGCTGTGATATGGTGGTGACTGCACTGCTTAGCTGGGTCTTAGAGAAATGCTGAGGTTTCTATACACAAACAAACATGTTTTATATCATGTGTTATATCAGCTTCTTCCAAGAATCACTTATATATAGTGGTATTGGCCACAAGCCAATTTTGAATTGGTGTACATTCAATAAGGTGTCCTTTGTATACTAATCAGTGGATTTAAAGTTGACCGGGAATCTATAGGAACCAATAGGAATCTATAGAAACCCTTCCACTAGAAATAATGATTCAATACTTGCTAATTCAGTGTTTCTGGCGACGTGCTAGAACTCAGCTACCATGAGGAACTAAAAGAATTGTGTAGTAAAACTGCATGATGCATCAAACTCCTGGGGCAGTGGGTAAGCTTTTGCTGCGCTCTTCCTAATTCCAACAATTCTCACTTTTCCATAAACATATAATACACATATCCAGAAAGGCTGACTGTGGTGAACATAAGAACGGGAAGCAGAAATCACACTTACTCAGTACAAGCCTGCCCAGCGTAAGCAGTAAGGCGGCTTCACTCAGCAGTGGGAAGCAAACCCTTTCTTCCTCCTGTGCGTGCCCACAGGTACAGGAGGGCATGCTTAGACACACAGTTTATGCTCTGAAAGGTCACAATGAAGCCTGGTTTTCCTCTAGGACAGTCTGAACTAAAAGACAATCAATCATGGAAACAGATGGGGCGCAGAATGTGCTTCTGTGTTGCAATTAGTTAAAGGGAGAGATGGAGAAAGTGGAAGGCATTATGCTGAAAAGCAGAAGCACTGCCAGCAGCAAAAAGACCTCATGGTCACGCACAGCTGTAAGCTGCAGGGCAGACACACCGCTGGGGAGAACAGAGGCTACAGCTGAAAAACCCACCCAGACACTTTTCAGATGCTCCAGCTCAAACAAGGAAACACATTAAGTTGTCTACAAACACGAACCAAGACGTCCACGGACTTTAAGAATGCTGAATCTGTGGCTCCTCAGCAGTCACCTGTCCTATAATCAAAGGACAAATGAAATAGAGGCTGCGCTTCAACCTGGTAAATTAAAGAGCTCCAGTATAGGGTAGAGATTTATTGCTTCCCTCTATTTATAGTGAACCTGGCTCCTAAGAATGGAGCACGGCTCAGAAATTCCAAATAGGTTACAAGTAGGCTGGCCATTCAGAGAGAGTGGCTCTGTGAAACCCCTGACCTATTTATACATAGGCCAGCTCTGTATCCCCAAAGTAGTACACAATCTGCCAGGCTCAATGTAATCCCCAGAGACATGCATGGTATCACCTGGGAGGCTGTAGGGATCCTAAACCAAGAAGTAAGAGCTTGAGCTTGGATCTCAAGAAGACCTCCAAATTATTCATACTCAATCTGGGGCCACAGTCACCTGCCATGAAGGTTGCCAGTCCCTTGGAGACTCTTGTGGGTCCCTGTAGGAAATCTATCTGGCTCATAGACAACTGAGTCCAAAACTGCAAACAAAGTGCATCCTCACCTAGGAGGTAACATGAGACTTCCAAGTCAGTGAGGGACTCTGCACCCCAAAAACCACTGCCCTGGCTGAGCTTCGGAGTCTGGTCTGTGTGATCCCTAAAAGGGAAGGGAGGTGAGAAATCAAGGAGTCCCACGGAAACAAGGCTTCAGAGTGCCATCTTCCTCCATCCTCAGTCTTGCAATCCAGGGCAGACTTACACAGTTCAATTTTGCAAAAAAGCAAACAAAAGCAGCAACAACAAAAGGCCCAGGAGATGTTTGTTCGAGCCTTAGAGCCATTCTGTGTGCTTGGCTCCATTCAAGGCCAAGGTCAGCCACTACAATCACAGCTATGACAAAACCATCTGTTTCTTCTCCCCTCAGACTGAGCTACAATAGCAGAAGCATCCTAAACAGGAGGAGAAGAGGGTGTTTAAAATTGAGAAACCTGGGTTCTACTCCAGCCCTGCTGAGCTGTGATCCCTGATGACTTTCCTTCGTGGTCCACTTTAAGAAACCCTTAAACAGGAGACACTGCATCCTGTGTACAAACAACCATTCCTTCGACCCTATATTTTATGACTTTTCTTGAGTTTATGATTTTGTTTTAGGTTCAGATTCAAGAATACACAGAAGGAATTACCTTCAGTGCTCTGATTAGACAGTGCCTGTGTGACCTCAAACAAGCACCTACAGTGGCTCAAGGAACATAAGGTACCTTGTTATCTCCAGGGATGCCACCACAGTCAGATGATGACATCTGCATGCCACCAGTGCCAGCAGGCTATGTCCTGGACAGCTCGGAAAGACACACCTCAGCATCCCTGCTGTCCTCAGCATCCCTGCTGTCCTCAGCATCCCACTTCCTTTTGCAAAAGCTTCGGCGATTTTAGGACTGCAGCTCATACTGAAAAGCTTGGCTCATATAGGCTGGTTTGGCACAGTCTCTCATATAAGCAAATAGTATCATTGTCATATTTTCTACCTTAACATCACTTTTCCAGTCACGTAAACACACAGCCCATCTTACTTCTCTAGAGTCCCAGAACTGCTCATATTTCAGTCCAGATATTGTCTTAGGTACTCAATAAGCATCTATATGAAAATTAAAAGTAGAAAATATGACTGGTTCCACTTTACAGATCATGGAATTAGAGGCACCAGGGGCTAACTTTCCCAATGTTTCCCCTGAAGGATTCCATAGCAACACACTGAGAAGAACCATGTTAAAACGCTGTGTTTGGCCTCAAGACCTCTAATCATTTGCTTTACAGGATAAAACTGTGGGTTTTCACTTTGTGAGAGCACCAGCTATTCTGAGGGAAACTTCAGAGGGAACCAACTACTAGATAGTTCAATTAGTCTTTCATGCCCATACTCAGGCCTGACAACCAATATGCATGTCAAGACCACTAAGGACACTCATCAGAGTTTCCTCTGGCTTTGCCCTGTCCAGCCATAGTTCATCATCTTTTGGGTCCTAATAAATGAGAGTAGAGGCTGTCTCTGACTCTGTTGCCTGCCTTTGGATCCCTTCCCCCTGGCTGGGCTGCCTTATGTGGCCTCAGTGGGAGAGGATGAGCTTAGTCCTGCTGGGACTTAAGATGCCAGACTGGGTTAGTACCTCTTGGGGGCCTCCCCTTATCTGAGAAGAAGGCAAAATGGGATGAAGAGGGCAGGACGGTAGGAGGAAAGGAAGGAGGGGGCTGAGATTAGGCTATAAAGTGATTAAATAAATAAAGAAATAAGAAAAGAATGAATAAAAAAAACCAAAAACCAAAACAAACCCCACTGTTTGTCTTACCTTTCCTTTCCTGAAAATTCTATTTTCAGAATTATTGTAACAACAGAGTGGGTGCTGCACGCAAGAGTGGCCCTATTACAACAGATGAATTATGCCTTTCAACCTGTGCATACTGAGTTCCCTGGTGCACAGAGGAGGACAATGAGCCCAGACTTGTCCACACATGAGTGAAAAGCATAGGGTAAAGGCAGCGATCAAAGTGACAGAAATCACTCAAATAATCCATTAACTCTCACAGAGGCCTTGTGAACTATGCGAGTCTGGATTAATTGTTAGAAACTGTCAAAACCTAGTGTGCTGAGGTTCTATTCTTGTTCCCTGGGTGGGTGGAGGGGGCTTTGTGAAGCAGAGAACTGACTCCCAAGTAGGGAAGGGAATGTCAACTCTCTCTCCAGGTTTGCAGGAGGAAGAGACAAAAGAGGCAGGGTGCTGACTGATGGAGGATTGTGAAAGCTGGCACACAGCTAGGTGGGTTTCTCAGCCTTCTTGTGGATTCAATTTTAGGCAGTGACATGAGAGCAATAGTCATGTCCACTAGAGCCACATCTGACCAATGAGGTCGACACTCAAAGAATCAGAAAGAACCACACAGAGAAGAGGGCAGACCTTAGGCAGTTTGGCCCTTAATGGCCTGTTTGTAGTGACCTTTCCAATCTTTACATCTCCTGCTCAACCAAGGCCAGCTATGCCATCATTGTGCCATGTTCTGCCTATTCCTTAAGGTTTCATTTTATTAAATGGTTGAAATGTGGAGAACTGTCTAGTACCCCAGACAGTATTATCCAAATTATCACACTAATCTGCGGCCATGAACCCAAATGCTACTTCAACAATTACTCAGGTAGATTCAAATTCCCATGAATTAAAATTTCTACCTGCCAGGTGGGTGGCATGTAGCTATAAGCCCAGAAATGAGGAGACTGAAGTAGGAGGGTAATGTGTTCAAGGCCTGCTTAAGCTACATAAAATCCTAACTCAAAACATAATGAACAACAAGATTACATGGGGGTTACAGAAAATATGCTTTAAAAGATTAAAGGAGATTTTCTTTTCATATGGATGTTAAGCTGATAGCTTTCCTTCTAATACCTAGCAAATTATTCATATTGGATACATGAGAAGGCCAATGGGTGGATAGACGGATGGATGAGTGATTGGATGGATGGGTAGCTGGCTGGATGGGTAGATGGATGGATGGATGGATGAATGGATGAATGGATGGATAGGTGGGAAATAAGCTTTTCAGCAAGGACATAGGCATTTGTGAAAGAAATTACAGTGGTCTCAGAGTTCTTTATTTCCAGGACCAAATCAGATCCAGCGTAAGGCTCAAACATGACACTTTCAGTTTTGTCAACCTTGCCAGTGCAGGCAGGGACAAAGATGACTGAGAGGGTCCTATTACCTTGGAGACAGGTTGACAGTCTCAAAGTTCCAGGCATTGATAGTGGATTTCATAGACCTATACTCCAGATATATATTGACTTAAACTATATATATATATATTTGAAATCACCACAGTTGTATATGTTAAGAAAATGCCATATTTGATTTCCTCATGGCCATTCAGTACAATTCACTTCCCAAAGCTACAAAAGTTTCCCACTTCTTACCTTCCCCTTGAGGCAGCAAGTCCCTTCAAGCCACATTATCTTTCTCTAGCTAATATCTGTTTCTCAGTTTCCCCTACTGCAAGAAAACCCGGGAGTCAGCAGGGAGTCAGCAATTAAGAAATTTGAAGCTGATAAGAAACTGTAAGCCTTAGGCCTGCTAGTCACAGATACAGGTACATAGGATCCTAAAGCCAGGTCAGCTAGCTACCTCTTTGCCATTTTGAAACAAATAAAACTATCATCCAATAAAAACTGTCCCCAAGGCATGATCACACCAGCCTTGCTGGACAGAGAAAAGAGCGAAGCAAAAAAAGGTCCCTGTCCTTTGTTCTGGCTGCACACATCTGACAGGCTTCCATAACTTCAGCACACCTCCTGGCAGAGAAGGGGAGAGCAAGCCCCTCCTCCACAAGGCCTGGGTAATACCTCTTGGCAGAGGCCTCTACACATTCATCTCTCTCCAGGCCCTTCCAAGCTGCTGTGGTTCTGCAGAACAGATGGGAAGGTCCGCTTGTCTGAAGGCTGGCTGTTTTATCTCCCTCAATAAACATTTATAGACGTCCTGCCTATGCCAAGCCCTCTGCTGAGGGATGGTCCATAGATACATATGCAAACAGGCACGTGTCAACCTGCCTCGAGAAGCACGCACTGTGTGTGTGTGTGTGTGTCTGTCACCACCAAATCACCAAACCAACAGGTGAACAGCGAAAAGGAAAGGACAACCAACAATGGTAGTGGAAGTGGTCAAAAGAGGCATGTCATGGTCTAGCTGGCAAGTTGTCATTCTTGTCCTTGGCCTTGCTTACAAATCCTCCTGTATCTCGTTACACTAGATTCTGTGCAGCATGATGGGATCTAAACTCTGCATTTCTAATCAGCTCCCAAGGGATGCAGCTGTCCCTCACCTGAGGGCCACAGAACTGGAAAAGGCTCTCTCATTTCCGTGCTCACACCATATTTTAGTGTGATAGCGTGTGGGTGGGCAGGTGGCATGTATTGATCCAAATCCACATGTACCCAGGAGGGAAATGAAGCTCACTTTATAACGGGCCCACCACATGTCGGGTTCTTTGCTGTGTAAATCCAATCAATTTCCTAGGCAGGTGCTGCTGCAGCTCTCTTGCAGGTGAGAAGCTTGCACTCAGAGACAGTCTCAGTCAGTTGTCCGAGGCCCCCCAGCTAATGGGACTTAAAGGCAAGATATGACGTTAAGTCTCCCTGTTGCATAAAAGCGATACCTAGCCTCCTCCCTAAGGGTCAGTCTCCTCATCAGCCAAGACTGCCTTTGGTCTGAAATGGATTGTTTGACGTGCTACAGATTTGGAAGTAGGGTTTGTGTTCACACTGACCTCAATTAATTCTCAGAGGCATTATTTAATTCATCTGAGATTTTTTTCAAACATAGCTGTTGTTAATTAATCTAAGTTTTAAAACATGGCTATGGTTAAACACCTAGGAAGATGTTGAGAGAATTGTCTGTTGAATTGGCAGTCACTACAACACCTTATAAAGGACCAGACAGTAATGAACAGGTACTGGTAGGATTTTGTCATGTCAGAACAAAGAAGTAGTAATGATAAAGGCCATGGGTGAGATACCTTCTATCAGGAGAAGGCAATTCTCATGACATAATATCATGGAGGCCAATCACCAGACAGCATTTGGCTCAGCCTAGCTGTTGTCAGAAAAGAAACACATGACTGCTGTTGTGTAGCCTGGCCAAGTGTTCAAAATATATTGGGTTTCATGGTAAAAAAAAAAAAAGAATTATGTTTATTATTTCTTCTAATCAATGCTCCTTCACAAAATAAATAGTGGTGTGTCATTCTTAACTTCTCAGAAGAAAACACCGTTAAAAGCCTTACAAGTGCACTATATGTGTACGAAAATGGTTTAAGAGTGGGTATGTAGCCAATGGGAGGGCCTACAGCTGGCTCCTTAAGCTCACAGGAAACTCTAACTGCACAAAAGAACTCATAATTTCTCCAGAGAACTATTACTTAGCCAAGTCTCCACAATAACAATGAAAGATAGCTTGCCAAGGGATATAAATAGAAAAGAAGTTAATATATGCCCTTATTCACGAGATCATTGGCCAAAGGGTCCCGATAATAAGATCACTCCCTCAGCCCCAATCAAATTCCCCACAAAATAATATTCAGATTGCTGGCCTCATAAGGAGAAAAGATGATCCTTTAATTTGCTGTCCAACTCCCATTTATTTTTTATAAGTGAAATAAAGAAATAAAAATGACAAAATAATCCCATTTTGAAGTAGCTCTTGTGTGCTAATCTACCCATATATTTGAATTTATAATGGTGCCACTTCCCTGTTTTTTTTTTTAAGGACAATGAGCCCCTGACAAGAACTGAAACTGAGACACATTTGAATTAGTTCCCATCCTTTCATCTCTAGCCTGTCCTGGGAAGTTCTCAGCCTTTTCTTACCCTTTTTCTTTCTATTTCTCCCAGGACTGTTACTCAATAGGAAACAAAGGCAACAAAAATGAAGAATTCTTAGCACCTCATAAACTTTGGAAGCCAAAAATAAAATAAAATTTAAAAGGCCACATCAATTAAAAGAAATGAATTAAGAATAAATGTCCCTTCTTCTAACGACATCAGCTGAAAATGGGACATTTCTCAGTGTCCTTTCACATTCTATAGAAAAGCTCATGATACAAAGTGTGATACTTTCTAACCCTACTGTAAAGCCATCATCGTTCACAGATATACAAGCTTTTGCAAAATTATGAAACATGTCCAATTTTCTGATTACTATTTAATCTTCTTGTTACTTGTTTGCTGTTACACTAGGGAGGCATGTTTTAAAAGGAGAATCTTGGGCTTAGAGCTATGTAATAAATTTTTCTTCTGTTAGTTTAAATTTTTTACTCATCTAAAATACCACATGAGCAGGATACAAGTTTAACTCTCAAAATAACCTCACTGTAGATGGCATCTTACAGTCACCCAGACTCCCATAGGCCTTCTAGATTCTCCTGAATTAAACAAAGGCCTTCTGATTGACTGCAGCCATCTGAGTAAACAGTTACAGTAAGAGGCATTTAAGTGGAAGCGCTGATGAATGGCAAGGGCCCAGCCACAAGCCGGGCTGGAGGCCAGGATATATGCACGTGGGTGTACAGGGCTGCTGTGGCCTCAGGAATGGCCAAGCAAATGACCTATTTAGGTCTGGAGTTTAAAATTTTTACATAACATTTTTTCAGTGGTATCCTCTTAGGTAGGAAGAAAGACTTTCATGGAGTTACTATATTAACATCGCCATAACTGGAGTGTAAGAAAGAAAACACATCAAGAAATACTGTTGTGCTTTGGATGTGTTTCTTGTTTTCAGAGCATCTCATCCCGCCCTACAATATATTTTAGTGACACTTCAATTAGAGTATCTTCCTAGGCTCCCCTCCCTGATGATACTGCCCCACTACTTTCCCAAGTGCAAACACCTGCATCTGTGTGAGCATCCTGTGTTATGGTGGCATTGGAATACCCAGCTGGAACATGGCCTCCAGGAGGTTAGGCATTGTGAAATGTGTTTATGAGCGCTTGCTTTCCCTTTACACCCACACCTACTATAGCTGGAAAAAGATGAATGTTCAATACATATTTATGGAATAATGGAGAAGGCTTCTGGGTCATCTTTCCATTCCGTTCCTCTTGCTCATGCCAGACTGAAGAAAACAGCCCAGTAGGGGCAGCAGCAGGTACTAACCGTTTTGATTCCAAAGCTTTAAAAAAATTTTTTTATAGGCATTGCCTCAGGCAATCCTTTCCAGCCCACAGTGACTTAGAAAACTTAGTGTTTTGTTTCATACAAAAGGAATCTAAAGCCCGGAGGATTTGAGTTTAAATCCCATATCCATATGGCTTGGCTGGAATAGTATAGAGGAGAACTGGCATTCGGGTCCTTAGGCACCAAGTCTAATACTGTTGCCATGAAAACACAGCAACATCCATGGCAGAGGGGAAGAGAAGAAGGCTTAATCTGGAACCTAGATTGTTCTCACACACCATTATAGCTTCATTTGCTAAAGTCCAACATTTGGCCTTTACAGCATCCGGGCTATTTTCAGTCTACAGCATGGGAGCTGATGGGTGTTGGCAAGATGCTGGGTACCCAGATTCAGATTCATGGAATGAAAACACCAGTAACATGTGGGTTCTTTCAAGACAGATTTCCAGGGAATCTTCACAGAAACCTTGGAGGTAGGTGCTAACCATCCCATTTTACAGAGAAGAAAAGAGCCTCAAGAAGTGAAGTAACTAGTGGAAGGCCGTCTACCAAATGTCTGAACTCCATTCAAAGTCCAATCCATTGGCTCCTAGCTGTATTTTCAGCCATATTCTCCAACCTACCCATGGAACCCTATAAGCTACACTGGGTTGCACACATCTGTGCCCTGAGCACATGGGAAACTGAGGCAGGAGGACAGCAAGCATGAGGCCAGCCCTGGATACACAGAAAATCTTTTCTGTACAACAAAAAGAGCTACTCAACCAAAGAAATATCTGATTTGCCTCAAACCCAGTTTCTAGTACATATTGTCGCAGTCTCTGGGCACCTTTAAAATGTTTTCTGCTTAAGTTAGGAAATCCATTTCTCCTTAGCTAGAATGATAAGAGTAATTTCATGACCCTCGAGATTGGCACGTCACTTCTCCAAACTGTTCTTTGCAGTCATGCAAACTATGTAGAGAGCTCAGCGGCCTCTGTACCAACCCCACTTGTGCAGTGAGTATGCAGGGCAGAAGCCCAGATTTCTAGTCACCCCTGTAAGGTCAAATACTCAAGAACATTATTATTGTTAGTTACTCCCTCATCCTGTTGTGCTACAGACTAACAAACTAGAACACTCAAGTTAGTAGCGTCATGTCAGGGAGCTAAAGCCAGAGCTTCCTGCTCTCACTACACTGTAGTGGTTTAATACCTTTATCAGTGCTAATTGAGCATAATCTGTCATATTGGATTCTGTTTTACTCAAGCATGCATTTACTCAGTACAAATAAGCTGCTAACAGCCATGCAATACATAAAGCTCAGTTTAATTACTGTGGTTTTCCTATATTTTAAATTTTGATTAAGTTGGCATATAAAGTCCTTTAGCTTTCACAACGATTTCGGGAGTCACCCATAGCCCAGATTTCAAAACCATCCCTTATATTTAGATATTAGTCATTACGGGGCTGAAATGGTCCCCAAATGCCTCCTGAAAGCATATGAGTGTCCTACTCAGGACATGGCAAGTTCTTTGTTGAGGCTTATGTTTGGAAGCCACAGCTAATAAAGGAACTATGTCTTCATCAGTCCCATGAATATTGTGATATGTCCTCAGAGAATTCCAGGATAGTCAAAAGGAACACCCGGGTTCTCCACTTTATAGATTTCCAATACAACTGTCCAGGTGGCATTCCCGAGAGTCCCCAGATGCATGCCTGTCTCAGTCAGGCTACATTCCAGAGCTGACCCCATGGGCCCTGTGGAGAACAGACTGTGGATCGTGTGTCTTCTACTCTCTGTCATTCATGTGAATATACCACCACACATGGAAAAGGGATGCTTCAAATATAATTAAAATTAGTCATCAATCAACCTTACAAAGGGAGATTACCCTACATTAACTGCATGGACCAATTTTACATTTGTCCTTTCAGAGCAAAGAGCCTTCCCTGGATTCATGTAGAAAAAAGTAGGAGAGGAAAAAATCTGATAAGTTTCAATTATAATATTATATATTATGTTATATTACATATGTATATGTATGAAATTTATTAGAATTCATTGGAGTTTATTAGAATGGCTTACAGGCTATGGTCCAACTATTCAATATTGGCTGTCTACCAACAGAGGTCCAAGAATCCAGTAATTAGTTGCTCAGTCCATGAGGCTGGGTGTCTCAACTGGTCTTTACTATATGCCAGAATTCTGAAGAAGTAGGCTCTAATGCCAGTGAAGGAATGGACTTGCCAATGAACTTGACAGCCTGCAAGCCAAGGGATCAAGCTTTCTTCTTCCAAGTCCTTTATACAGGCTGCCAGCAGAAGGTGTGGTCAAAATTAAAGATGGATCTTCCCACCTCATAAGAGCCAGATTAAAAGTAGGTCTTCCTATTCAAATGATTTAAGAAAAAATATTCCTCATGGGTGTACTCAGACACTTGGGCTTTAGTTAGTCAAGTTGAGGATCAAGGATAACCATCACAGCAACCATTGCTGGCTTTGATGATGGATAGTGTCTTAAGACAAGGGTATGTTTGCATGACCCGAGTGTGCGTGCAAAAAGGAACTGGAGGTCACAGTCCTACAGCTCTAGGTAGCTGAGTACTTGTGTCATGTGGCTCGTAGCCACATGTACCTCCAGAATCCAATCTCCTCTTCTAGCCTCCAAGGGTATCTGTACACACACACACACACACACACACACACACACACACACACACACACACAAATAAATAAATAAAGGCTTTTTCCCCTTAAAAAGCAATTTACCCCTTTGTGGTGTAATGAAGCTATAACCAGAGTACCCAGCCAAGCCTGACTGAGAATTAATTAATATGCAGTGCTTGGAGCCACTAAGCTTGCTTTATTTGCTGCATCGATATAAGGCCTCACAACCAACACTCCCCCTCAAGATGGGATGTGAAGAGCTTGGTGTCTGGCTCGGTGTGAGGTGTGACGTTGCTGATCAACCATAGTGATTTGGAATCTCTGAAGTTTTATTGCTACTAGAGCAAATCAACACAGACTGAATATACAGGGTGAAAATTTGGTACTAAGACAACTTGGCTATGGGAGACTATCTTGATTGCCCACTATGGGAAGTACCATCCGTAGGCAGGTGGGTGTGGGTTGAAAGAAAGCAACTTAGATATGCGGCAGGAAGTGAGGCAGTAAACAGTGCTCCTCCACGATTGCTGCTTCAGTTCCCGCTCTTACTTCCTTCTATAGTGTAACTTGAAAGCATAAACTGAAATAAACCATTTTATCCCCAAGTTGCTTTTAGTTAAGAGAATTTTATCATAGCAAAATAAAGTGAACTAGAACAATATGAAACTAAACGCGGGGAAAGCCACTTACTTGGGGTCTTCTCATGTCAGCTGGTTTTGGAACAGTATTATTTTTTTAATTATTTTAAAGTATTGACTATGTAAACAAATTTATCTAATTAAGACTTATTCCACTAACTGAAAACTATTAGGAAAGATCCTATGTGCACTCAGGGCAGGACTGTGTAAACTGTTCTCTGCTATCTGAGTGAGCTTGTACAGCACTGGTCACTGCACTGTACCTTAGATGCTCCCTGGCTTACTCCAGAGCCATTCTTTAATCTCAACATGGCGACACTCACATATGACACCAACACTTGGGAGGCTGAAGCAGGAGGATATGGAGCTCTAAGCAAGCATGAATTACAAAGGGCGATGTTGTCTCAAGGGGAAGCCCGCTCATTCATTCATTCAACTAAAAATGCTAATATGTGGTGTGAGAGACATAAACTACATGGTGATTTTTTTTCCTTAAATTATAGCTTTTCTTTCTTAAATTATACCTCTATTTGTTAAAGGCATTGTAATCTGTTTCCTAATAGACTGTCAGCCTCACAAGAGCAATGAATTTACCTTTTTACTCACTGATGGACAGCCAGCCTTTAAACTCATGCCTGATACAAATTAGATAGATGCTCAATGCTGATTTGTGGGACCAAAAAATAAACAAACAAGTAATGAAGAATATAGATGAGCATCCAGAAGTTTTGATACATTCTTTTGTTCCTAGTTCCTCATTAATTTATCCCTGCACCTCTTTTCCCTAATCCTAATTTCTCCATTACGATCGTCCCCATGTTTGCATATTCAATAAACACCACTAAGGAGCTTACATATTCCCTGTCTTCCTCAATGAAAATTCACTTATCCATTCAGTCACTCCTCAAGGTCACTGTGTATGTGCATGTGAATGTATGAAATGAGGTCAGAGAGCAAACAAAGACCCAAATCCTAAAGAGCCCTGAGGACATTGTGTGGCTATGGCACAAGGCCTTCCGGGAGAGTGAACTGAGCCTTCGTCATACTCTTGACAATCACTGTAGTAAAGCCAGTTGAGCTACATGTGAGGGAAGGATAGTCATGAACTGTTATCTAGGCAGTGGGGCTACAAGCGTGTCCCTTCATTCCTGGGCTTTTCTGTGACTCAAATTAGGTTCCTTAGAGAACTTTATGTAAAAGTAGACTTCTTGTCGAGAGCTCAGGAAGAGACTCGGTGTCACTGGTCTATTTTCCTCTCATTCATTCTCAGGCCCTCCCTGTGAGTGGGATCAGGGTGAATTGCCAGCGAGGAGGAACACAGGACCACATCACCACCACTGCCCAGGTTATTAGCAGAAGCTCTACTTTGTTCAGCTCTCCTACTCAGATCTGTAACCTTTCTCTTCATCTTAGACCTGCTGTGATCTACCATTCACTCTCTCAAAGAATATTTATTCCCCAAACTATAAAGTACACTGGCTTCTTATTCATAATAGCCAGAATATGGAAACAGCCTAAGGGTCCCTCAGTAGAAGAATGGATAAAGGAATTGTGGTACATTTACACTATGGAATATTACTCAGCTATTAAAAACAAGGAATTTCCAAAATTTGTGGACAAATGGATTGAAATAGAGATGATCATAATGAGTGAGTTAACCCAGATGCAGAAGAGTCAAATGGTATATACTCACTTATATCTGGACACTAGCCCGAGGGACATCTCTCATGAAAGTCTTCACTTATCAGGAAAGTGGGAAAGAGGGGAGGATATCCTGTTAGGACTTTAGGTGAGAGAAGTATGGGAGAATGGGGAAATGGAAGGATCCAGAGGGTCCTAGAAACCTACAAGAAGAACATTATGATGGGTGGATCTGGACCCAGGGGTCCTGCTCAAACTATGACACCAGCCAAGGAATATATGGGAAGTAAACTTCAAACCCCGACCCAGATCTAGCCAATGGACAGGATATCCTCCACAGTCGAGCCGAGAGTGGGGACTGACTTTGACACAAACCCTGGTGCCCCATATTTGACCACGCCTCCTAGATGGGAAGGCCTGGTGGCACTCAGAGGAAGGATAGCAGGCTACCAAGAAGAGACTTGATAGCCTATAAGCATATACAGGGGGAGGAGGTTCCCCCTCAGTCACAGTCATAGAGGAGGGGAGTAGTGGGAAAGCGGGAGGGAGGGAGGAATGGGAGGATACAAGGGATGGGATAACTATTAAGATGTAAAATGAATGAATTAATTTTTTAAAAAGTACACTGGCTTCACAGAAAATGAAAAGCACTTGGAGGAAGGCTCTTAAGATTTCACAAAGCTGCTGGTGCTGTGGTCATCCCACATGGCAAATCCCACTGTTTTCCAGGCTTCCTCAGTACTCACACCAGAAAGTCAAGTGAGCTGTCACTACCGTGCTTTCGTGCAGATTTCCCAACCTTCAAATTTACCTATCTGAACCAAGCACCGTGGAGCCTGAGCTTGTGGTGCCAGTGAGTGCCATTATGACCACCCATCCTTTCCTTGATGTGTACCATATAAGCCACTGCAGCTTCTGGGCTCTCCAGGACATCCACACAGTTATTCTGCATGTGGGAGCTGGGTGTAATGCAGAGGGGCCTGCACTGAAGAACAGAGTCAAGTGTGAACTCACATCCTCTTAGCTCTGCAGCCCTGCTCAGTTTCTATCCGCAACCTTTGTCAAATACAGGTCAACTAAGAGTGAGAAATAAATAGCAGGTATAGGTCTTCTCCTCAGAATCTCACTCACAGCAAGCACTCAACAGTTATTACTTAACATTATCCAAGCCATTATTCAATTTTAACCATCTCCGTGAAGATGAGCGTGTATCTTCCAAATGGCAGGTGAACCCAGCGTGTTGCTATTTGCCTGGCTTGTTACTTGGCTGCAAAAACTGCTAACTGGAGAAAAATCACTTTACAGCACAGTTTCTTAAACTATGGGTTGTGACCCTATGAAAGGGTCACAAAAGTGGATAGGAGTAATCACAAAAACTGGCAACAGCAAGAGGTTTCTAAATGCTCAACAACACAAAAATTTGCAATAAGCTCAGGGTGTGTCAGGCAGCATTCACCCTGTTTCTTCATGCGACCTAACTACAGCCTTGGTCCTGAACACATATGCACTTTGCACTGTGCATTTTATCATACCACGCAACAAACGTGGGTGTAGGCTGAAGCACCTCAGCTCATATTAGAAACTACATACACTAGGAATTGCTACATTTTCACTGTACACAGGAAGTTGTCTGTCCTTAAGGAAGCCTGACAGCGTAGTCACGTGGGGCAAAGACCCTTAATATTTTCCTTCTACCATTTCTTCCCCTATAAGCACCAAAATTTAGCATATCTTTGCAGCACATTGCATTGAAGATTTGGTTTTAAAATTTGTTGTTGGGGGGCGGGGCTGTGGGAGTCGGCCTGCATGCAAGCCTTGTCCATGGACAAACAGTCATGGCTGTATCCGGTACTTTTCACTCCAGTGCTGGGGGATGGGGTCAGGAGGCAGAGACAGGTAGATCCCATAAGCCCTTTGCCCAGGAAGCCTAGCTGAATCAATTAGCTTCAGGTTTAACCAGAGACCCTGACTAAAAGTAAAAGTAGAGAGCATTCAAGGAAAGATAGCCAATGTTGACCTCTGACCTCCACTTCTACATGCGTATAATCACACACCACCTGTATGCACACAACTGCATGAAAAGCATAGGCACCACAGCAATCATGCACACATGTACATACAAGCGGAATTTCTGCATGAGCTGCTGGCCTGAGTGCCATAAAAGATCTTCAGTGAACTTTGTCTCAGGATTAGGGTAAATTTTCTAATTTCTAAAATGGTGCTGAACATAAATCTGGTACTTTGTATCGTGTATTTCTATGAAGAAGCCTTCTCAGCATCAGTGATTATAAAAATAAAATATCCATTCATCCTGAACAACACTGAAGATTTGCTATGTCCTGTGGTACCAAATGCACCTTTCAGGGTTTAGTTTTATGTGAAAATAAATTTTAAAATATCCGTGTGATCAGTCTGAAAATGTTTTCATCTTTAATAGGTAACAAGGTTCTATATGTACAAAAGAATTTATTTAAAATAAAGTTCTTAATGGTTTGTTATTAGTAAATATCTGATTTGTACCCTTATTTCACACACAAATCTGGAGTTCTGTGGTGAGGGGGGGAGGTGAAGAACTTTAATTTTCTGGATATAAGGTTGAAATAATGCAGACAAAGAGCCCCAACTGCCGAAGAAGTCAGGGTACTGTGGGAGAGAGGAACTGAAAAGTGAAAGGGTCAGCCCACATATGTCCAGATCTCCTGAGTTTTACTGTTTATAGTTTATTTGGTTGGTTGGCTTCTGATCTAAGAAGGATGATAGAGAACGAAAATGAAAAGGAGATAGGTAAGAAAAGTGGGACAAAGTGGAGGCACCAGAGGGATAAAAAGAAAGACATGAGGAGAAGAAAGGGGAGACTTGTTCGTGTGGCTATGCTGAGGCTGCCATTGCTCTCACAATTAAGCCCTTTAGGTCACAGCTACCCTGCGCACAGGTGAGTGCTGTGGCATGCACAGCCCACAGCGCTGGCCTGGACCCTGTCACAGTGAGTGCTGTTGGTGTGAGTTCCTAGAACCAGCTAGAAGCAAAGTCTGGTCATACCTGTGAGGACTTTCTAGATCAGAACACTTGAGGTAGGAACACCATCTTCAGCATAGGCAGCACTATTCCATCTTGATTCCCTGAGGAGAAAGTCAGCTGAGCGCCAGCATTCATGTCTCCGCTTCCTGCCTGTGACTGCAATGAGACTGGCAACTTCATGCCCCTACGGCCATTAACTCCTTGCTACCTTTAAACTGTGAGCCAAATAAGCCCTTACTACCTTGATTGCTATTGTCACAACAATGAATAAAGTAGCTACTACAGATTTCTACTCTTGGTAAAAAAAAAAAAAAAAAAAAGAAAGAAATCTGAATACCAACATATAATTTCCATATAAGTCTCTTAATTATATTTTAAGATTAGGTGTTTGGTAAAATGCACCCTGTTTACCTAGAGAGTAAAAGAGTCCATCAACCACTATGATCACGTTAATATCTTTTTGGTGTCAAAACACTAATCTAATGACATTTCTGCAAAAGATAAAAGTAAGCTTTGTGAGTCAGCCTTTTGTCAATATGACAAAATACCTGAGGAAATCAACTTAAAAAGGAAATGATTTCTTTTGTCCCACAGTTCCAGAAGTTTCAGTCCATGTCCTCATAACCCTGTCCATGGTGATGCACAGATTGTGGTGGGGAGCATGTAGTGGGGCAAAGCAGGCTACCACAGACAGTTGGAAAGAGAATTAGGGAAAGGATACAGGAACAGGCCCCAAGCATCCAAGCAAAGGCCACCTTGAAACAGGTCTCAACTTCTATGCTTTATCATCTCCCAGAAGTTTCCATCAGCCAGTTTCCACCAGCAGATGCTGTCTCTATGGGTGGTGGAGGCAGAAGGCAGTGTGCTATGGTTGGACAGTGTGCTAAGACAGCACAAGACAGACTTCATGCGGACTAGCCAGCCTCACTGCGTGTTTGGGTGACACCGAACAGGACTCACTCAAACTGTCACATTGCAGAGTTCCGGGGTGCATTACAAAAATCTGGGGTCTCCCCTTTTCTGAGGAGTAGGGAAGGTGGGATGAGGAAGAAGGTGGAAGGGTGGGACTGGGAGGAGAGGAGAAAGGGGGGCTATGATCAAGATGTAAAGTGAATAAATAAACAGTAACAAATTGACAAATAAAGCGGAAAAACAAATATTCAGTTGTGCTTGCTTACCCATGTAACTATCTCTTTTGTCTTTAAAAACTACAGAATAGATTACACTGTATAGATTACAGAGCCCACTTTCAGGTACTGTGGCTGAGTCCAACTCAGCCACAATCACAGAGTTCGACACCTAGTTTTAACAACGGCTACTGGATCAGTGACTGTATCAAGAATTGGTAAGCTAAGAAAAAAAATCAAATTTGTGCCTTTGAGAAAGTTAAAGGACTCCTGTGGGGCTGCCATAAAAGAGTAACAGGAGTTGCAGAGAATTTGGTCACCCTGTAAAACACCTAAGACATAAGAGGAAAAAAGAGAAATAGGGGGGTATAGAAGGTGTATGTAGTAATGAAACAGGGACCTAAAGTGTTCTTTGCTCACACCATTGCACCTCCCAAGTTTGTGAGCAGTAAATGTAAGAACTTGACCCAGTCCTAGGCAGTGTCTTAATATTTCTCTGTTCCTAAAAGCACAGAGGTGGCCCTCGTCCTTACAGGAAGCCTATTCCCAGGTAATGCTGACTTTACAGTGTTGTCTCACACAAGCCCAGTGTCTGCATGGGGAAGAAAAGGCCCCTTCAATCGCTGCACTGTTGTGTGTGCCTGGCAAAGATAAATGGACTTTTTAAAAAAATAATCATGTGATAGACTGATCACTCCCCCCACCCCACCACATGTGTGGCTCAGCTGTTTTTCTGGCATGTACTTCAGAGCCCTTTTTAATACAGTTATTAATTGTTCTCTTTATCATATGAGTAAGGCAGTTTTAACAAATATTCCAAGGTTAAGATAATTCATAGTCATTTTTAAGATGGGTGAATGCTGATGTCTTTCTTAAAATGTGAATGACCTAAGGGTCTTGAGCTTTTTACAAAATTCATCTGTCTTCACTTTCAGATGCTCTGTCCTTTGAAACTCTGAACAGCAGAAAGGAATTTTGCAAACTAGCACAAATACTTCACGCTACAATATGTGGTGCTCAGTTTTTTTGTTTGCTTTACCTAAGATTAGCTAGAATAGGAGTATAGAGCCTGTCCATCTACGACTTACATGCATGTTGGGGCAAACTATCTGAGCAAAGTTAAATAAAACAGAGATGGTTATGGTTGGCTAAATCTATGTTCCCATTATTTGCAGGCAGCTTCAAGTCTCGTGAAGTTTTCGATTCCTTCATGCCTACTAGAAGGATAGCCTCCTGGGGTTTGTCCCACCTCCCCCAGTATAAGTGTCAAGTGTCTTTTTTTTTTTCTTCTGCTTGAAAACGGGATATACTATACAATTGAGCTATTCACTTATGCAAATGACGGTAAACAGAATTCTAAAGGCAGATAATAAACAGCAAATGAGGTTATTTTGTTTCACGCTTTATGTTGTCAGAGTTCTGAGCATGGTTTAGTGTTTTCTATTCATGCTTTATATTACCAAATTACTCCCTGATGGTGTCTCAGATGTGCTTTTGTCTGCAAATGAGAAGAAATAAAATACCAGGACATTAACGTTAAATTACAATCGTTAATGGCGTAAATACGAAAATAATTACTGCATCATACCATCAATTGTTATGTGTTCATTACTGAAGTTCTTGTAAAGCCTTCATTTTCTTGTTACAATTATTTTTTCCTTTATTTTTGTCTGGCTATTTTATAACCCTGACAGTACTTTAACAGCACTCAGCAGTTACACAAGCCATTTAATCCTGCTCAAAGCTTCATTTAAACTTCATTTAGCTGCACTTTATTTTCGTATATAACTTTTACTTCTTCCTGGCAGTCAAAGGTTTTTCTGGATAGGTGCAGGAAAAAAAAATGTGTCAGAGGGATTGCCTAAAACCAGTCATACACTCCAGAGAGGACTTCAGACTTACTTCAATACCACTTTGTATAACGCCTTTGGAAATAATCAAATTTATTGTGCCACAAGCCTCTATAATTTTTGCTTCATCTTTACTTATCTCTCCCCCCCCCCCCCTTCCTCTGGTGTCTTTTAAAAAGTCGATTTCTAATTCTTCAGCTTATCAGGCAAAATGTCTCCAATCCCAGCTCTCTTCTCCCCTACATGCTCATCTCCCTCCTCTCCCATCAGTGCTCTCTCCTGAGCTAGCAGGAAAAGGACTGGGTCTCCTCATATGTATACTCAGGCAGCAAGCCCTCCTAGGGTCTTCCAAATGTGCCCTTTTGTCTGCTGTACTCTAAGACCTTCACTTTGCCTCTCCCCTGTCAGAGCCAGGAGTGAAATGGCTCAGAATTCAAAAGCTGTCAAAATCTCAAAGGAGGTGGGGAGAAAGTACTCCTGTGGTTGAGCACCTTAGCATGCCTACTCCTGTGTGTCCCCAAACTCTCACACAAGACACAGACACACACAGAGAGAGAGAGAGAGAGAGAGAGAGAGAGAGAGAGAGAGAGAGAGAGAGAGAGAGAGAGAGAGACAGAGAGAGAGAGAGAGACAGAGAGAGAGTGAGAGAAAGAGAGAGAGACAGAGAGAGAGAGAGAGAGAGAGAGAGAGACTGTCTGATGTCCCCATCACCTGTTCGCTTTCAAAACACTTCTAGCGCTGGGTAAAACTTACCCCTCACCCGTCACTTTAGCCCTATTTCCAGCTCTGGGAACTAGGGTTCCATCAGATACCCCTTGCATTGTTCTTCCAAAATATCCAGATGCGGGGCACGAATATAGTCCCGGTACCTCCCTCCATTCCCACATCCTTTACAGCCACCTTGCACGCTGTGGTCAAGCACCATCTCAGCCAGATTCAGGCTCAGAGCCACAGCCTCCAGGGCTGGTTCTGGTCCTGCTCTCTCAGCTCCTCCTCTGGCATCTTACATTCTCTCCAACTCAGGCTGCCAGTTCTCTAGGCCCAGTCTATGACCCAAACTTTTTTCTCCACCCACCCCCCACACCCCAAATTTGCACAAACCAGGTGTGCGATGCCTGGGCTTCCAGTCGAGACCCTCAAGGAGTGATGGCCAGTGCTCTGGTGGGCACTACATCTCACAGTGTCTGCCCCGGTGAGCTCTGTACAACGCTATTGCACCCCCTCAGGGAATCGGACCCAGCCAGGATAGATCCAGCGGGCCAGCAGGTGCAACTTGACAGTGTCTCTCGGGTTCACACCCTTGGAGACCACAGGAGAACAAAGCTGGAGTCCGGGGAGCTGATGAGACTGGAGGCGCTAAGACAATGGCAATAAAGGGAACTTAGAAGAGGAGCGCTGCGCAAAGTTGCCTCTGAGTCCCGACAGCCTAGCCAGGCTGAGGCGTCGGCAGCGACCCCACTCCCCAAGCCACGAACCCAGGGCCACGCATGCCGAACCCCCGCTGGGCAGCAGCCCTGCCTGCATGCCACACAGATGCCCAAGCACCCAAACACAGCTTTTATGACCCGGGACGCTCCGTGTTGGCACCTCAGCCACCTGGCAGGAAGCCCGCGAACGCGCTCTTGGCTTTACCTTTCGCGGGCTTCTGGGAGTCCACGGCGCGCCGCCCGCTGGCTGTGCCCTCAGCCCCTGCCTCCGCAGCCAACAGCCACCAGTGGGAGCCCCGGCCGCTGTGCCCCGCCCCCGGCCGCTGTGCCCCGCCCCCGGGCTCTAGGCTCCGCCCTCCGCACGCTACTTCCTTACCTTCAGCTACAAGCTATTCTGGTGGGGTTTTCTTTTGAGCTGGTGCGGGCTGCTGCTGCTGCAGCTGTGGCTGCAGCTACCAGGCTACTGTTCAGCAGACAGTCACCACCGCTGTTGATGCCACAGGCTAGAACACCCCAAATTGCCAAAGGGGTGTTCCCCCCAGCCCTCCCGCCCCAACAAAGGAGAGCACTGTAATTGAAATTGGCTGCCAAGTGCTGAGCAGGCAGCACCTGTGAGCTTGACAGAGCGCCCCACCCCGCAGCTACTGAATCGGAATCTCTGGGAACTGGAGCTGCCTGGGGATATTTCACGCTGGGGAACAGGGTTTCCCAAGCACATTAAAGTTGGAAGCAGGCTGGATGCGAAAGAAAAGTAGAAAAGAGAATCATCAGCCCTTCGCCTTGGGTCCTGCCTGAAGCCAGGAGCCGCCCAACACAAAGCTTAACTTGGCACCTCCGGTAATTCTCAGGAGCATTGAGTGCGCCCTGGACATAGGTCGTTTTTTCTTTCTTTATTGACTGCAAAGTCTTTAGACATAAACAGAGAGGGGAACACATTTACTTTTGATCTGACAGCTCTAATGAGCTCAAGGAAAAATTATGTAAACACTATTAAGTGTAATAAACACATGTCGGCACCAGGCAATCATCTCTGGGAAAAGGTTTGCCAAAGTCGGCACGAGCCACAGTTTTCTTCATAATGTCTTTGTAACTTTACGTTACCTGTATTCTAGGCCTTCGGCTGTGCTGTTGTCCAGACTGAAAAGCATTATCCCTGTAATGGATGGGCACCCTCAAGGGGCTACCTGGATGTGGAGCAATTTCATTCCTAAATGTTGAGAATCCAAGACAAGGGAGTCATCTCCTTCACTGTTCAGCCCGTGCCCTGCTTTAACATACGAGAAACTAAGTAGAAATTAGCCATGGCTTGCCTCACCGTTTCTTTACGTCCTCTCTCAGCATCCTCCCCTCTCCTTCCGCTTTCCTACTCTGCTCCCCCTCCTCCAGCTTCAGACAGTATAAACTGATGGTCATTTGAGTAGGAGCCCATGGGGCACTTGGCTCCACCACTGGCTCTCAGTGTGGATTTGGCTGTGAACTAGAAGCTTTAGCCAGTTTGGACGCCTGAAGGTTGACCCTTGTGGGGGTGCTCTCGTGATTTCTGGAGCCAGAGTGCCTTTGAGAGACCTCTTCTGAGCTGCTTCTTACTCCCTCTCCGTTAAAAAGTTCAACCAACGGTATAATCTCTTGACCTGTGTTATTGAGTGGGGTGTGTGTGTGTGTGTGTGTGTGTGTGTGTGTGTGTGTGTGTGTGTGTAAGGGTGCCTTTGAGGGCCAGCTGCTTTGCCAGAGTCTTATGGTATGGTACAAGTGACACAACTGATGGGCAACAGTGTCCTTTCTGATGATGGACAGCTGGTACCTCTCAGGTTGGGGACCCCTTTAGGCATATCGACATTTCTAACACATAGTATGGCTGTTGGTCAGTAGCCCCTTCCACAAATGGCATGGTAAGTAGTTCACGATGACTCCCTTCTGATGAGGACAGCAGGTCTTCCCTCACCTAGACAAGGCTGGAGACCTCGGTAGTAAAGGCAAACCCTGTGTTGCACCCTCAAGAATGGCTTAGAGCCAAGATGCAACAAAAAAATGAGAGCAACAGCTACGCCTCTACTAGGCACTTACAGATGCTGCCTTTTGACACAGTAGTTTACAGCTCACTGCTAAGCTTGTCAGCTTCTGAATTCCAACTCAGAAAGTGTAACTTCCTCCCTTTCCTGTCTGTCCATTTCCCCTCTCCAAGCATGGACCCAAATCCTATGCCTCTTTATGGGGACAAGAGATCAAGTACTTGACAGGAACAAACCACTGCTATCAAGATGATCCATCCATCTGAGAATATAAAGCCATTCAGCTTCCTGTTCATAATCCCCAGTGCTAGGTGAGAAAAGGCTGGAAGTGGAGTCAAAGCATATTATGTCAAGGAAATAAGAAAACCACAAAAAGACAAGAAAAGATGGGCAGTAAGAAGTGAGGGACAGAGGAGAGGGAGGAGGGGGAGGAAGAGAAAGGGGAGAAGCATTCACAGTCACTCTGCATTGGGAATTAACCATAAAGGAAGCTGTCATGCTAACAGAGCCCCACAGCGCCCAACTGTGTGCCACATTCCACCAGGACAGACCCTCAGTGACATGATGAGTCCTGAGTGTTGTTGAAACATTGTTCCCAGAAGACACCAGTAATGGTACCGGAGGGTGAGTGGGAGAATGGGGAAGATGAGGATACTGGGTTCACAAGCCCCCAGCAAATTGGTTTGGGGCTGACCCTGCAGGGAAGTGGTGGGGGTTAAGTTAAGCCTCTTACTTGTGTCTAATGGAGTAAGGAGAGCTGAGGACTTGGGTTGCTTTTCTGAATAATCTACTGGTAAATACCTTCCCAAAAGGAATAAACTTCTAAAGAGATAGCACTTCATTAGGCTCCAGTAATTAAAGAGATGACATTCAAAGAAGAAACAGTGTCTTAGTGATGGGAAGCAATGAGACTGGGGGTTTGGAAGGAAGTGGGGGACCTAAGGCAGAAACATCAGAAATGGTTTTAGGGTACTTGAGCTGACTTCTGAGTCTGTCTGCTTCAATATGGAATTTTCCTGTTCTGAACATCTCGCATGAACTGAGAGGGCTAAATGCCAACCAAGAAGGCTCCGACCTAGGAACAGAGCCTCAGGTAGAAGCAGCTGAGGAATATTCTGTGGAACACAGTAGCTGGGGAGCTGAAGCAAGAGCAGCAGTGCTAATTCAGAGAAGACACACGTGGGACATCCCCATAGCCAACACCTGTAGGCCTTGGTCTTTTCAAAACCTGCTTTATTTAGGGTTCTTTAATGTTTCTACCTCCCTTCCAACCCACCCACATACCCTAGATAAGAGAGAAAGAAGGTTAGTAGGGACATTTTCTTGGGGTGATTCCACTCTTCATAGTCAGACAGAAAACACAGCAGCTGGAACAAGCAGAAGCTGGAGCAACAGCAGGGACCAAAAACAGCCTCTTCAAACATTTCTCTCTATGAGTGTCTGAAGCAAAGAGATGCTCAGCCAAGTGATGTGAAGTGATTCAGAGTGTGTAAAGTGATGTCTTTGTGTTTCTTGAGCTCCTATTTTTATCTTCTCAGAGTTTTACTACTGACAAAGACCATGCCCCTGGACTAGGCAGTTCCAGGCTGACAAAGATCATGCACCTTCACACAAGTTTGTTTCCAGTGGACAAACATCACTCACCCTCACGTAAGTGCAGCTTCATATCCCACACTAGGGATCAAACAAAAACATGTTTATATTCACTACAAACTCCCAACTCTGTCACCAAGAGAGTCCTAGTATCTGTCCTGAACGCCCCACTAGGTAGAGTCTCTCAGAGGACTTCTATGTCGGGCTAATATCCACTTATAAGTGAGTATATACCATGCACGTCTTTCTGGGTCTGTGTTGCCTCATTCAGGAAGATCTTTTTTAGTTCCATCCATTTGCCTGCAAATTTCAAGATTTCCTTATTTTTAATAGCTGAGTAGTATTTCATTGTGTAAACATACCACAGGTTTTTTTTTTATCCATTCTTCAGTTGAGGGATATGTAGGTCATTTCCAAATTCTGGTTATTACAAATAAAGCTGCTATGAACGTAGTTGAGCAAATGCCCTTGTTGTATGGTGAAGCATCTTTCAGGTATATGCCCAGGAATGGTATAGCTGGGTCTTGAGGTAGAACTAGTCCCAATTTTCTGGGAAAGCACCAGATTGATTTCCAAAGTGGCTGTACAAGTTTACACTCCCACCAGCAATGGAGGAGTGTTCCCCTTTCTTCACATCTTCACCAGCATGTGCTGTCACTTGGGTTTTTTATCTTAGCCATTCTGATGGGTGTAAGATGGAATCTCAGACTCATTCTGATTTGTATTTCTCTGATGACTAAGGATGTTGAGCATTTTGTTAGGTGTTTCTCAGCCATTCAATATTCCTCTGTTGAGAATTCTCTGTTTAGCTCTATACCCCATTTAATTGGGTTATTTTGTTTGCAGGTGTTTAGTTTCTTGAGTTCTTTATATATTTTTATTATTATCCCTCTGTCAGATGTACAGTTGGTGAAGATATTTTCCCAGTCTTTAGACTGCTGTTTTGTTCTGTTGACAGTGCTCTTGACTTTACTAAAGCTTTTTAGTTTCATGAGGTCCCGTTTATTAATTGTTGGTATTAGACCCAGAGCTGTTGGTGTTCTGTTCAGGAAATTGTCTCCTGTGCCAATGAGTTCAAGGTTCTTCCCCACTTTTTCTTCTAAAAGGTTTAGTATGTCTAGGCTTATGTTGAGATTTTTAATTCACTTGAATTTTAGTTTTGTGCAAGGTGATAAATATGAATCTATTTGCATTTTTTTACGTGTAGAAATCCAGTTAGACCAGCACCACTTGTTGAAGATGCTATCTTTTTTCCATTGTATGGTTTTGGCTTCTCTGTCAAAAATCAAGTGTCCATAGATGTGTGGGTTTAACTTCAGGACTTCAGTTTGAGTCCATTGATCAACCAGTCTATTTCTATGCCAGTACCATGCTGTTTTTATTACCATTGCTATATAGTACAGCTTGAGGTAAGGGATGGGGAGATATTTCTCTACATGATCTTTTATCATACAGAATTGTTTTAGCTATTCTGTGTTTTTGTTTTTCCATATGAAGTTGATAATTGCTCTTTCAAGGTCCATAAAGAATTCTATAGGTATATTGAAAGGGATTGCATTAAATCTGTAGATTGTTTTTGGTAAAAATGGACATTTTTTACTATTTACTATTTACTAGTTTTACAATTACTATTAAATCACTCAGTATATGCAAAGAAATATATGGAATTTACTTCCCATCCCAGAGAAAGAATAAATGGAGGGAAGGGAGAAGAAGAGAAAGGAGGAGGCAAGCAGGAGGGAGAGGGAGGCAAGGAAGAAGATGGCAGGAAGGGGAAGGACTTTTAGCCTCAGGTGCCATGACAACCATGTAAGAAAAGTCAAACAGTGAGAATTTTCCCATCTTCCTCTTCTCCTTCCATGCTCTATGACCAAAGAAGATATCTGTGCTTTAAACAAAGAAGAAAAAGCAATATGTGAGCTCCAGCTCTTTAGACTGGTGCTGGTTTCTCTTACTTGCTATCTCTTAGGCTATTGGCCCATCTGTGAGCCTGTCAACTAGAGCTCTCCGCCTAGGGGGTGAAACTGAAAGTTTAGCAGATGAAGTTGACAGCTGTAGGTGAATAACTAAATGTGACACAGTCTTGGCAATGGGTGTTCTGCCTGACAGGGAAGGGAATTTGACACAACCTCCCTGACACCTGTGGTCTGAGAGATAAGGAACAGCTCCATATTTATTCTGCAGTTTGCCCAGTGAATTAGTCACCTTTGGAATTATTTACTCCTGTTTTCATCCTGTGACATGCATGCCCTACCTTAGGAAAGTCTGTATACCAGCCATCATTGGGATCATTGCAGTATGTTTGTCCAGACTGGCTATGCTGACCTCTGGAGCACTGAGAATGTCAAAAAGGCACAAAGCTGGCATGCCTTGTACAAATCCACTTTGCTTTCTATTAAGGAAAAGCTCTAGGTTTAAAATATGAGCATTCTTCTGTTTCCATATTCAGTCTTTTTAAACATTTTTTATTAATTCATTTATTTTACATCTCAATAGTTATCCCATTCCTTGTATCCTCCAATTCCTCCCTCCCTCCCGCTTTCTCCCTACTCTCCTCCCTTATGACTGTGACTGAGGGGGGGGGCTCCTCCCCTTGTATATATTCATAGCGTATCAAGTCTCTTCTTGGTCACCTGCTATCCTTCCTCTGAGTGCCACCAGGCCTCCCCATCCAGGGGACGTGGTCAAATATAGGACACCAGGGTTTGTATGAAAGTCAGTCTCCACTCTCTGCTCAACTGTGGAGAATGTTCTGACCATTGGCTAGATCTGGGTCGGGGTTCGATGTTTACTGAACGTATATTCCTTGACTGGTGTCATAGTTTGACATATAGAGTCTTGTTAAAAATGACTGTGTAGGAAACAGAGGCAAGTGGATCACTGTGAGTTCAAGGCCAGCCTGGTCTACAAAGTGAGTCCAGGACAGCCAAGGCTAACATAGAGAGACCCTGTCTCGAATACCAAAACAAAACAAAAAGACAGTCCAAAAACTTTATTTTAGTTAGAATGTTTGCTCCTGAATATTGACAAATGGGTTCATCAATTCAGAAAACTTGTGTTATCTTCACAGAGAAATGGTTGTTGTAATCACTGGATGTTAAAAAGCCTCTATTCCTGTGGATATTCTTGATTTTTTTCCATTTTATAGATGTTAGAGGCTGATGTGTCTTCACTCCAGGCCTTTCCAGTGTTGGAATGTCTGTGGAGTTCCAGCTAAGTTCTCTACTACCCCCACCCCCTTTTCTGTCTGGTATTTCCTAACTTGCTTTCCATCAGATTTTCTCTAAGACTTCCCTTTTTCTATTTTCCATTTGGCCTATGAGTGGAAGAAAAGATACACAGTCTATCCTTTCTGCAGCAGATGTGATAAATATGGCTCATTGGACAGCACCCATCAATGCCAGGTTAGGTTAGAAACACACGGCATAGTGAATACTCTGCAGTTCAAGGTTTGAGACAGTAGAGTTGTCCCACAGAGGGTTTTCAGTGGTGCCATCAATGGCAGAAGTAAAGCTGAAGTGGCCTCACGGTTTCCTAGGATATCACAAGATTCTTTCCTACTGCCCTCACCAATCCCTCAACCACAGACACCTGCTTTCCTTAAAGGTATAAAACCAAAGCCTACATAGGAGAACTCAGGCACCTCTTGCTTCTACTGCGGACACCTGTAGGCCATTAGTTTTACACTATTATCCAAGCAAAGCTGGCCAGTAGTAACTTCAAACAGGTGTTCCAAGTTTGTGACGTACATTTTTTTACTGGACATAGCCTCAGACCTCAGCATGACAGAAAGTCGTGGAGCTACCGATTACCTGAGAAAACAATCTCTTTTGAAAACACCTTGGAGTCTAACTCCAAACACTTACAAAAGTTAAATCAATATCACATAAGCATTTCAAATAGACCCATAACCCCTAATTAAGTAAAGGCAGTAATTAAAAGGCTCTAGGCAAAAAAGCCCAGGGCTAGTTGGGTTTAGCTCAGAATTCTACCAGACTTTCCTTTCAAAGACTTGATACCAATACTCCTCAAATTATTACACAAAATAGAAGCAGAAAGAACATTGCCCAATTCATTTTATGAGGCCTCAGTTACCTCAATACCCAAACTAGATAAAGACCAAGCAAAGAAAGAGAAATATAGACCAATTTCCCTTATGAACATAGGTACAAAAATTCTCAATAAAATGTTTGCAAACTGGATGCTGGAAGTGTCTCTCCACCCCTGCTACTGGACCATGGAGACTGTGGCCCAATAGAAATCTTAGTGTGAGGCTTGCAGGGGGGAGGCCATGGAGGTTGTGGTGAATAAGCTGGTGTCTGTGGAGGATCTGAAGAATTTTGAAAGGAAATTTCAGTCTGAGCAGAGAGCTGGCTCTGTGTCCATGAGCAGGCAGTGTGAGTATGCCTGGTGCCTACTTCGAAGCAAGTACAATGACGACATCACATCCGTAAAGGGATCATGCTGCTGGAGGAGCTGTTGCCCAAAGGGAGCAAAGAGGAGCAGCGGGATTATGTCTACAACCTGGCAGTGGGCAATTGCTGACTCAAGAAATATGAAAATGCTCTAAGTATGTACAAGGGCTAGGGCAGACTGAGGCCCAGAGCAACCAGGCGAAGGAGCTGGAACACCTCATGGACAAAGCCATGAAGAAAGGTGGACTGGTAGGCATGGCCATTGTTGGTGGCATGGCCCTAGGTGTGGGTGGATGGCTGGACTCATCAGACTTGCTGTCTCTATGTCCAAACCCTGAAGACAGCCTGATCTCTGCCCCCAGAGGTTCTTGGGAGCCTGGGGGACACTGAAATAGGGTCCTGACCATTCTCACTATTGCCCCCTCTTTTCTTCTGCAAGCCCTGCCCACCTCTGCAGTCTCCGGTACCCTCAGCCTCCCAACCCCTGACATCTGTTGATTATCTCTAAGTCATGCTTTGCAATGAGTGTAAACAAAACTGGGCTGTGGCTTAGGAAAAAAAAAATGCTTGCAAACCAAATCCAAGAATACATCAAAAAGATCATCCACCGTGATCAAGTAGTCTTCACCCCAGATATAGGGGGTTCTTCAACATATGTAAATTGATAAATGTGACCCAACATATAAACACACTGGAAGACAAAAACATACATGGTTATCTCATTAGATATAGAAAAGGCCTTTGACAAAATCCAACATCCCCCATATGCTAAAGGTCCTAGAGAGATTAGGGACATAAGGGACATACTTAAACATAATAAAGGCAGTTTACTAAGCCTATGGCCAACATCACATGAAATGAAGAGAAACTTAAAGCAATTCCACTAAAATCTGGAACAAGATAAGGCTGTCTCCTCTCTCCATTTCTATGCATGATAGTACTTCAAGTCTCAGCTAGATCAATAAGATAACTGAAGGAGATAAAAGGAATACAAATTAGAAATGAAGAAATCAAAGGATCATTATTTTCAGATTATATGATAGTATATATAAGTGAGCCTAAAAATTCTACCTGGAAACTCCTATAGTTGATAAACCTCTTCAGCAAAGTAGCTGGATACAAGGTTAATTCAAAGAAATTACTAGAAATTATTGGACACAAATGACAAACAGACTGAGAAAGAAAGCTGGGGAACAACACCCTTCACAATTGCCACAAGTAATATAAATATTTTGGGGTAACTCTAACCGAGCAAGGGAAACATTAGTATGGTGAAATTTTCATCTCTAAAGGGAGAAATTTAAGAAAATATCAAAAGATGGAATGATCGCCTATTCTCATGCATCAGTGGAATTAATATGGTAAAAAAAATGGCCACTCTACAAAAATCAATGTACAGATTTAATGCAATCTTCTATCAACATTTTAAAACAATTTCTCATGAATCTTGAAAGGAAAAAAGTCTACTTCATGTGGAAACACAAAATCACAGGATAACTAAAACTGTTCTGAATAATAAAATACTGCTGGGGATATTATCACTCAGGACTTCAAACTGTATTGCAGAGCTATAGTAATAAGCATGGTGTTGGCACAAAAGCAGACATGTTGATTGAAGGAATCAAATTAAAACTCCAGACATAAATCCACACACCCATTGACATCTAGTTTTTTTTTTAAGTAAAGAAGCCAAAATCATACACTAGAAGAAAGACAGCATCTTCAACAAATGGTGCTGGTCAAACTGGATGGCTGCATGTAGAAGAATCTAAATAGATTCATACTTATCACCCTGCACAAAACTCAACTCCAAATGGATCAAGACATCAACTACAACCAGACACACTGAACCTAACAAAAGAGAAAGTGGGATATAGCCTTGAACTCATTGGCACAGAGAAAGACTTTATGAACAGAACACCAATAGCAAGGCACTAAGATCAATAATTAATACGAAATAGGAACTCATGAAACTGAAAAGCTTCTGCAAGTCAAAAGACGCTGTCATTCAGATAAAGTGACAGCCTACAGAATAAGAAAATACTTTTTAACAGCTATACACTTGATAGACATCTAATATTCAAAATATGCAATGAACTAAAAAACTACATATCGAGAATAAATAATCCAATTATAATGGGGTACAAATCTAAACAGAATTCTCAAGAGAAAACAAATAGCTGAGAAACACTTAAGGGAATGTTCAACATCCTTAGCCATTAGGGATTCGCAAATCAAAACAACTTTGTGACTCCATCTTACACCTGTCAGGATGGCTAAGATCTAGTACAAGTGAGAACTCATGCTTGCAAGGATGTGGAGTACAGGAGACACTCATCCATTGCTGATGCTAGTGCAAACTTATGCAACCATTATGGAATCAGTTGGTTCCTCAGGAAGATGGGAATATATCTACCTCAGGGTCCAAATGTACCACTATTGAGCATATACCCAAAGGACATTCCATTTTATCACTTACCACAATGCTCATTTTAATTCAATTCCTTTTCTAAGTCTTCTTCTTCTTCTTCTTCTTCTTCTTCTTCTTCTTCTTCTTCTTCTTCTTCTTCTTCTTCCTCTTCCTCTTCCTCTTCCTCTTCCTCTTCCTCTTCTTCTTCTTCTTCTTCTTCTTCTTCTTCTCCTTTTCCTCCTCCTCCTCCTCCTTTTTCTTCCTCCTTTTATTTTTTTGGGCTTTTTTTTTGAGACAGAGTTTCTCTGTGTAGTCATGGCTGTCCTAGACTCACTCTGTAGCCTTGATCTCACAGTGATCCACCTGCCTCTGCCTCCCGAGTGCTGGGATTTAAGGTGTGTGCCACCACGTCCAGCCTTTCCTAATTCTTAAGATTTCTAGTTATTCTTTCAAGGCTAAGAGGGTAGGTATACCCTCTTAAGGCAATTTTAGTTTTATCAAGTTTCTTGAAGTTGTTAAAAACATTTCAGTGCATGCATGTCTGACAGCACATGCATTTTTTGCCTATGAATATAGTTAAAAAGAACTAACTGAAAATATGCACCATGAGGCATGAAGAATATTTCTCATCAAAATCCTGCAGAGGCTTCTCCTTATTCCCAGCATTAAGATTCTGATATAACTCAATTGTGTTTCTTCTTTGAGTGATCTGATATTTACCGGATGAAAAACTCCATTTTGAAAACTTGTAAGTTGTATTTGGAAATGCTTGGATGTCTGCCATTTCAATGATACCGTTTAAAACCAAAGGAGTGAAGTCATCAAAAGGTGCAAACTTCCCATAGGGACTGTTTACATTGTTAAAACTGTAGCAGAGTCATAATTCTTTGTGATGCCTATCTAATCATCAATTGTATTCAGCTTATTCCACTCTTTCTCCTGAATATTTTTCAGGAGAAGTGAAAGGCCAAACCTAACTAGGGTACGTGTCAGTCAGAGTGGCCTGTTTCCTATATTGAGAGGTGGATATGGGAGGCAGATTCATATTTGTGTTCCAGTAATACCCCTCCCTATGCTCCCTCAAGCAGCCCTAAATAAATGCCACAGGTATGTGAGTGAGGTATTCTTTCTTAAAGACATAACAATAGGAGAGTAATTTGTTGAGAAGAAAAGAACTGATAGGAGGGGGAAAGAGTGGATAATAGGTTGTGATCAAAGTACATTGCATATGTTTACGAACCTGTGAATGAACAAATAAAAATGTATAAAAACCCTTTAGTTTGTATGCTAGCACTGAAACATTTTTAAAGGAAGTTGAGGCAGGGGAGAAAATAAAGGCTTGATAACATGAATGCATTTTGGTGGTAGAGCACAATCCTAGCATAAAAGATATCTTGCAGTTCATACCTGGTTCCCTACTCACCCCACAAGACAGAGTTCATTTGAGCTCACTATATTCTAGCTTCCAGACCATGACTATCCGTCCTTGTTGCTTTGGGTCCAATGATCTGGTTGCTTTGGACCATGGGGAATCTCGCATTAGACGGGAGTTCAAGGTGAAGCAAACCTACTTACCTCACAGGCAGGAAGCAAAAGAGAGAAAGGAAGCGTCAATTTCCCATAGTTCCTTTTCAGCGGCCTCTAATAATCGGAATACCTCCCACACTCCTAATTTTTCAGAACCTCCAGGAATCACCAGCCTGGAGACCTTCAACACTGGGTTTTCTGTGGAACAGCAAAGGTGCAAGTGGTCACATGTACTGAGAAGATGGAGATTTCTCAGGAGAGTAGACAGAGATGGGTACTCCATAAGTTGTCCTGGCTTCATTCTAATGTGAGATTCCTCTCTCTATAAAACAATACAGATTGTTGTTGCCAACAACAACAACAACAACAACAACAACAACAACAAAAACCCCACAACTCTCATCTCAAATATGACAAAAGATATATCACTTTAGAGCCAAATATGTGTGAATATGGCCACACTGTGCAAAGGATGGGGTCTGGGCTAGGGAGGTGCTTATTGGTTAAGAGCACTTGCAACTACAGAAGACCCAAGCTCAATTCCTGAATGCAAATGGCTGGTCGCAATCAATTCCAGGGGATCTGTTATCCTCTTTTGCCCTCCATAGCCACACATATGATACACAGACACACATGCAGACATATTCATATGTATAAAATGAAACCAAATAAATATTTAAAAGAAACAAAGGACACATCTTTCATGTTATATGATATTTGCTTTGGGAATTATTTGCATAACACAGGCTTCCTGGTTCATTTGCATAGCATGGGTTTTATGCCTCATTTGCATAATCTAGGCTTTCTATTTTTAAACTTTTAATTGATTCTTTGTGAATTTCACATCTTGCACCCCAACCCAAATCACCTCCTACTCCCTTCATAGCTGCCCTCCAACCTTGCAACCTCCCCCCAAAACAAACAAACAAACAACATGTCTTGCCACGGAAGCCTCAGTGTGCCATGATGTGTCCCACAGTATACCCTTTTGACCACACTTCATTACTTGCAAATGTTCAGTGCAGTGAGTCACTGTTCTGGTTCCAAGCCTTTCGCTTCTGCTACACTATCAAAACTGGCTCCTCACAGGGATTCCTCTCAGATATCCTGTTGTGGTCCTGTGTCATGGAGATTCTGAAGATTTGGGTCTGTTAGACAAGCCCCTCATGCACTCCAGCAGTTCAAAGATGAGGTAGATGTGTGGGTGAGACCACTCAGAGCCCTGGATCTGGGCCTGGGTGAAAGCTGTGCTGGTCAGCCTGTCAACTCTTCTGCACCCATGGTACCATGGCAACCACTCCCATTTTGCTCAGGTGAGGGGCAGAGGCAGCTCTCCTGCCTGAAGCAGCTGGCAAGGAGTGGGATGGCTCTTCCAAGCTCAAGCTCACC
Organism: Acomys minous; assembly: GCF_964271855.1. Taxonomy (NCBI): domain Eukaryota; kingdom Metazoa; phylum Chordata; class Mammalia; order Rodentia; family Muridae; genus Acomys; species Acomys minous. The sequence continues at coordinate 26,792,992 of NC_140490.1, read as the reverse complement.
CAATTGTGGCCAGCTCCTCCACACTGCCTAGGCAGAGAATGCACACGACATCTCAGCATCATGTTACATCTCTACCCAGAGGTGTGCATTTTAGTATTATAAGGAGCTCAGGTCACATTCAGATATTCTGAGTGTCTCTGACCTACCTGGCGGCTCCAGCCATTTACATCAGCTGTGACTTCGTTTTCTAGCCTTCCTCTTTGACAACAGGCCTGTCTCAGATGCTAAAGTACAGTGTTTGCTTTGTGTGAGGCTTCCAGGCTTACTGTCTACTCTACTTTCCAATCTCGCTGACACATAGAAAGTGGAGCACGGAGGATCATCATGGTTCATGACCAGCTGGGAGTGCTGGTCAGAATGGCTACAGGTTACTACCTCGTTAATTAAATGGTAGACAGATGCTCTGAATCACTATTTCTTCTGAGCACTGCACGACTGGAGCCATTATGAAGAGTGGTTTCTGTGATGACCTACATTGTGCCTTGGCCCAATAGTCATGACAATGAACTAAACAGTGATAACTAGGTCTGCGGTAATGACAACAGAACTACTAGCATTCTTCAGTAGAAAAGGGACTAGACCTCACCTGGGATTCCAGCGTCTCAGGTGCATGTGACCTTTGGGGATGCTACAGTATATTGAAGGTAGAAGGCTAACCTGCAGTTGATGCACTTTTCCCTGGTTGACACCCATGCTGAAGGGGTACACTGATACAGAGGCTTTTAGGTCACAAGATTCTGATTTCATAATAACAAATTTAGGAGACCTCAAGTTAGAAATGTGAGACAGACAGATTTATTCTCTCTTCTGTAGAAGGCACTTTTATTCTCTTGAATGCGCACACACAGTACACATGCACACATACATGCACACATGGATGCATACACGCATGTACACACATGAGCTCACGGACATAGGTATGTACACACATGCATACGTACATCCACACACACATATACACACATAAATGTACACACATGCCTGCACACATACACACACACACACACACACACACACACACACGGCTTCCCTTTTCCCACTGGCTGGTAGTTACTCCATAGAGTTACAATTGCCGCTCTCATCCAACCCAGCCCCTTCCTCAAATTCCCTTCCCCATTTCTGATACAAAGGCTCAGTCACTTAGCCAGCTGCAACTTATTCAGTCCTAAGATAAACTGAGAGTTCATTAAAAGCTGGCACCAGTCGCTAGCTAGCAAAGAAGATGGGGGGCCTAGTGCCTACTGCTTCTCTGAAGATCCCCCAGCATACTTTACACTTAAAATAAAGCAGAGTGATTTGTCCCTTACAGCCTGCCTTCCTGTAAGTAACCATTCACCCACTCTCTGCTCACTCGTTCATCCGGCTGCAGCGCTGGGTGACAGCACCATTTCTCTGCTCTGGCTTTGATGCCACAGATCTGGGGTGAAGAGATGTTTGTCTACATCTCCCCCAAGAAAAGCCACACAACAGCAAGTGGTGATACTTCGTGGTGGCTGTGTTTTGTATTGCCCTATTTACCGATGGGTGTTTAACATACTGCGCTTTGCAGAAGTAGACTGACCTCCTGCATTTCCTTGTTTGTTAAATGTCTGTCCTTGTCTTTCTGTGTTCCAGTGGAGCATTGATCAAGGGAGATTCTGATTTAAAAGCTTTAACGTTGACAAACGGGAGCCTTTAAAAGAACTTGGTGATATTAAAATGAATATAACTCACCCTTCCCAATACACTTAAAAATCACTCCACTAGATCTCAAATCCCCTTTAACTTCTCAGTGCCAAACCCAACTAATCATAAATTTTAAATGCTAGAGGAAAATTAATTCACTTATATTCATTAATGTGTCTACATCCAGAAGATGGATTGTACAAAGCTCTTAGATACAATCTGTAAAACATAAATACTGTAAAAAAAACTTTTAAGTAATATTGTTGCCTAAATTTTTATTAAACTATCAGAGATATTTCATTCTTTCTTTTTAGCAGAGGTTTAAGTTAGGGAGTAAATTGCTGCTTTGTAGGCTTTGACCTTTTCCAAACCTACTTTATTTGGGGGGTTCTTTAATTCCTACACCTGCTTCCAGCCCACCTACCCTAGATAGGAGAGAAAAGAGGTTAACGGGAAGAGGAGAAGTAGACCTTCTTGGACTTAGTGCCTGGTAGCGAGTCCCCTGGCATAGTTGGCAGGATTTCAACAGACCAACAATTCCACCAAAGTTGCTGCTGGAACCTGGAACAGCAGTCAGGACCCAGAGTCCTGAAGTGTTCTCTGAAGCAGTTATTTTAGGAGCATCTCAAAATGGAGCGATAAGGAGCCAAACAGTATCAAGACCCAAAAGCCCCCAGCCTCCTGTGTTGGGCTCATATATATCCTCTAAGAGTCCGTACTAAGATGTGTTTCAGCTGGCAAAAACCAAGCCACCACACAAGGTGTGGCTCTTCTAGTGGACAAATATCACCTGATCTCTCACAAGTCTGTTCCCCATGCCACACTTGGGACCAAAACAAATACAGGTTTATATCTACTGCATATCCCACTTTCTATCAAAAAATAATAAACTGTATACAATAAAATAATTATGAGAATTAACCAGGAAAAGTTACATTTACAAGGACCAGTCCATTTGTATTCGACAGTCTTGGAGACATTATTCCACTGTCTGCCCTATCCTACTTAGTCTTATCACAGTGTCCAAAGTTTTCCTAAATCACTTTATTATAATTTACACTTATCAACCTTTAAACATGCTTTTAGCTCTTAAACTAATGCTTATAGTAATACTATGCCTATCTGGTTTTCAACCACATCAAAGACTTAAGAAGGAAATATTATCTAATATGAAGAAAGTGTAGGCAAGCAACTTCCAAAAATATAGACAGGACAGAGAGAGTTGCCTGCCTAGACAGTCACAGGTTTTTCTCTGTCACTGAGGCATCCAGTCTTTGGCCTGCCAGCCCCAAATATATATTCCATGAGGCAGGAATTTTGAAGGACTGGCCCACCTAGTCTCTGCAAAGCTTGACAGCCAATTTTTCAGTGTCATGTTTGATCACAGTTTGGATCGTCAGTCGGCCATCAGCTGTATTGATGAGAACAGTTCCTCAGTTGAGTGGCTATTCTGCCACACTTGTTTCTTTGATGTCCATCATCTTCATTGAAGCAGATTGGAGGTGCTGCCAGGAGCAGATGTGTCCCTCTGTCAGAAAAGCCCTTTATTATTAAATGCCATATTCTGTAGATCTCTGAAGTGCTTGAAGACCAGCTATCTATTTACTATAGTGCATAATTATATCTACCTATTGATTGATTGATCGACTTATCTATCTCAGTATATCTAAATAGGCAAGCATTGCTTGTTTCTAGCTACGCACTACCTGCTCAACCTTGAAAACATAAACAAGAAACTAAATAAGGCTTCTTCTATAATTAACTAAACTAGTATCTAACAAGACTACAAATAAGATTCATAGGTGCTTAGCACTAACTTGTGTCTCTAACCATCCCAAACAGTTTGTAGTAGTTAGCTGCCATAAGGCTAGAACTTTACTAAAAAAATAAGTCTAGACCTTTACATCACATTTTTAAATGAGTTGCATATGTACAATACCTTAAGCAAACGTCAAACAAAATCTATCAATATACAATATATACAATACACAAAGCTAAAGTTGAACAAAATTATCTTAAATTTCTACTGATCTACAATACCAATGTAAAATATTGGAGGCTAATAGATCCAGTAATCTACCTTTTATCCTATAGTTCTGTATCCTCCTCTTTTATCCTTTTCCTTTTCCCTCCTTTCTCATAACACTAGATAGGATAGAAAGATAAGAGAAAAAGGATAGAGGGAAGAAAGAAATAAATCCCTAAATGTAACCTTTACTAACATATTAACTAACCCCGTAGACAATAACAAACATTGGTAACCCACAAAAACACCCTCCCCACCTATTTGGAATGGGGGCATCATGTTCTCAAAATTTCTTTTTGCTGTCTAGGGTACCCTTAAAAAATAAGATATTGGTCAAGAACTGCAAAATCTGTTTCTGTCCAGTCTTTTGGGGAATCAATCCACTGGGTAGCCCTTTTAAAGTTGATATACATGCAAATTCTTGAGGAAACAGTAGCTGAGGCAGTCTTCAAGGTTGAATCACCTGGGCTACTTGCTTTGTCTTCATTATTATGAGGGTTTTTGCTCTGAAAATAAGCAAACTTTTAAAATTATTAGTATAGGTACATTTCTACATATACATGGAACATACAAGGTATACAAATTATCTAGAGATAAACATCTGCCCTATTTTTGAACAGGTGTAAGGCATCAATGCTATATGTCTGTTTGAGCTGCAAAATACATGCTATATGAAAGAATGGCGTGTCATAAGGACCAGGTAGCCTTAAGATTGTCTTGCTGTATGAACACATTCACATTTCAGGTAGCAGGATGTCTTCCCTGGTCAGATCTAATATTTATAAGTTTTGTCAGTAACCATATTTTTTCACTCCCTGTAGATACATAAGCATAACCATGTCTCCATCTCAAAACTATTGCAGGTTTCCAGTCCATTCTCAACAGATCTTTATAGTATATTGGTTGTCCCAGTTCATCAGTTTTTTTTTTCTATAATCCAATGTCTCTCAGCTGCTGTTGTCCCTTTTCCACCAACATTAAGAAAATTTAAAGTCAACAAAGCATTATTTAATCCATCCTTGTGAGTCTTTACCTTTCCTTTTTATTTAATAAGCATGTCTGTTAAGGTACACTTAGCTCTTTCTACAACTGCTTGTTCTGTAGGATTGTGTGGTATACCAGTAATGTGCTTTATGGTATAATATGCAAATTTTTCATCTTATTGAACACATATGCAGGAGCATTGTCAGTCTTAATTTGGGCAGGTATTCCCATAATTGTCATTATTTCTAATAAGTGAGTAATTACACAATCAGTCTTTTCAGAACTTAAAGCAGACATTCATTGAAACCCTGAGCATGTATCAATGGTACGATGTACATAACTTTATCTTCCAAATTCTGCAAAATGAAACACATACATCTGCCAGATTTCATTCCTTTTGGTACCCCTAGGGTTACTTCCAGCGGGCAATGGAGTTTGCTTATAAAAAAAAAAAACATGTAGGATACTTTTTAATTATGTATTTGGTTTGTTGCCAAGTAATAGAGAATTTTTTTCTTTAAACGTTTACTGTTAATATGATGCTTTTCATGAAACTTTTAGGCTTTTGACACATTTCCTATTAGTAACTGGTCAATTTCATTTCCTTGTGTCAATGGACCTGGCGATCCTGTATGAGACTGAAGATAAGTAATATACAAGGGATACTTTCTACTTCTGATGGCCTGTTGCAGTTCCATAAATAACAAAGTCAATTCTGTGTTGTCAGGTGTAAATTCAGCAGTTTCTATATGCAAAACAACCTTTTCTGTATATTGAGAGTCAGTAATTATATTAAGAGATTCAGGAAAATCTAATAGCACCATAAGGATTGCATACATTTCTGATTTTTGTACTGAAATATATGGGCTCTCAATCATCTTATTATTTTATCTGACTTACACGTGCCATTCCCATCCTGTTAGCATCAGTATAGAAGTTTGATGCCTCTGGAATTGGTGTTCTCTTTACAATATGAGGAAGGGTCCAAATAATTCTTTCTATAAACTGTATATGGTTGTTTTTCAGGTATTTGTTATTATCTTTTCCAAGACGTTACTACAAGCTCTTTGCCAATCTTCACTGATTACCCATAATGACATAACCTCAGCCTTAGTAAGAGGCACTACAATTTCCACTGTATCTCTTCCTGACAGTTGACATAGTCATATTTTACCTTTTATAATTAATTCAGAAAATTTTCTATGTGGGTCTTCAATTTTTTACTTTATGTGCTCAGAAAATCCATTCCATGATTTTATCTTCCCTTTGCATAATGAGTCCAGTAGGAGAATGAGTTGAAGGCAAAACAACCAAAATACAATTAAGCTTAGGCTCAATTCTACCCACATATACATCTTGTAGTCTTTGTTCTACCAGAATTAACTCTTTTTCTGCTTCAGCCATTAGACACCTTGGACTGTTTAATCTGAATCCCCTTGTAATGTTTTTTAAAAGTCACTTAATTCATAAGTAGCTGATCCAGTTGTAGGCCTCAGCCAGTTAATATCTCCCATAAATTTTTGAAAATCATTAAGAGTTTGCAACTGGTACAGATCCATAGAGATGGATATGTACCTTTTGTGGTTGATTTTTGTTGTTGTTGTTGTTGTTATTTTATAGCCCAAATAGGTAATTAAATCTATTTGTGTTTTTTTTCCCTTGGAGAAATCTGTAGCCCCAGCATGGCAGATTTCTCTGTGTTTCTTTAAACATTTTCTCTAAAATATCTGCATCAGAATCAGCCAACAAAATATCATCCATGTAATAGTAAATGATAGATTGAGGAAACTGCCTATGAATTCTTTTTAGTAGTTGTCACACTAAGTATTGACATAAAGTTGGACTATTCAGCATTCCCTGTGGAATTACCTTCCAATGGTATCTCTTCATTGGACCACTATTTTTAAGAGTAGGTTGGGGAAATTTTCTTCTATGATTTTGTTGAGAATAGTTTCTGGGCCTTGAAGTCTGATATCTTCTCTTTCTTCAATGCCTATTATCCTCAGATTTCTTCTTTTCATGGTGTCCTTAATTTCTTGGATGTTTTGTGTCAGGAGTTTTCCAGATTTGGCATTTTCTTTAATGGTTGCTTCAAGATCTGTGATTGTAGAGGAAGGACAGCAGGTTACCAAGAAGAGACTTGATACCCTATGAACATATACAGGGGGAGGTAATCCCCCTCAGGAACAGTCATAGGGGAGAGGAATAAGGGGAAAATGGGAGAGAGGGAAGAATGGGAGGATACAAGGGATGGGATAACCATTGAGATGTAACAAGAATAAATTAATAAAGGAGAAAAAAAAGAATCAATAGAAAAAAAAGAGTAGGTGCTGAGAAAGCAAACCTTTCCCTATCCTGCTCATGCAAGGGTATTGTGAAAAAAAACAATCTTTTAAGTCAATTACTATTATAGAACATCACATAGGTAACAAAGAAGGTAAAGGAATTCCAGGTTGTAAAGGACCCATTGGGTAAATTATTCTATTCACTGCTCTTAAACCTGTTACCATCCTCCATTTTCCTGATTTCTTTTTTACAACAAACACAGGGTAATTCCATGGGCTGGTAGACTCTTCTATATGGTGAACCTCCGGCTGCTCTTGTACCAGTTATTGAAGTGCCTGCATTTTACTTTTGTTATGGGCTACTGCTCTTGCCACACAGATCTGTTTGATATCCATTTTAGAGGCAAGGCTGTTGGTATATAAGCAGTGGCCCTTTTTATAAATTTGTAAACTCAATACCTGTGAAGTTCTGTGTTTGGGCAATAGGCACAGCTTGAGATTATTCTTGATTACACATATCAATATATTCCCCAGAAACATCTACAATTTCACCCCTAATTTCATCATTGTCTGTCTCTGTGATTTCAGGAATATTAATTTGAGTAACCCACTGTTGTAAAAGATCCCTTCCCCCAAAATGTATGGGTATGTCAGCCACATAGGGTCTCAGCTTCTCTGTTTGCCTTTCTGGTCCCACACACTTAATCCACTGTCTTATTTGTCTTATTTGAAATAACTTACCAATTCCTTTGAATTGTGTGTAAAACTTCTGAAGTGGCCAATTTGGCTTCCAATACTTTTGAGAAAGGATCGTGACATCTGCTTCTGTATCCTCCAAACCTTCTATTTCAACACCATTCATTTGTACCATTAATTTAGGACTCTTATCATTAACCATTGTTTGCCAGAACACACATCTCCCAGTACTCCCAAATGCATCTGTTCTTTCTACTGGAGCAGCTTTGCCCTTGATGTAAAGAAACAGTAACAGCTGAGCAATTCTATCCCTTACATTAATTTGCACCTCCTTCTTTGCATATGCTATGATTTTAATTTCTTCCTTGCAATCCCCATTTATAATACCTGGAAGCACAGTAAAGCTTTGAGAAGTTAATCCACGTCTTCCCAAGTTTATTCCTACTGTCCCTGAAGGTAAAGGCCTGTAAACACCAGTCATTATTTGTAACATTCAACATGTGAGGATAGTGTAAGAGATTTATCTGAGGCCAGATCCATTGTGCTGCCTTCAGTAACATACATTAAATCATCAATACCTAGTCTTTGTTTTCCTGCAAGTTTTTTATCTCCTGGCTGACCAAAGAAAGAAGGCGCATATTGTTTGCTCTGGGGCCTCAAGCTAACAGGTCCCTCCTTTCGTTTACCAATGTCAAGAGATCACCTTGTACATCTCTCTTGGATTGACAGTTGTAGACCAATGTTTTCCCTTCCTACAGCAGCTACAATACCCTGGATGTCTTGGAATATCATTATCATTACAGCCAGAAGCTCTTTGTACTCTTCTACAAGTACCATTTGCTCTAAAGTGAGGGCATCTATTATTTTGAAGTCAGGAAGTTTTAACCTTACAGTTCCTTTGTAAATGGTCTAATTTACCACAGTTAAAGTACCAGATCTTTTGATAGCTGAGACCTCTAGCTATAGCTTGTCCTATGATATTGTTTTGCTGCTCCTGGGAGCTACTATTAACTGTCTCTCTTACCCATTCATCTAATAGGGCTCCTCGTGCTTTTGATGGTCTAATTGCTCCCTTACATTAAGAATTTGCATTCTCACATGCCGTGATCAGTGTCAATGCCTGTCTAGTCTCAGGATCTGGTACGGTTCTATCTAGAGCTGAACCCAATCTCTGTAAGAATTCTCTGAAGGCTTCTCCGAGGCCTTGAAGTACCTTAGTAAATGAAGTGGTTTTGTTACCAGGATCCTCAGCCATGTCCCAAGCTCTTAAAGCTGCAACAAACATTGTTCAATTAGTACATCTTCAGATCGGGCTGTTTCTTTAACAACATTTATGCCCTTGTTATATTTTGTTGTTCTATTCTCGTGGCTTCATTTCTCCACCACAATAACTGCCATAACTGTTGAGTAGCTTCTAAAACAGCTGACACCAATCCCTTCCAATCTTAAGGACTAAGTCTGTGCTGTGTAGCCCAGTGACTGGAAAAGCTGATGGTGTCTGTGTAGCCCTAGAGAATCCCTCTATCTTGTCTCCAAAGCCTTTTTGGCCTGTCTGCTTTTCTTTTCCTCTAGAATCTTTACAGCCTCTCTGGTTTCCCATTTTTTTCTATGGCCCCTTCCACACTCTGGTGCTCTGGACACCTGGCACATGGAGCAGGGCCCTGTAGCAATTGTGGGAAGTGCTAATCTGATCTGATCTGAGCTGCAATGGTTGCAGGGCTTGTCTGGGATGTACTCACATTACCCAGCCAGAACCAATAAGAACCCTAGCTTCCTTCACACTGGCTTTGAGAAGATTCTTATCATGGAGCGATTGGTGGCAGCTCTTCCCTTGAGACACACCTTGGGAATCAGAAAGAATGATACATTCTAGTGGTTAGAAGGACGCCACTCTGCCTGGATGCCACGCTGCCTGGCCTAGGCAGCAGGGAGGAATGAGATAACAAGGCAGCATCTTTTGAAGGAAGGGATATCACTGTATTTGCAGGCTTATCTGGACACTCCCAGGGCTGCAACACAAGAGTTGGTCATGGACTAAATCTCTCCTGATGTTCTGATCTCACTCTGCGTCACTTATTATGGTGATAGCTAAAGGTAAAGATGGAAAATTGTCCCATTTTCTTCACAGACATACCTTTTGGTGACATAACAGCAGAATGTATTGTCTTTCCACTTAAGATTGTGTGTGTGTGTGTGTGTGTGTGTGTGTGTGTGTGTGTGTTAAAAGTATTGATAAACTCCTAAAAAGAATGAAAGATTTTATTATTTTGACTGTGTCATATCTGTGGGTTTGTTTTTCAGTATCCATCAAAAAATAAAAATTCACAACATATAGCAACAAGAAATTTCAAATTACAGATACAAACAAAAACTAAATACAGCAAACACATACAAACCAAATATGCCTCAAATCCTAGTACACATTCTTTTGACTAGTACAGTACACAGTGTATTTTTGAGATTTAAGACCACAGACTGTTCTCCAATCTGTATCTCAGGCTAAGTTAGGTTTCCCATTTTACACAGTTATGGATATCCATTCTTCAGCGTGTCCTTCCAGCCTATAGTGTAGCTACTCATTAAATTGCTCCCTCCTCTTACTGTATTTCAATTAGTACTAGCAGTTTTCTGTCACAAATTATTAAAAAAATTAATTATACTACTAATACAACAATTTTTACTTTATAGCAGTGGTTCTCAACCATCCTGATGCTGTGATCCTTTAATATAGTTCCTCATGTTGCTGTATCCCTCGCCCCGATCATACATTATTTTGTTGCTACTTCATAAAGGTAATTCTGCTACGGTTATGAATTGTAATATAAATATATGATATGAAGGATATCTGATATGTGACCCACAATGAGGTCACAACCAATAGGTTGAAAACCATTGCTTTATAGGAAAATAAAATCTCAAAATACTTTCTAAGCTGCCACTGTTAACCTCTCAGGACAGGAGAATTTTCTACATTTTTTTTTAGGTGTGAGTGTGAAACCCAGACCAACACACAGTAGTGCCTAGGTGTAAGCCCCTTAAGGAGTCCAGACGGTCACCCCTCAGACTGTCATAATGGCCTTAGTGGCAATTTCTAGCTCCTAGAGATTCAAGTACCCAAGTACCACCCTACAGAAGAAAAAAGCCCAAGATCGGGCCACAAAATCCCATCAATCCCAGGGCACCCCAGAAAGCCCCCCTCCCAAGAAACCCTGCATAAAGTCTGCCTACTGCTCAGATCTTTGCTGCTTCTCACCTGAGCAGAGACAGCCACCCTTTTGAATCTTCCCAATAAATTTCTTGTGTGAGGTTTGTTGTACAGTGGCATTCCCTGGCTCCCAACTGCAAGAATACTTTTTCCTTCAGAGCCACAACACTTGCTTTGGGAAAACCTTTCTCCTTAGAACTGTAACACTGACACTAGGGGCAGATGTGCTTTCCTGATTTCCTCTCCTTTCTCCTTTCTCCTCTCTCATCTGTCTTCTCTCTCCTTTTTCTTCTCTTCTAACTATCTTTCTTTCTTTCTTTCTTTCTTTCTTCCTTTCTTTCTTTCTTTTTTTTTTTTTAGTAATCTGGTCCCCTACCTTAATATGAGGACATTCAAAGGTACCTGGAGGAGCCCCTCTGCTCCAAAATTGCAAGGCAAAATATTTGAAAATGCCAAGCATTCAATATATGTCTTATAGTTGGGCATGGTGGCACATGCCCTTAATCCCAGCACTCGACAGAGGAAGCGGGATCACAGTGAGTCTGAGGCCAGCCTGGTCTACAAAAAGAGTTCCAGGACAGAGGGCCTATTACACAGAGAAACCCTGTCTTGAAAAACATATGGTCTTAGGGCTGGAGAGATGGCTCGGAGGTTAAGAGCACTGACTGCTCTTCCGGAGGTCCTGAGTTCAAATCCCAGCAGCCACATGGTGGCTCACAACCACCTATAATGTGATCTGGTGCCCTCTTCTGGCCTGCAGGTGCACATGGAGGCAGAGCACTGTATGCATAATAATAAATAAATAAATCTTTAAAAAAAAAAGAAAGAAAAACATATGGTCTTATAAATAAATAATTCAATAGTAGAAACAAAATTGGCACTTGTTTATACCATCAAGGGTCTTTCAATTATTAAAAAAAAAAAAAAACAATGAAAACGTAAACAAGAACTTTCTGGTTATTTTTGACTCAGTAAATTTGAAGGATAAATTAAGTCTTCTTGGTGACATTTCACATTGTGACCCACATGATGCTTTTGCAGTTGTAGGAAGGAATGGGGTTGTATGCTAATCTTTGCTGAAGGGATTGGAAGTGCCAGTAAGAAGAGGCTGAAGAAAGTGTTCACTTGGTGCCACATGATTTGACACATCTGATTTAATGTGTGGACAGAAAGAAATAGAACGGCACCTCGGAAAAGGCAGAAATCAGTCTCTGAGGCCAGTAGTTGGATAAAGGCATGAAAGATGCTCCTTAATCTTGGTGGGTGACAGAACTGATGTCCAAATCAGAGCAGAGCTGGGGTTATTCAAACCCACATTTTCACTGACTAGATTGGTCATTTTGGGTAAACATCTTTGTTCATCAATGGCATTTTAACTACTATGAAATAGAACAGAATTCTACAAATATGATGCCCCTATGCAGAGAACTGAACATTCTAAAGAAAGGACAATACCTTTGGTTCTCTACTGGCCTCAGCCATGATGTACAACTTGTGTTTCTAAGTCGGAGAGTCAACCAGACATGTTACTTGGACCCCAGTACTCCTCAGACTTCTGCACAAATGGATCGATAGGATTGGAGTGGCAGACTTTATCCTAGTGCACTCTACCTCCAGAAGAGCAATTCAATTGTCTGTCTCATCTGAAGAATTTTCAAGTATGATGCTGGGTAAAAAGAAGGGGCTCTACAATCAGACAAACACACACACATGGGGGAGATGCACACACACACAGAGAGAGGGGGGGGAGACCTGTCCTTGGCTTGGTCTGGGCCTCTAGAAAGGGAATGCTGAGGTGTCTGGAAATTATGTAACTATTTCCTCTGAGACTGAACATCCCATCCTTCTGGGTTGCCTCGTTTACAGGAGGGTAAACAACTCATAAAATAATTTCAGGATCCCTGAAAACAACCAGATTCCTAGGCCCTTCCTTGCCAGAGTAAGCTGATAGTTTCCTCTCATCAATATTTCTGTAAGTGATTCCAATAATCTCCCTGGGTCACCAAATTGGGAGTTTGGTCTTGTCCTCTGTCGTGGGTTCCCTGCCTTCATGTGTGTTGTGTCTCCTCAGTAAAGTTCTGTCCCACAACACTGGAGAACAAACGTATGAAGTGTTCAGATTCTATGTTAGCTGCCTCAGAAATTCCTGTTTAATAATTATTTCCTTCATGCTCTCTCCTACACACACACAGACACACACACACACACACACACACACACACACACACACACACACACACACACAATATTAGTTTTATTCCTTCAGAGAACTATACCTATTATGTCAGGTATCCTTTTGGTATATCTCCTTCCATTGAAACTACTATATGATGTCTTTCTATGTTAACCCCCCCCCCGCAAAGAACAAGTAGTAAGCACTGTTTTTCCACCAGAATGCTTGTCACCCAAAACTCTCTGCTTGCCAAAATGCTCACCTCACCCCAGACCTCTATTTTGTACTTAAATACTCAGTTCATACTTTTACAGAAGAATAGCCAGGTTAAAGAACAAGAAGGGTTTTTTTTCTATAATATTCTGTAATCAAAATGTTCCTCTGTGCAGAAGATGGAGGCACAGCATAGTCTTCTGCCAGGGCAGCTCCTGGATGCCACAGTTACCATGCTACAATGTAAGCCTTCTGTAACTCTCCATACTTAGCCACTACTATCATGAAAGTAAGAGTCTAAGAAACAGCATTGTAAATGTTGCCAGATAACAAACTTAACTATAAATTATTATTTACAATTTACAGTTATATTTTCATACAGATACTGTTATAGGAATGCTTTACCCACTATATTTTGTATTCTGGTTAAGTTACACAGAAAATTGTTAGTACAATATAGAAATATCAATAATTTCTTCATGTCTAAGAATGTATTTCCCAGCTCAGTAACTACAGAGACAATCCTTTTCTAATATGACAGCATTATGCCCAGTTCCATTCAATCTGATGAATATTTACTGAGCACTTTTCATGCTGGAGAGAACACACATAATTCTCACCCACCAGGAGTATACTGTCTGGGAGAGTAAAAGAATACCACAGTGTATCACATACACTTATCAAAGTTTTAGTTATGAACCCAGAGGGGGTCCAGGGGTACATGGCTGTGTCCTCCATTAGGACCACCACACTCATCCTCTCAATGTGTTTGGAGTCAAGCCCTTCTAAGATACAGTAAAGATTAAGATCTGGCACATGCATAAGTGTAAAAGTCCAGCTTCCAAGATTCTTGGCCATCTACCTAAAGCGCCATCCATGGTACAGACTATGTCTGGGGGCATTGGTAGAGACTGCAGCCATGATCGTGTATCCAACCCAAGGTTTTGGCCTGAAGCAATTTTCTAATAAATGTGCCATGTGTACACCTCTTCTTCAGAGCTCATGTTTCAGGAAGCTCACCTTGGAGAGTCCACCATTATGTATTCATAGCAATTATAATCTTCATTTATATAACATCACCACACATATTACAGATGCATACAATCTGTGTCCATTCCAGTAATGGTGTCACATGTTAGGAACACCAGTATTCCCATTTTCCAGCTCAACCGAAGAGGTGCTTTAGTCACTTTTATCACATGTTTTACAAGGAAGCACAGCCAGAATTGGAGCAGAATCTCCACACTGCCTCCACAGGTCTTACCACACTGCCTTCTTTAATCTTGCTGACATAAAAGATTAAGGATCCAAGCTAACACTGTGTCTGTTCTGCATGTTGCTGCACTTGAGTGGTTACTAAGCGAGCCATTACCTGGGTATCAAGCGCATGAAAAGTGATACTGCGGTTGTCCAGTATGTATCTCACAGTCTTAACTAGAAAATGTGGCAGTGTTGGAAACGCTGCCCAGGGAAGCTGCTGTCAACAAGTAGAGCTAGCCTTTTGTAAAGAAAAGCTATTTTGTCATTTAACCACAGTTCAGTGATTGGAGTGTGAAGGCAAATCAGCTGCGAAATACAAAGAGAGAAAACAGGGAGTCCAGGTGAAGGTGGAGCTAAAAGAGATGAATACAAATGCCTGACTTAAGGGTGTTATAATCCAGGCCTCCAGAATGAAACATATCATCTTTGAGCCACTGGGGGAACAGGAAGTGCTGCCAATCATAAAATGAAGATGACATCATTGCAGTCAGGTTTCCATGGATCAGCTTTTGAGTTATAATGTCCTATGTTTATTATATTCTGTGTCATACAGAAAGAAATCAATTTACCTCAATAAAAAATACTGTTCAAGAATATTGTATCTGGTCACCAGGAATGATGGTTACAGTAAGTACAAGGAAGTTTACACAGTGACATCTTGACAGTGTCCCCAGCCTCCTCTGGACATGCCCGATGACAGCTGATATTTCACTTGTTCCTACTCAATAGAAAGATCAGCAGACATTCATGCCTTTGCTTCTGTAGGCTTCAGAATACAGAAGAAGGTGTGGGAACAGCCTGGAGGGAACCGCACTGACAGCACATGCCTACGAAGAGATTTTATTTGCTTTTGCACACTTTAATGTTATTAGTGGTCAGTGTACTTTTCAGGGTGGTTCACCATCTGGTGTGCCAGCTAAGTGATTCTAAGAAGAGGTGAAACAGTTTGACCAATAAAACACAGCTAGGAAATTTTTGGGTTAGGATTTTGATCCAAGTGATCAGGCCCAGAAGGCCAGTCCTTACCATGATGCCTTCTTTGTTCAGAACAGACCCCACCCACTGTATAAGCCTTCCGTACCATTGTTCTCACCGCAGGGATATGAGTGACTGTTGCCTTCGCAATAGAAGCAGCAGCCACAGAAATATTTATGGAGCACTTACTATCTGTCAAGTCTCAAGTCTCATGGGAAGCACTTTACATGCTTTTTGTCATTTAAGACCCCAAGATTTAAAAAAGAAAATGTCTTAAGGGAAATGAATGTGCCTCACAAGAAGTGCCCAAAGATGACATAAGTGGAGGAATTACCATGAGTGAAAGTGACGGTGGGAGGTACTGGGAGTGTGCTTCCCAGCTAAGGGGAAATTTATTCAGAATCAGAAGGAATATGCATTGAAGGCAAATTAGGATTTATTAAGTTCTGTGTGCCAGACTCTAGACTAAGCTGCTTTGCATGCTGTACTCTTACCTGCATTAATCATGATTGCTTCCATCTACAGATGAGAGATTTGAGATGTAGCCAAGTTACCTAGCCTGTCCCATTCTGTGGCTAGAGGCAGCTGTCACATGCAGATTTGCTCCAGTGCTACAGCATCCTCTATTCATGATAGTTCAGGGAGGTTGTAGGCCACAAAAAAATGGGCATGTAATGACCAGATAGCAGTTTCAAGACCATATGATCAAAATATTCAGGGAGGGATAGGAAAGGAATATACATGCAGAAAGTTACACTAAGGCTGCCCATGGATTTAAGCGTTTGATTACAGAACTTATAGAGCCTCCAAACTTTTTGAGCAAAGGTACAGCATAATTTGGCATTTTACAACAACACAGAAAGCAAATAGGCATTTGAAAAATGTTTTAAAATTCTTATGAAAATACAACACTAGCTCACTACATCTTTGTTGTTGTTGTGTGCACATATAAATTTTGTTAAACTCATGTTCTGACCATGATTCCCTTCCTCTAGGAGACATATGAACTAAAAACATCCACTTCTCAATCCTTTCTGTCTGTGGGAAATATGGCATCATTCTCTTCTTTTTCAGGTACATATTTTACACCAGGTAGGCTCTGATGAGAGCTTGTAAGCTAGGATTCTTAGAAATTACTTTGACATGTACTTCTAAAGGCCATAGAGATGGATGTTAGAGAGATGATGATAGAGGCAAAGAACGGTAAAGGAAAATAGATGAATGCATGCATGCATAAATGGATATATGGATGTACAGCATCTGTCAATGGAGCATCTTCCACCTAGTGTCCGTGCATTCTAGATGTGTTTGTAGACCATGTTTCATTGTGCTTCTGAGCCTGGGGACCATTTACAACTCACATGTCTATGAAGCATCTTCATAAAGCCTACACGTCTGTAGAACATCTTATATCCAGCCTATGTTATATTGAGCATCTTCTGACTAGTTCACTTTCCATGGAGCATTTCCTATTACCACTTTCATTCCCATTACTGTCTGCACTCAGAATGCCATGCCAGAAAACTGCCACAGTTTATACCCCAGCCTTCATCAGCTCCCTTCACTGCTAAATTGTACCATCAGGTCTGGCATGCTTTGCACACTGAGGAAGACAAATGCATCTTAAGCTGAGTAAACGTTTCAAAATAAAATTATGCAAATACTTTTTTTTTACACTAGGGATCCAAAGATATAAACAACTACCTGTGTGGGGGCACTTTGTAATCCCATGATCATCCAAACTAATGCAAACATTGGAGAAATTTCATACTCCTAGGTCAACTGAAAATACAGAGGATCGTTACTAACCTTATTTGTATGCCCCAGTCTACTCGATGCCCTGTGAAGACCCACCCATGCAAGGACTTGAATAGAAGAAGCAATTTTCCCTCTTCATACAGAGACAGAGACAGCAGCACTAATATACAGAGCCACGGGGGATACTGTAATTTGAACAGCTCAAGATGATAGTAGAGCTATGGGGCCTATCTTACTTAGGGTTTTCAATTGCTGACACAAATGCCATGACTAAAGGCAACTTGGTCAGGAATGCATTTCATCTATAAAATTTTAATGTCACACTCCATTGCTGAAAGGAGTCATGGCAGAAACTCAAAAAAAAAAAAAAAAAAAAAAAAAAAGCAGGAGCCAGGTGTTAGTGTTATTTTTACAAAACTGTATTTGTTTCTCAGTTTTTCTCTTAACCTAGATATCACACAAATATCTGAGATTCTATAAACCCTCTAAGCTAATTTGGCTTCCTCCCAGCTTACTTCTCAGAGATAGTTGCACTTTGTAGCTTTCCTGCTCTGGCTCCCTCTCTCTTGATATATCCTAGAACCCTCCCATGGCTGAATCCCCTAATTCTTCATCTAACTCCTCCTCCCCTAGCTTGCAGAAAGTCCAGCCCTATTCTTTCCCCTGCTCAGTGATTTGCTGTAAGCTGTTTTATTGTTAAATCATGGGACAATTGGAGAACAGTTTTTATACAACATCAAGACAGGAGATTCTCAGAACAAGGATTGAAACCATGTATGGGAGCAGGTACAGAAATCAGCATTTGAATTACACAATAACCTTACACCTGCATCTGTCCCTTTTAGTCTAATAAAAGGCTCTTTCTCTTATAATAACAAACTATATGTAATAATAACAATTATGAAAATTATTGGGTAAAATTTACATTTGTATCTTTGGTACCCTTGGATAAAGAATTCTATTATCTAGCAATTTCTACCACCCTAAACAATTTAATGGTGAGACTATAACTATCTAATCTTCAACCCCATCATAGACTTAAGGAGGACTAAATATTATCTAATATATAGGAAGTTAAGGCAAGCAGCTTCCGAAAGTATAGAAATGACAGAGATATTTGGCTGCCTGGACAGTCCCCTAAAATTTCTTCTATAATGTTGGAGCATCATATTCAACATTCTGGCTCAGAATATTTGACAGACTTTTCTGTGAAGCAGGAATTATAAAGGACTTGTCAATCTTGTCCATTCAAAGCTCAACAGTTGACTTTGCTGCATTCAATGTGTCCAGTTTTGGACAGTATTCGGTCTGTAATTGCTGCAAGGACATTTTCTCACCCAGTAGCTACTTGGCACATATGAAACCTTAGATGCTCCTTGAAGTAGAATGGGGATTCTTCCAGAAGCAGACCTATTTCATGATCAAAAAACCCCTTAAATTAATAAAATATTTAAATGTCATATTCTGTAGATCTCTGAGGATTTTGAAGATCATCTTTCTGTCTATTCTATATGAATTGTTTGTTTTCATCTGTCAATCTAGAAAACATATTTTGTAATTAACTAAACTAGTATCTAATGTGACCAAGAGTTTGACTGTCTGACTTCTAATATTCATGTCTTACTAATTCTAAAAGTTTGTAATAGTAGCTTTCAAAATCACTAGAACTTAACATTTCATTTTTAAGTCTTACATAGGTACAATACCTTAGCATGTTGTAGCAAAATATATTCTTACATCCATATTAATATACAAATATCTATACCAACATAATTTTTGGCTTATTAATGTTCTTTGGTCTAAAAGTAGACTCAATAATCTATCCTTTTACTTATAAAAGGGGCATAGTTTTCTTGAAATGCTTCCTAATGATTTGGGATATAGTGTTTCTTTTGGGGGACAAAAAAATTGTATATTGTCCAGTCCCAAGAAAGCTGGATGTAACTTTTGCTTTCAAGTCTTAATGCTGAGAAAATTCAGAGCTTAACTGAGGTCCTGACTAGAACAGTCTGTGATGATGGTTGATATAACTAGCTGTTTTGGAATTGAGCCAGATACAGATTTTTGAGGAAAAAGTTATTGAGGCCTTCTGTGAGGTAGGATCACCAGGGACACTTGTCTTAGCTTTTTTGGTTTCTGATCCTCTTGTTCTGTCCTATTTGGTCTTCTTGATTTCTTTCCTTCTGTCTTTAGCCAAGATCATCAAGAGGTCTCCCTTGCCAAATCTTATTTCCAATAGTTTGGATGGAATACATAGCTTTTTGTTTCCTGTTGAGACAAGAGCATACTCTCCTCCACAATGCAATATATTCCCTGTCTTCCATTTGGGAATTAGTCCATTTATATGATGATCTAATTCAGCATTCTTTCTATAATCCATTTCATATTAATAGATGTGCTACTTGTCTCATTTAAATTTTTTAAATGAATAAATCATTTTTAATCTACTTTGGGGGAGATATTATATCTCCCTTCTATTTTATGACCACATTTTAAAAATTATTGTTAGATTTTTTTGTATGAACTATAAGATTTTAAATTATATTTGTGACAGGTTTCATGTCATAATGTCTAAAACATTGTATTCCAATGGATACACTTGCTGAAGCACGAATAGCCCCAACTTTCAAACCTCTCTCCAAGGCTTTTTTGTCTGCTTCCCTCACTGGATCCTGACCTTTCCCCGACCTTGACAAGTTATATCATCCACAAGTCTTTGTTCCTCTGGCCAGCAAGAGTCCCTTCTCAAAGGAATTTAGCTTCCTGTCTTGGCTAGGAATTTCTGGCTTTGTGAAGCTTGCTTGTGTTAAGCCTTCGTCTACCAGGAAAGTCGGATAGATGTGAGGACATCCTATTTGGACTCTAGGTGAGAGAAGTATAGGAGAATGGGGAAATAGAAGGATCCAGAGGGTCCTAGAAACCTACAAGAAGAACATTATGATGGGAAGATCTGGGCCCTAGGGTTCTGCTCAAAATATAGCACCAACCAAGGACAATATGTGCAGTAAACATTGAACCCCTACCTAGATCTAGCCAATGGACAGGACATTCTCCACAGATGAGTGAAGAGTGGGGACTGACTTTCACATGAACTGTGGTGCCCCATATTTGACTATGTCCCCTTGATGAGGAGGCCCAATGGTACTCAGGGGAAGAATAGCAGGCTAACAAGAAGAGACTTTATACCCTATGATCATATACGGGGGGGGGGCATCCCCCTCAGTCACATTCATAGGGGAGGGGAATAGAGTGAAAGTGGGGGGAGGGAGGAATGGGAGTATAGAAGGGATGGGATAACAATTGAGATGTAGTATGAGTGAATTAATAAATAAAAAGTGGTGAAAAAAAGAAAAAGAAAGAACCACTTCTTTTTAGTACCAAGGCCTTCCTAAAATTACTGCCTCTCTGGAGTTTGTATGTATCTTTTTTTTTTCCGGTAGCTGGCTGGGAGCCTTGCTGCTCTGTGGGGCATCTAATCAGGAAGCTGAGAGCTCCTGCCTTAGAGAAGAACTAAGAAACTGATCTGTAGTTTTACTTTCTAGGTAAGTTCTGCCCCACCTGGAATGCCACAATGTTAGTGTTATTTTTACAAAACTATTTTTGTTTTTCAGTTTCTCTGTTAACACAGCTATCACAGAAATAATTGAGACTCTATTATATTATTTAATCAAGCTTCATGGCACAGTAAGTAAACAGTTATGACTCTATTTTTAACCCTCTAAGATAATTTGGCTTCCTCCCAGGTTACACTCCAGAGATACTACATTTTGTAGCTTTCCTGCTCTGAATCCTTTCTCCTGGTATGTTTTGGACTTCTCCCATGACTGAATCCCCTACTTCCTCCTATAACTCCTCCTCCACTAGCTGGCAAGAAGTCCATCCCTATTCTCTCCCCTGCTTAGTGATTGGCTGTAAGATGCTTTATTAGCATATCAGGGGACAATTGGGGAACAGTGCTTATACAACACCAGTACAGGACATTCTCAGAAGAAGGCTTTCAACCATATATGGGAGATACAGAAATCAGCATTTGAATTATACATTAACCTTATGCCTACAGACAGGAGACTGGTTTGCTCAGCTTTGCCTTCTTATACCACCTAGCACCACCAGCCCAGAGCAAGCTGATCCCTACCACCTCAATCATTAATCAAGAAAATAAGCCACAGACTTGCCAACAGGTCAATGCGGTGGCAGTGTTTTATTCATTTCAGGTTCCTTCTTCCAAAATGACTCTGTCTTGTGAAGTAGATATCAAAGTAGCCAGCACAGAACCTATATCGATAGGGTATACTCTCTTCTTTGTTTGTTTAATTTAATTTAGTTTTTCTTATGTCTTAGTTTTGGGTACAGGGTCTCATTTTGTAGCCCAAGCCTGCTTCAACTCATGATGGAGGCCAGATTGAATCTCCTGCCTCAGTTTCATGGGTTCAGGGATTCCTGGTATCTACTCCCGATGCTTGGCTTTATAGGCACATTTTTAAAAGTGACTTCTGTAATGGCCTACTGCATGGAAGAGAAGAAAAATTTTCCTCCTTTCCATCCTATACCAACACCCAAAGAACAAAACCTCCTCTTCCCCAAATTTTCATTAGTTTTAAACCCCCAAAGCATAAAGATGCAATTAAGAAAGCAGATTGAACAGCGAAGGCACACTGTTCTACCAGAAGCCACATTGGTTGCCAGAATTCCAGGTAGGTCAATCACTCAGGGACATCCCCAAAACATGCAGTTGCCTCCCATCCTATCCCCAATCTCTCACCCCTCCTCATTGCTGTGTCCCAACCCCCAACTCTAATGGAGACTTGCTCTTCAATGATAGGCCACACCAGCATAAAGACCAGAGAGGAAATAGAAACCAAGAAACAAAATGCCCAGTTAACAAAGACAAACTTGGAAATCAGTATCTTGAGCTATAGTCACCTCAAACTCAGATGCCTAGATGCCAGGAGAGGAGCACAGTCAGCAACAACTAAGGCAATATGGGACCATAAAACCAACCTATACTATTACAGCAAGCCCTGGACCTACAACTGAAGCACAAGAAAAAGACCTTAAAACAAACTATATAGAGATGATAGAGGTCCTTAAAGAGAAAGTGAATAAATCTCTTAAAGAAAGCCAAGAAAAAAAGACAGTTAAGGGAGCAATAAAATTATTCAAGATCTGAAAATGAAAATAGAACCAATAAAGAAAAAAACATAAAATGTGGACTTCTGGAAATTAAAATGAAAACCCAGGTAAGCAAACAGGAATTATAAGACATAAGCATCACCAACAAGATACAAGAGATGGCAGAGAGAATCTCTGGTGTTGAAAATATAATAGAAGAAATAGATCCATCAGTCAAATAAAATGTTAAATCTAAAAAATTCCTGACAAACGACATGCAGGAAATCTGGGACACTATAAAAACACCCAATCTAAGAATAATAGGGATAGAAAAAAGCTTAAAGCACACATTGATGTTGGAAGAATTCAGTGTCAGGTGCTTACCAATAGACGGGTCACACAGCCAAAAAGTAAACAGAGAAATACAGGAGCTAGCAGACGTTATAAGCCAAATGGACCTAGCAGATGTCTACAGAACATTTCACCCAAACCAAAGGGAATATACCTTCTTCTCAGCACCTCACAGAACTTTCTCCAAAGTTGATCACATACTCACTTGCAAACAAAGTCTCAAAAATACAAGAAAATTGGAATGGCTCCCTGCATCCTATCAGATCACCATGGACTGAGGTTGGACTTTAACAACAGAAACATCAGAAGCGTCTGAACTCATGGAAACTGAACAACTCTCCACTGAATAAAAAGTTGTCATAGCAGAAATGATGAAAGAAATTAAAGATTTTCTAGAATTCAATAAAAATGAGTTCACACCATATCCAAACTTATGGGAGAAAATGAAAGCAGTGGTGAGGAAAGTTAATAGAACTAAGTGCCTACATGGAAGAATTTGAGATATCTCATACTAGAAATTTAACAGCATACCTGAAAGTTCTATCATAAGGAGAGGTAAGCACACCTAAGAGGAGTAAATGGCAGGAAATAATTAAACTGAGGGCTAAAGTCAATGAAATGGAAATAAAGAATGCAAGGTGTCAATGAAGTGGAGTTGGTTCTTTGAGAAAGTCAAAAGGATGGACAGGACCTTATTCAAAATACCTAAAAGATGAAGAGAGAATATTCCAATTAACAAAGTCAGAGACAAAATAGGAATGTAATAGCTGTCATGGGGGAATCCAAAGAATCATTAGGTCATACTTTGGAAATTCTAGAAGAAATAGATGAAATCCTCTACAAATGTCACTTACCGAAGTTACATCAAGATCTGATAAACATTTTACATACACATATAAACCATAAGAAACAGAAAATAGAGTCTTCCAAGGAAGAAAAGCCTGGGGCCTAATGGTTTGGGCACAGAATTCTACTAGACTTACAGGGAGGAACTAAGGCCAATACTCCTCAAATTATTCCACAAAATAAAAAGATAAGAAACATTACCAAATTTATTTTTGGGAAGCCACAGTTATTCTGATATCTAAACCATAGAGAGATTCAACAAAGAAAGAGAACTGCAGACCAGTTTCCCCTATGATCATAAATGTAAAAATACTCAATGGAATGCTCACAAGCTGAATCATAGAACACATCAAAGAGGTCATCCACCATGACCGAGTTGGCTTCGCTCCAGAGATGCAAAGATAGTTCAGCACACAGAAAATCAGAAATCCATATAAACAGACGGAGGGGGAAAATCACATGATCATCTCATGGGATGCAGAAAAGGCCTTTGATAAAATCCAACACCCCTCCATGATAAAATTCTTGGAGAGAGTAAGGATATAAGGAGCATATCTGAACATGATGAAGGCAGTTTACAGAAAGCCTATCACCAGCATCAAATCAGATGGAGAGGAACTTAGAGCAATTCCATTCAAATCATGGTCAGGACAGGGCTGTCCACTCTCTCCATATTGATTCTGCATAGTGCTTGAAGTTCTAACTAGAGCAATGGAACAATTAAGAGCTCAGCAGCATGAAGGTTAAAAGGAATGAAGTTAGGGTGTTGCTATTTGCAGATGATATGATAGTACACATGGCAGACCACAAAAACACCTTCATTGACATGTCTGGATACAATTTTAACTCAAGGAAATCAGTAGCCCTTATATATACAATGACAGCCAAACTGAGGAGGAAATCGGGGAAAGAGCATCTTTCACAATAACCGCAAATTTACAGAATATCTTGGAGTGATGCTAGCTAAGCAGGTAAAAACTTGTTTGATGAAAACTTCAAGTCTTTGAAGAAACAGATTAAGGAAGATATCAGAAAATTGATTATCTTTCATGTTCTTGGACCTGTGGGATCAAATAGTAGGGGTGACCATCCTACCAAGGGCAGTCTGCAGATTCAAAGCAATTGCCATCAAGATCATCTGTTCACAAATGGGACCTCAGGAGACTGAAAAGCTTCTATAAGGCAAAAGACACTGTCAATGGGAAGAGATTCTCACCAACTCAACATCTGACAGAGAGCCATTATACAAACTATATAAAGAACTCAAGAGGGTGGTGGTGGTGCACGCCTCTATCCCAGCACTTTGGAGGTAGAGGTGGGCACATCTCTGAGTTTCAATGCAGCCTAGTCTACAGAGCGAGTCTAAGACAGGCATGGCCAGACAAGAAAACCCTGTCTCAGAGGACCAAAAATTAATAAGTAAATAAATAGGTCGTTACAAATAAAAAGGACCTAAACCCCCTACACATATGTAACAGCTGTGCAGCATGGTCATCACGTAGGTCCCCTAATAATGAGAATAGGGGCTGTCTCTGACTCTGTTGCCTGCCTTCGGGATCCCTTTCCCCTACCTGGGCTGCCTTGTCAGGCCCCAGTGGGAGAGGATGCACTTAGTCCTGCTGCAACTTGAGATTCTAGGGTGGGTTGATTCACTTTTGGGGGGCCTCCCCTTCACTGAGAAGAAGGAGGGGGTGTGGGGGAGGGGCATGAGGGAGGTACTGGGAGGAGAGGAGGTAGGGGAGCTGGGATCAGGTTGTAATAAATAAATAAAGGGAGAAAAGAAGGAAAAAAGAACTCAAGAAATTATACATTAACAAACCAAAATATCAAAACAAAACAAAACAAAAAAACCAACTTAATTTAAAAAGAAGTACAGATCTAGACATAGATTATCCAATAGAGAAATCTCAAATGACTGAGAAACACTTAAAGAAATGTTCAACATCCTTAGCCCCATCCTTGGACATGGGATCCGGTGTGGGGAGGATGCAGGGAGGGAGAAAGCACTGGAAGAAAATGGAAATGAAGGGCATTTGGGGGGCTATATGGAAACCTAGTGCAGTAAAAAAAAAAAACTCTTAGAATCTACAAGGATGTCCCTAATGAGGACTCCTGCTAATGGAGGATGTGGAGCCTAAGCTGGCCAGCTTCTGTATCCAGGCAAGGCTTCTAGTGGAGGAACTGGGACACCAAGCCAGCCACAAAGCCTGCAACTATAGTCTATCCTGCCTGAAAGTTTTCAGGGGTGGTGGTGATGGTGGCAACAATAGAAGCACAAAACTTGTGGGAATGGTCAACCAATGACTGGTTAATTTAAGGCCCATGCCACGAAAGGGAGGCCACACCCAACACTGCCTAGATGACTAGGAACCACAGACTGCACAGCCCATGGATGTAAAGTAGAAAAAAAATTAATAAAAATATTATCTTAATGATATTCTTCTATATTCATATATCAGTGCCTAGCCCAATCAGATTCTTTCAGGAGCCTTTCAGGTCCCCTGGGACCCTTTGCCTCCTAATGGGTTGCCTTTGTCCTGATAGGAGGGTTTGTACCTAGTCTTATTGTATCTTTTTACAATATGCTGTCTTTGGTTGATATCCCTGGGAGGCCCACACTTTTCTGAAGAGAAAAGGAGGAGTGAATCTGCAGAAGAGGGGAGGTGGTGGGGGAAAACTGGGAGGAATGGAGGGAGAGAAAACTGCAATCAGGATGTATTGTAGAAGAGAAAGAGGCAGAGGAAGACAAGGAGAGAGAGAGAGAGAGAGAGAGAGAGAGAGAGAGAGAGAGAGAGAGAGGCTCATTATAACCATTTGGTTAGTCCTGTTTAATGAGATGCTGAAGGAAAACCCTTTTAGACAGATTTCCCATATCTACTTTCGTGTGTAATTAAGAAGCATGTTGTTTTGGCCCATGCTGCCATCAGCAGCTGCTCTTTGGCCACCATTAAGAGTCTGAACAGCACACCTGTGCTTCCAGGTACACTGGGAAGCCTGGAGAACATGTTCTCCACTGTGCACCATAGGCAATAAAAAGACGACTGCCGGAAGATGGTGCCATGATGCTGATGGATCACCTGGTGTAGCACTCGGAATTAACTGAGCCATCTACTCAGCAACACAAACCATTTCCTGTAGAAAGGCTGCCATTAAGTTAAGATTAGTATGTGAAGAAATAGACCAGACTCAGGAAAACAAATACCACATATTTGCAGTTATATATATGGTCAAGATGTGTGTGTGTGTGTGTGTGTGTGTGTGTGTGTGTGTGTGTGTGTGTGTGTCAGAGAGACAGAGAAAGACACACACACACACACACACACAGAGAGAGAGAGAGAGAGAGAGAGAGAGAGAGAGAGAGAGAGAGAGAGAGAGAAAGAAGATTATGAAAAGGGAGGAAGGGCTGGAGAGATGGCTCAGAGGTTAAGAGCATTGACTGTTCTTCCAGAGGTCCTGAGTTCAATTCCCAGCAACCACATGGTGGCTCACAGCCATCTATAATGTGATCTTATGCCCTCTTCTGGCCTGCAGGCATACAAGCAGGCAGAACACTGTATACATAATACATAAATAAATCTTTTTAAAAAAAAGACTCAGAAAATTCTCTTTCTAAAAGAAAAAAGAAAGGGGAGGAGGGAGTCTTAATCAGGGAGGGAGGCAGGAGAGAGGATACTAGAATATACCCAACAGAAAAGAAGAATGAAGGCCTTTTGGAAGGAGGAGGAGACCAACAAAGGGGTAGAGAGGAGCTGAGGGAGGAACGTGGGAAGAATGACTGCGAACAAAGCGTGGCGCCATACATGCTTGGAGGTGCCCTAAGGAAGCTCATCATTCTGAATGCTCCATTTAAACAAATTCAGGTGGATAAATAAATAAATAAGATTTGAAAAAAAATAAAACAGCATTGCCACATTTCTGTCTGAGGGATCAGAAGAGAATCTGGGCGAGCAGCCATGGGAAAGAATGGTGGGAATCTTAGGGTGAGTGACACCCAAGTTCTGAACATTGAGGGTGTCTCTGTCTCTGTCTCTGTCTCTGTCTCTGTCTCTGTCTCTGTCTCTGTCTCTGTCTCTGTCTCTGTCTCTCTCTGTCTCTGACTCACACTAAGTTCTATTTGTTTGTCTGGGATTCAGTGAGAACTGAACATGTGGGATATGCTTCACACTCTGACAGGTATGCTCTCCACAGGTTACCCATGCTGGAAAACATACCAAGGCTCTTTTAAAGAATGTAACAGAGGTTACAGTTGTGGTGCTTTGAAGGAAGACAGCTCCCATAGACTCATTTGTTTGACTATTTGGTCATCAGTTAGTGGAACTGTGTGATAAGAAGGAAGAGGTGTGGTCTTGAAGAACAGTGTCACAGGGTGGGCTTTGAGGCTTTAAAGCCCCCTGTTGTTCCAAATGTGCCCTCTCTGCGTTCTGATTTTGGATCAAGATGTGGCCATACAGTACTACCATGCCTTCACTCTGCCGGTAGGGATGCTCACCCTCTGAAACCAGAGCCCAATTAAGCCCTTTTTTATTAAGTGCCTTGGTCATCTTGTTTTATCACAGCAATACAAAAGCAGCTAATACAAAATGCAACAGTGTAACATTCACAATGCTCATGATATAATCCTGTTAAATGAAACAGAGCCAAGAAGATGTTACTCTTCCTCAAAAGTAAACATAATCAAACCAGAAAACTCACAACTTAACCAAAATTTTACTTCCCATTACACTAAAAATTTATAGTAATGTATATGGAATATCACATATATGTGTATATAGGGAGTAACATATATGTAGTATATAGGTATATACACACATACATATGTAAGGAGAGAGGAAATATGTCATAATTATTGCAAAGGTAGGAATTTTAGCATAAGAAAAGAAATTTAACAAAGTCAAATAGAAATTCTAGAACTAAAAAATTAAATATTTGAAATTATTTGGCAAATGGAATTTACACTAGTGGACTTGAGATGGCTGAGAGAAAAGAATGTGATGTTGAGTTCTTTCTGCTCCTCAAAATATGCTGGTTAACAAAGCAACAAGACATGCCTGAGAATGGGAAAATATTTCATATATAATATGTACATTATGTTCTATAATATGAAGTATTAGATATGTGTGATAATACTTTATGTTCTGAATATACGAATAACTCAAACTAGTTATACAAATGTGTCACTAATGTGATATAATAAATAATGGGATGCTATCAGTCACTACAAAGAATACAGTTCAACAGTAGGTGTTCAAGTGGAAAAATCGCTAAACCATGTTATTGTGTGAACCAAAACCAAAACAACAGAAAGTAAAAACAAAGACCACAAAATAAGCATCATCTATTATAATCTGCGTAAGCTAGAAGTCTCTGAGAGGAAGTCTGTCTGCTTCCCCTGCTCAGCTAAGTTTGCCATCATTGGACTTGTTTCTGTTTCAGAAATGCTCTCCTGAGTCTACTTCAGCCTTACAGCTCATCTGAAGAGACAGGAAGGAAGCCTGCCATCCCAGCCAACACCCTGTACTTGGAAGCTGGAGAACTAACTTTTGAACAAGGAAGTGGCTGCTCTTTTAGGCACCAACATTGGCCAGTGGTCAGAAAATACAGCAGAAAATTTCAGAAAAGGAATTTTGAAATGAGAAACTGGAACACCATAGAAAATTAACTGTTCCACACTGGGTATATCACTGAAAACCTGTGGGAGAACAGGTTCTTTGATTATGGGAGTAAAAGGCAACTCAAGAACAGAAGAAGTTAACAACGTCCATTCATAAGTGCCAATGTTAAGGTTTTACCTCATCCCTAACCATTTCCTGACACTGCTTATAAACACTGGACATGGACCACCGTTAAGTCATGTGTCTGCCCTTTCTGACACTTCACAGACGTTAGGCTGAAGCTTGCTTTCCGACTTTTATTTTGCCCATCACATGGGCAAGCACATCAGAGTCATGGTTCTATCCGTCCCACTGCTGCATTCGGGAAAGCCACTCAGCAGCCCTGCCTTCCCTGTCACTCCCTCCCACACTTCAACTAACATTCACCCATCTTCACCCATCCTGAGAGGGTGGGAGATGGAGGAAGAAGCAGCTGAGGTAAGTACCCATCCTGCAGGAGTGAGGAGATGCAGGAAGGAGCACTTGAGATGGAGGAAGGAAAGGCTGAGGTAAGCATACGAAGGTCATGACCTGAGCTTCGTCTCAAGGGCAGAAAAAAAGTTTTGTTTCTTTTCATCTTAAGAATTTAGAAACCCTGATAAACACTAATTGAGCAGAATTCAGTTGAGTAAAGCATTTTGTTTGCCCTGAAGCACTTAAAGGCACTCACTTAGATAAACTCAGCTTACCTACAAGGCAGGCAATTATGAATGTTCTCATTTTAATTTCCACGGACAGGAAGAATGCACAAACTCCAGTTTGCTCAGGTTATTTACACAACCAATTTATACAGCCTCACACTCTGCTTAGCCAATAATGTTAAATGTGGCCATTTCTCCATTTTCCTTCATTTCTGCAACAGATGTTCATGGGGTCCTGACTATGAGTGACCATTCATCTTGCACCAGGAACACAACAGTAAGTAGAACAAAGAAAACCTCTTCACTGCAGAATTACCATTGCATTTGGAGCTAGGTGATCTAGGCAACACCAAAATGCCAGCATAAAAAAAAAGTCCAATTATTTTTTTTTTATACTATGGATGGAAAGGGAGAAAGGGCTTCACTGATTCTAAGAAGAGAAATCCCCGAAGCTGCAGCCACTTCTTGCACATGGTCACAAATTGTGGGACTCTCTGAGCACTGTTGCTAAGGGGACAACTAGGCAAATAGAGACACCAGCACCTATTGCACAGGACTAATCAGGATGTCAAAGAAAGGCAGACCACTGAAGGTAGCTCCAGCATCTGTAAGCCCCATCAGCCCATGGGCACCTGTGGTATTTAAAAACACATCAACCGTTTCAGATATATTTATAATGTCATCATACAAAAACAGAGGGCAATTGCTTAGCATTTCTAACTGCATACAACCTTCCATTCAACCCAATCTTGAAGTAGTATGATTCAAAGTGACAATAAGAGTCCAAAGAGCAGCCTCAAATTGTTTGTTATCAAACTAAAAGTTACTTGGTCTAATACTATCTTTGCAAACTTACGGAGGACGACAATGATCCAATGATCTTTTACTTTTCTTTCCATATCCTTTTAATTTGTCCCAAATCATAATGTTTGCCACAGCTACTTACTCAGAAAATGTTGGGCCTATTCAAATGACATCAACTAATTTTTTTAATCTCCATTTTATTAGCTTTATTTTCAAAAGTATACTAGTTTGCATTCCCACCAGCAATGAAGGAGTGTTCCTCTCTCCCCACATCCTCGCCAGCATGTGGTGTCACTTGAATTCTTGATCTTAGCCATTCTGATGGGTGTCAGATGGAATCTCAGAGTTGTTTGATTTGCATTTCCCTGAAGACTAAGGAGGTTGAGCATTTCTTTAAGTGTTTCTCAGCCATTTGATAGTCTTCTGTTGAGAATTCTCTGTTTAGTTCCAAGCCCCATTTCTCAATTGGGTTATTTGGTTTGGTGGTGTTTAGAACATTCTCCACAGTACAGTGGAGAGTGGGACATGACTTTCTCACGTACTCTGGTGCCTCATATTTGACCATGTCCCCTGGAGGGGGAGACCTGGTGGCACTCAGAGGAAGGACAGCAGGTTACCAAGAAGAGACTTGATACCCTATAAGCATATACAGGGGGAGGTAATCCCCCTCAGGAACAGTCATAGGGGAGGGGAATAAGGGGAAAATGGGAGGGAGGGAAGAATGGGAGGATACAAGGGATGGGATAACCATTGAGATGTAACAAGAATAAATTAATAAAAAAATTTTAAAAATTAAAAATTAAAAAAAAATTTAAAAAGTATAAAACTACAGATCACAAGTAATAAGCTTATCTTACTAAACCCAAATGCTACCTTGTTTGTTTGGCTCCTAACCATGGAAAAAATAAATAAGGAGATGAGGGAATGATGAGTCGGACCTGTGGAGTGGAGCACATGCATTCGCTCACTCCACTTTTATTTTCATGTCAGCTCAGGCACTACAAAAAAAAATATTGCTAGTAAATCGTAAGGAAGACTATCTGTCAATATCATCTTGGAGGTAACTACACATAAATTCAATCAAGGGAGAACAAGGCTGACTAATAAATGCCAGAAAGAATTAAGGATCCATTCAAACAGCAGAATGGTCATTGATGTACTGCTTGAAACTGTGATGATTGTTTCCTTGAGCAACCGATTCATAGCATGCTCTTTAGATGTTTGGGCAATGGCTCTCAGCAACTGAGTGAAGGAGACTCTGTGGGCAAAATGTATTATTTCTCATCCTCTGTAGTAGAGGGGCACGCAAGGGGTAGGGGGCAGAATTACATGTGTATGAGGCAAAAGAACAAGACACGAAAGAACTTGGAGCATTTGGAGAATTTGTTCCCTCTTTGTTCACTGCTACACAGCATGTTTCTCATCTATGAGGATGGAGAATGTAATCAGAGTGGAGCGCAGGTTGATAAAGGACTGGCCATAGGTTCTGATGTGAGCAGCTCCCTGCTGGTGGATAGAAAGATCTCCCCCTGTCATCAGGGAACATCCAACCACAACTGGATCATCCTCCTGGAATCCTGGACAGGTCTGCAGGACACACAGGGCTTGAAAAGGAAACCTCAGAAAAGCGCATCTTGTGAAAAGGCATCTCCCAAACAGGCTAGATTGAGGACAGACAGGGCAGCCCCTGAAAGGAAATCAGGTAAACAAGGAATAGGTGGGCTATCGTGCACTGAACTGCAAGGGAACACACAGCCAGCAGGAGCAGCATTCCACAAATCTGGCAGGGCTGACTGCCAGCCTCATGCCTTTCTCCCCTTCTCCCAGACAGAAAGAGATGCTCCTTGCAGAACAAGGGTGTGGCTATATGATACTCATCCTCAAGCTTTATTGATCATGAACATTTGCTAGGTTTCTGGTTAAACATGCAGATTCTTATTCTGTAGGGCATGACAGGGACAGAAAAAGAATGGCATTTTTACCACTTTCCAGGTGATGCTAATGCTGTTAGGTCACAGGGCGGCAAGATGAAGAAGGTTCTTAGGTTACTTAGGAGAAGGCTTGTCATGAAAGCTGGAGAAACGTTGCCTGAGCTCGTGGGGAGAAGAATAACAGTGATGCCCAATGCAGAGGATGCACCTGCCAAGGGGCAGCAGGGAACAGAAAAAATAGCCCCCAGCTGGTCATAGTGGTGCATAAATACTCTCTAAACCTTGTACTTGGGATGTGAAGAAGGGAGGATCAGGATCTCAAGATAGGTCTCAGCTACATAGTAAGAGGCCCACTGGAGCCACATGCAACATTGCCCATAAACATGATAGATAGATAGATAGATAGATAGATAGATAGATAGATAGATAGATAGACAGATACATAGATAGATATATAGATACATACGTACATAGATACATAGATAACATAGATGATAGATAGATAGATAGATAGATAGATAGATAGATAGATAGATAGATAGATGGATAGATGGATCCATGCATGCCAGCAAGATAACTCGGCAGATAATGGCATTTGCTTCCAGGCCTGCTGACCTGATTTAAGTACCCCAGGTTCCTCAGAGTTGTCCTACTATATGCATTGTATGTGGATGCCCCCACATATGCACACGCATATACAGAACAGATTAATATAGAATGATAATAGTAAAAAAAAAAACAAATTACAAATGAATAGCCCCCAGAGGCCTTCAGAGAACAAAATCCTTAAGAGTCCCAGACTTAGCATCAGAACGATCCCAGACGAATGCACCCCGTAGCTGCACACAGGGGTCAACAATAAGTCTGCCTTCTCCCTCAGCAAATGGACTCACCATGCCTACCCTGTATGGCTGTTGTGAAGACCAAGTGAGATAATGTAGCCATCGTTCTTTTACCCCTTAGTGCACAATAATGCACACCTTGGCAGTTTGCCCATGACTCAGCTCTATGCCTATGCCTGAAGCAGGTTCACTCAAGGTTTCTTGACTGCAAGGCTCTGTTGAGTCTCCACTCACCATCTCAGGATGTTGGTGGAAGAGTAACAGGAAAGGGAGAGAATCCATGTTTTCCTTCTATCTCTGGAAAACGTAGATGGCAGAATAGCCAAAGCCACCGAGGCTAAATGCAGCAACTGCAGCCACAAAGACGATGGCACATTTACTGCAGGTGCCCTCCAGGTGTAGCGGCTGCTGAAGCTGCAAAGATGATGGCAAGCTACTGCAAGTGACTTCAGGCGAAGTATTAGTGGCCTAGGTATGGAAGCAAAACCATAGAAACAACGATTGTGGGGTGCACATCCCACACAGGTAGGAGGACTGGGTTCCAAGGTAAAATCAGAGCAACAGTGAAACTCATGGACCCCCTGATCCCACCAGCAGCACAGCCCTTGTGGTGTCCTGAAATACCAAACTGTCCCTTCTCCTTCCAGCTATGAGAGCACAGAGGCTTGCTTCCTGCTTCTACTCTCAGTAATGTCTTCTCAATTCTCCAGTCTTTCCAAAACTTTCCTGAGGCATGCCCTCTGTTTGAAATAACTAGAAAGTGGCCCAGCAGTGAACACTTCATGCTTCTCTTGCAGAGGACCTGAGTTCAGTTGCCAATACCCATGTCAGGCAACATACAGCTGCCTGTAACTCTGGTGCCTGGGGGACCTATCGCCTCTGGCCTCTGCCAGCAGCAGCACTCTAGTGTCCACAAAGACACAGACATATAACTAACTAAAAGTAGGTCTTTAAAAATAACTTGATTTGAATTTTCATAAATGCGTAAGTGGCAGATACCATGGTTATCACTGGAAGTAACAGTTTTTTGGGCTGGGACAAGACAGGCTGGGAAGCAAGCAGCAGCATTAGCTCTGGCCCCTAGGGAGGTTGTACTCAGCAGCCACGCATTCATCCTTCACTCTGTACACAAAGTACATTTACTTAGATGGTGGACACCAGGAATTCTGGCCACAAGACTCAAATCAGACATATGATGGCACATTTAAAACACAGTAGTAGCATTTGGCAAAAAGAGTCCCAGAACTATCTCCTAAGATTTAATGGAAGTTAAAAAAAAAAAAACAAGAATGTAAAAGAAATATTTAAAAAAAATGAGAATCAATAAGGAATTCAAGTACCCAAGTAATGAGGGCCTCTGCATGAGACAAAATGAAACAAAACAAAAACAAACAGTAGAGGCCATGCATGGGGCTCATGTATGCAGCTCTATTTCTCAAGATGCTGAGACAGGAGGGTTGTCTCAAGTCTAAGAACAGTCTTGGATGCACAGAGATCTCTAGGCCAGCCTGAGCTACTGAACATCACCAAAGCAGGCTCAGGGACAAGGAAGAAGTGGGAAGCAGAAGAAAAGGCAAATTCAGAGCAAATGACCAGGAAAGCACCTCTGTGGTACCCTGAGCTGATCTTGCTGGGAGAGTCTGGACAGCCATGTCAGGCCCCCTGAGGAGCGGCATCCGACTAGAGAATGTTCATCTGGTTCATCATTTGTCTAGAGTGGGTTCCAGGGGTACCAGTGTCAAGGAATTGCCTGCCTGACTGTATGAATGGCAAGGGGGCTCCCGAGGAAGAAGTCCTCTAGAAGGACAGTACAGGGGCTGGCTGTGCACCACAGGCTGTGCACCCACAGCCCACTGCTTCCCACTGTAAGAGCCCTCACTAGCCTGGCTAGATGTAAAAGGCTGTCTTCTGCCCTGGACGGTGTATTCTTTAACCTACTAACAGCCTGTGGGAAAGGACAAATGCCACTGAAGGCTTGGAGTTTCCTCCTTGCTCTCAGCTGTTGCCTTTTAGAGATTTATTGAGTCCATTTTATGTGTAGGAGTGTTTTGTCTGTGAGTATGCATGTGTGCCACATTCATGATCTGGGCCCCCGGTAGCCAGGAGTTGGTATTGGGCTCCATGGAACTACAGCTACAGACAATTATAAAGCCAACAATGGGTCCTGGGAACCAAACCTAGGTCATCTGTAAGAATAGCGAGTGCTCTTCACTGCTGATCCGTCCTCCAGCCAGTGCTCTTCACTGCTGATCCATCCTCCAGCCAGTGCTCTTCACTGCTGATCCGTCCTCCAACCAGTGCTCTTCACTGCTGAGCTGTCCTCCAACCAGTGCTCTTCACTGCTGAGCTGTCTTCAAGCCAGTGTGATCCACTGCTGATCCGTCCTCCAGCCAGTGTTCTTCACTGCTGATCCATCCTCCAGCCAGTGCTCTTTCACTGCTGATCCTACACTCACGTGACACACACACACAGACATATACTTACGCACATAAATAAAAAATAAATCTGAAACACAATGCTCTTTGTCAACTGCTACACTTGGTTGCTTTTTGCTAATAGGCAGTGATGACAATGGTGATGATAGATATGGTGGTGGTAGTGAGTGCACTGGTGATCATGAAAGTGGCATTCTCTCATCAGTACCATAGCAAGTTTGTACAGAAAAGCCACCTCCCAAAAGTTGGTCACTTACCGGTAAAAGTTAGGGAGCCTTAAACAGCTCTACCATTAAGTAGTCAAAATCACACATAAAGGCACACCGTCTCCCTCAAAATTCTGATAATACAAATTCCAACAAAATGCATTATTTACAACTAATTGAGGGGGGATCACAATTCTATACCTAAGTAGCCATAAAGATGTGTAAAATTAGCATCTTCAAACATTACCAGAGAGAACCAAACCAATACAAAAGATTTGAGGATGTTAGCATGGTTGCCCAGCACCCACATTTGAAATAGTGACCTGAGCCCCTGCAGACATTGATAGCACTAACAACACTGCTGACCATTTCAATGCCTATCAAACATGGTAACTGACTTAATGATTCCAGCTAAAACCATCACGTACCCCTATACATTGTTATCTCCATAGGCTTGTGTAGGTTGGAAGTAACAACTGTCAAGAACAAACCAGAATCTCAGTGTCTCAACACAAGGAAACTGGTCATTCTTGCTTATTCCCTGGCCCAGTGCAGGAGGGCTGATTAACAGTGGGGCCGGTGTTTAGCGGGTGTGCTTCTAAAAGGCCTTCGGATACCAAGGGCATCTTCCACACTCTATCTCACTGTCACTGTGGTTACCAACATACTCCTGACCATTAGGACACTGGAAGGGGATGTACATAAGAGTTTTTCAGGACTTGTCCTGGAAGGAGGAGAGAGAACTCCCCTCTCCCTACTGGTTAGGGAGCAGCCACACAAAGCTTCTAAGCAGCACTAACATACACTCTGTTGTGACTGCAGGAAGGAGAGGGCATGGGTTTGATGATAAGACAGCTCCGACGACATCTATGATGATAGGTCCCTTAAGGTCAGTCCACATTCAAATTAGAAAAGAAGAAATGCAATAGGCAGAATCACATAAGCATATATGTACATGAGAGTATTATATTCATAGATATGCAACAGTATGTTATCGGATTTGAAATTGCATTTTTAGAGGAGCTTACGATGTGTGTGCATTCATTTGCCTCTATGGATAGTCAAGAAATGAACTGGTTACAAGATTTTAAAAAATGAATTCTACATTTTTGTTTGTGAGCTAGCTTTTAAGGGCCAAGTCATCTTGGGCAGGCTGGGAAACAGCAGGAATTAGATTGAGGAGAGGGGCACAGAGGGAGAGAAAGAGTCCAGGGAGGGATGACTGGACTGGGTGGCCATTTAGGGGACAATGTGGAAACCGAGTGGAGTGGGAACTTGCTAGAACCTATGAGAGTGACCCAAGTGAGGATTCCTGGTAAATGAGGACAGAGAGACTGAACTGGCCACCTCCTGTAACCAGGCAAGGCTGGCAAGTGGTGGGACCAAGCCATCAACCCAGCCACAAACCTCCACACCTGCCGTCCTGCCTAAAAGATGTGGTGGAGCAATGATGGCTCAGAGCTTGTGGGAGTGGCCAACAGAAGGACTGATCTAATGTGAGGCCTGAGCCATGAGAGGGAGCCCATGCCAGATGCTGCCTGGATGGCCAGGTACCTGAAGCCATATCACCCAGAGACCTAGGTAGAACCAAGCACAGCTGACAACAAAAAAATTAGTCAACGATTCCTAAGAATATTCTGCCATACTCATAGATGGGTGCCTAGCCCAATTGTCATCAGAGAGGCTTCCACTGCCATTATCAAGCAGATGACAAGACCCACACCCATACTTTGAGTGGAGTTCTCAGGGAACACTGCAGGAGAGTGGGGGGAATAATTGTAGGAGCCAGAAAGGTGGAAGACACCAAGAGAATATGGCCACAGAATCAACTAAGCAGGATTGAGAGGCTCTCACAAAGACTGAAGCAGCAAGCACAGGGTCTGCAAAGGTCTGAGCCAGCTCGCCTGCATACATCAGGCTGTGGTCATTTAGCTTGGGTTTTTGTGGGACTCCTAACAGTGGGAGTGGAGACATCTCTGACTCCTTTGCCTGCTCAAGGGATGCCTTTCTTCCTACTGAGTTGCCTTGTCCAGCTTTGATATGAGGGGGATGCCTAGTCTTATTGCATCCTGTTACACAATGTTAGGTTAATGCCCCTTGATTGCTGCTTTTTTCTTAAGGGTAATGGAGGAGCAATGGATCTGGGGAGAGAGAGGAGGAGGACAAGGAACTGGGAGGAGTGGAAGGAGAGGAAGCTGTGCTCAGGATGTATTGTATGAGAGAAGAAATAAAAAAAATTAAGAAAGAATAAGGCTGATGAGACACCATCAACCACAGTCTACACTTGTGGGATGGGAGAGGTCTTCCTCCTGATGTCATGCCCCTCTTTTTGAATAAATGTATAAAAGTAAATGCATCTAATTTGCATTCTTTAAACTGTTTTTGAAGCAATGACAAAAATATCAAATTGGAGGTACATTGCTGCTGCATATGTTTCAATTAGAGCAAGATTTATTGATAAACTGAAATCATATCCCTCTTCCCTCCATCTATGGAGAAAACATCTCAAAAAGGTAAGTACACAAAAACTGATTCAGTTAATAAACTGCATAAGTGATAAGGAACCAAGTGGGATTCAATGAAGGGAAAAATCAGTAAGTACTGTAAGGCTTAAAGAGCATTTTTGAGGGACACAAATATGGATTTGGTCTCTCTGAGTATGCCTTATTCTGACACTAATTTTCTTTGCATAGTAGAGTAGAGTATTTGGCAGTCAGACAACTTGAAAGTGGCAGGAGAGATGGCTCACTGGGTAAGAGCACTTGCTGCTCTTAAAGAAGGCCAGAGTTCAGTTCTAAGCACCCACACCAGATGGCTCACAACCTCCAGTAACCCCAGTGCCAGGCATCAGCGCTCTCCTGTCCTCTATTGGCAGCAGAGCACACATGACATATCCAACTCCCTCACACACATATATACATAAATAAAAGTAAAATAAATCTTTAAAAAAAATACTTATAAAATGGATGGTAATGTTCTGTATTACTAGAACCATTTTGTGTTCGCTGACTTTAAATCAGCCATTTCTTAGTTTTCCTGTCACAGCTGTTGGAACATTATAGTCCACTCAGTTGTTTTATTTTCTCGGCCCTCAGTATGGCCAAGATTTTTCATTCCTGTTCTGTTTTCTGGGCAATTGCTCATTTGTTACTTTCTACCATCCCTTGGGCCTCCACTACCTCTTATACGAGACTTCCAGCTTTTATGGGCGCCATCTTTCTGTGGACTGTTACCAAGAAAGGGGCCTGGGGACTGCAGCCTTCGCTGCTCCTCGCCTCTACCCTCCTGCTTGCAATCCTGTGTGTAATGCAATTTTACTGATGGAGGTATATTTCCCTTCCCTTCAGAAAACCTTTGTTTTGTGTATCATAGTTAAAATATATGTACACTGTTACGACTATTGTATTTTATCAGCCAGAAGTAAGGATATTATGTGGGAAGGAATGGGTGGCTTGTAAAAGATACTATATTGCTTTCTGCTTTTGCTCTATATCCTGCAGGTAAACTGACTGATATTTTAATTTCCTCAGACTCCTTTGAAAGCTCTGTAAATGAATGTTCTGAAGAAAATATATAGCTTTGGTTATCATACTTTATGGTTATTACTGTGTACACATTAAATGTGAATTAATGCAATAAAACAGTGTATTTCACATAAAAATACTATGAATTTCACTGCTGCCACTGACACAGCACATGGATCAATGTAATTCTGGGCAACAATTCTTTGCCTTGAGAGGAAGTTACTTTTACTTGATATTCACTTATTGCCAGAAATGATGAGCCTTCTCTTTGATGGCACACTCTGATCTGATTCATCCCTCTCGGTTGAGGGTCCTCTGGAGACAACAGCCTTTACTTTAGCCTCATCTTTAGGTCAAAAGGAATTGTGGTTTGGGAAACATTTAGGACAGACAGATGGCAGTGATAGTGTTAGAAAAGGATGAGCGACTCTCAGTCTAGCATTTAAAGGGATGCTGCTTTCTTTCCCAGACGTCTAGATTTTAACAATGTATTTTATGTCCTTAATCATATACTAGATAAATAACATAATATGTATATTATAACAAAATATAAGCTGTTAGGTGCTTTCTGTAGTAAACAGTAAAAGTCAACAAACATATTCACAGATACTCAGTTTGGAACGTCTATGTATGTATGCTAAATTTACTTTAAATGAACCAGACAAACTTTATGAACAATAATCTGGGGCTTGCAGGTATGCCTCAGTAGTCCAGTGCTTGCTTGCCTACGTGATGTCCTGGGTTCAGTCACCAAGCCTGAAAAGAGGCCAACAAATTAATTGTATTCCTGTTCTAGGGACGACAAAAACATGGGGAATATGTAGATTTATAGCTGAGATTTCCTGCAAAAATAGATACTTCTCTAGGATTAGATTCTATGACGTAATTTATCCTTTCTTTTAATGGCATTCAGGATAATGTTCCATCATAGTTCCCCAAATCCCTGATTCTTACCCCCTTTGCTACAGCTGTTACACGCTCTTACAACATGCCTACTGAGTTCAATGCCCCGAGTATGTGTAGATGTGTCTGTGTCTGGCATGGGAAGGAGCATAGAGTATTTCCACCAGACATCTGTCTTTCCTGATTGTGTGTTGTCGTGTATCCTCACTAACTGACCACCATATTATCTCTCGAACTGGCAGTTATCTGATTTCAGGGACGGTAGACTCAGGCCCTGGTCTAGCAGTCACGTAAGCCCAGTTCTGAACAATGCATTTTCCAAAGAACCATTTTTCTCTCAAAAAAAGAAGAAGAAGAAGAAGAAGAAGAAGAAGAAGAAGAAGAAGAAGAAGAAGAAGAAGAAGAAGAAGAAGAAGAAGAAGAAGAAGAAGAAGAAGAAGAAGAAGAAGAAGAAGAAGAAGAAGAAGAAGAAGAAGAAGAAGGGAGGCAGGAAGAAGGATGCTTTTTCAGCATCATGGCCTTCGTCCTGTCTGGGATGCTGCTGTGCTTTCTGTGCTGCCTCCTCCTGCAGCCATATGTGAAAGACCAAGTGCTTGCCCCAGTTCTGAGACAGTGTCTCTGCCCGCCTCTGAATTTCCTGGTAGAGAGATCAGCAAGACTCTCTTTAAGTGTTAATCCTTTGTGGTGGCTGACTTTGCTTTTCTTAGTTCATTTGAGTATCTATGGTCATTTCCACAAATTTAAGCCAGCTATCTGGACTAAGTGATGCTTCTTCCAACAGTGTTCAGATGAGCCCATGGGGAGGTGAAGAACGGAGACAGTTAAGTTCAACAAGGATGGAGTTTTAAATATACAAGACAGCAAGGGTGTTGGAGATATCTGTAAAACTAAATAAGCGACAATAGCAAGAATCACAGAACTTGAGCAAGATACATGTGGGAAAGGGTGAGATCGGGTCCAAGAACCTTTGGAATCATACTGAGATAAACGGGTTAGAGATATACAAACACACATTATATATATATATATATATATAATTCATGCACATATATACATATACATAGAGAGAGATGATAAAAGACTTGACATTGGGGTGAGAAGCAGGTGCGCTGATAACAGTGTCCCTCACATGTATCCAAAAGTGTTGGCTTGAGTGAGGCAGAGAACATGATGGAAAACACAGAGGTTAGGACCCATGGTGACTCAGTGACACCAACTACAAACAGAATGACTTAGGTTCCTGGCTTTGTGGCTTCTGCCTGGAGTCAGAAACAAGTTGGAGGGTGACTTTTGTTCCTCAGCTCTTTCTGTTCACGTTTCTGGCGAAGACGAGCACCAGGTTGAAGTCCTGGTAGACCTCGGCCCTGAACTGTGCCCAGGTTCCCACCACAGTTCAGCGCCACCATTGCTCCTTCTGTCCTACAAGTGGCAATAGCTCCATGCGAGGTTCTTTGCCATCCCTATGTCCAGCTCACTCCTCTTGAAAGATTCCTGTTAGTGTTTTAATGTCTTCTCTATGTTTAAATCTGCTGTGGTGGCATCAAGCAGTAGCATCTTTAGAAAGTTACAAGGACTGCCAGAGCTCCTGCGCACAGGTTCATGACATTGCAGAGAGCTCAGACTCCCCCTCGCGGGAGTGGGATGCAAGGAGAGGTTTGACTTGTCTGCTCTTCATACTTCTGTCGTGGGTTGACACAACACAAAGGCCTCACTAGAAACCAGCAGGGGGCCC
Organism: Acomys minous; assembly: GCF_964271855.1. Classification (NCBI taxonomy): domain Eukaryota; kingdom Metazoa; phylum Chordata; class Mammalia; order Rodentia; family Muridae; genus Acomys; species Acomys minous. The sequence goes on along the minus strand of NC_140490.1, from coordinate 26,750,774 downwards.
AGCCTCCAGAGGCACGAGCCATGTATCAACAAATAAATCAAGATAATTCCTTTCATTTAACTTTTGTCTATTAAACTGTGTGTTTGTTGCCAATTTTCTGCAAGGATAGCCAGGGTTCCAACTATTTAAGCCAGTTCCCCGAACTATATTTAAAAAGTAGTTAAGAACAGAAATGTGTATTAGGAAAAAAATGTCAAATTTGGAATATGAAATAGTATCAAACTATGAGATAACACACAGCATGGGAGTTGTGCTTCGACAGCAGACTTTTCAGAATTGAAACTGTCCTTTACAATAAAAGTCCACTTTAAGTGATTCATATTACAATTGTCCTGTTTCAGTACCAAGAAATTAAACACGACATTTTGCATCATGGAGACAAAAATTACTCTTTTGACTGTTTCGGCTGTCTTTCTGAAATGAGAACTCTTACCACCTTCCTGTTCAAACCTAATTTTATTTGGAAAAAAATAAACGTATTATTTGCAAAGCAGAACTTACACACATTAAATTCAGGGAGATAAACTGAAATTGTTTAATCTTTCAATGTGCCCTTTCTTTTGAGACATGGCAAGAATTCCCAGATAGCTGCAGATGACTTTGTGAAAGTTAAGCCATGTTATCCAGAGGCCATGAGAAAAACACACTCACATATGATTCCATTGTACAACTACTCTATTTTTTTCAATTTTCTCTCTGTCACTTCTACTGAATACTAGAAGAATATTTCGTTAATATTATTGATGTTATCAGCGAAAGTTCACATTTACCTTCACAGCGCCTAAAATGACATGTGAGGTTGTTATCTCTCTATAGGAGAGGCCTCTGTAGAGGCAAGGCTCTGATAAAAACACTTGCCTGGACCAGCAGACAGAAGAATAAATATAGCAAGCCTTATCTCTTCTATTTGTACAAGCAGCAGAAAATATTTGGTGACAAATATTCTTATTTCCATTTGTCACAGGATGCTTCTAACGAGGCATTCCCATCAGCCCATACACAGAGAAGTTGCCATTGACATAGTGTGCCATGGAGATGTTTTCCTGATGACCTTTAAATACCACACTCCCAGAGTGACTCTTTTTTTTTTTTATCCAAAGACCATATTTTAAACATTCAAATGCTCTGAGGCATGTCACTGAGCCTACCATGCAGTGTAATATCTTTTGCAAGATGTTAGGAGAAGGAAAAAGCTGTTAAACCTTAAATGTTCATTGTTATTGAAGCTATTTTTAACAAGCGTATTTGCAACATATTCTTCCACAAAAGACCTTGTGCAAAAGAACACAACAAACCCCATCCTTGTGCTAAACTATCTGCAGAAGTTGGGGTGTTGAGAGGGACACTGCGCATCAATAGGAATGGTCTCACGGCATGTCCCCCTAGGATGACAGCAATTAGGATAAATGTTAAACTAGACTTCCCTACCCTGCAGGCTCAGTTTTCTTAACAAATATATTTTATTACAAACTTATTAACCAAGAGTACCTCACTTATAACCCAGCTAACCTAAACAATAGGAAAAGGAGATTAAAGAATACAATAATGAAACCATAAGGATGTCAGTTCCAAGGAACAGTTTCCAGGTGTAGTCAGCAGGATTTCTTCTGCTGGAACCTGGAGCAACCAGAACCCAGAACCCCAGCCAGAGCCCAGATTCCTGAAGCCTTCCTTCGAGTGGGTCTCCCTAGGAGCATCTCGAAGTGGAGCAATGAACAGCTAAAACTATCCCCAGTCTCCAAAGGCTCTGCTTCTTGTTTTTGGCTCACATTTATATCTCCTCTCAGTATTTGTTCAAGGATGTTGATCAGCCACTTAATAACCAGTCTCTGCCACATAGTGGTTTGACCGCTAAGGGGATAAACATCACCTGCTCTCTCACAAATATTTTCTCATCCCCCACTTGTGATCTAAACAAAAAACATGCTTCTCCTTCATCTCCCCATTTCTATTAAATAAAGTAAGCTATATACAACAAAATAAGAATTATCCATTAGTCAACATTTACAAGGGCCAGTCCATTTGTAGTTAACAGTTTTTAAGAAATTATCCCACTATCTATCCTATGCTACTGATTGTTATCCTAATGTCTAAAATTTTTCTTTTTCATTTTTTTTAACTAAACATATTAATACTGTGGCTATCTAGCCTTCAACCCCATCAGAGACCTCAGAAGGAAAAACTATCTAATATGAAGGAAGTGCAGTCAAGCAACTTCCAAAAGTATTGACAGGACAGAGAGCTAACTGTCTGGACAGTCACACTACCCCACTTGCCAAGTACCTTGTTTCATGGACACAGCTGTAAATTCATCACACTACAAAGGATCCAAAGACTTCCACTTGCAACAAGACTGATACTGAGCAAGTTGTCGGAGGACATTTCTTCCTCTTCAACTGTGGAAGTCAGATCAAAGAGGATAGAAATAGGGCCAATAGTCTCTTTTAAAATCATTCTTTCTTGTCATTTACCTATAACAACATCGGAAAAATACCCTATGTGTTTGAAAAAAGATCTTTTCTTAAATCATTTAAGATTGAGAAGCTCCGAAAGGTAATTGGGGGGCAATTACTGGTCAAAAGACGTCTTCAGTTACAAGCTCTGGTACTCTAGTCTCTCTAGAGAACTCAGCTACAGTTCTCTAAGTCAGAGAGGGGAGTTAGGGAGATGGCTCACTCAACAAAGTTCCTGTCGTGCAAGCATAAGGACCTCAGTTGGAGGGTGCCTGTGATCTTAGTGTAGGTAGGTGGAGCCGCACGATTTCTGTCTGGAGATTGATGGCCAGAGTTACCCTTGAAGCGTTGGTGAGCCCCAGGTTCAATAGAGATATTCTGTAAGAAACAAGTTATAAAATGATACAGAGAATGGCACCCAATATTGATTTGCAGTTTGCATATATGCATGTACATACATATAAAATACACAATAAACACACACACACACATAGTCACACATAAGAGAGAAACAGAAAGAGACAGAGACAGAGGCGTGAGAGGGAGTATTATGATAAGAAGGCTTGTTGATTACCGACCACTGAGTTGAGCTGAGAAGAATACATATTGGAACAGATTAGAATTTTTCAATTAATAAGAACAATATTTTTTGTGGCTTGAATGTATCCCCTTCAAAACTCATATTTCACCCCCAAAAAAAGAGTAGTATGAAATGAGGTCTTTAAGAGGTGCTCAGGCCATTGATGCTCCTCCTCAAGAATGAGATTAATGCACACGTGACTCTGTCATTCCTAGTGTGAACCTGTTGTCATCATCTTGGGAACCACAGCTCTTCCTACACCTCTGCATCCCTCATGGCAATAGCCAGCTTTTAAAACTCTGTGAGGATCCAGAGATGTAGGAAGAGATGTGATCCCGAGGTCACGACAACAGTGAGGAATGGAGCAGTCTCTGCAATCGTAGTACACTTCTGGGTGAATCAGAAAGCTGATGTCACTGGAGATGGCATAATTGCCCTTCTAGAGCAGTGGCGCTATGCCGATGTAAATGCAGCTCGACACTGGAGAGACACCTTTGGAGCAGATAACTGATGGCTGGAGCTGAGTGGGAATTGGGAAGAGGTATAGGGGAAGACACAGAGAATAGTTTGTCTCTACTGCAAGCTGCTTTTCTCCACAGGATTTCATCCATCCCTGAAAGATCAAGAAGCATCCAGGAAGGCAAGCTTCATGGTGTAGGACTGAGCAAAAAAAGGAACAGCCACACTGGAGGAACTCGAGCCACCAGAGATCTCTCTCGTTAGCACTGTGGATGTTAAAGCTAAGATCCAGGAAGGAAAGGATGGCCTGCACCATCATCCTGAGAACACTGGTGAAAACTCGCGCCAGCCCAGGAGATGAACAGAAAACAAAGCTGAACATTTGTGAGGACAGGTAAGACATATGAGCTGGATCTAGAACTAGAGCTGAGGGATGGAGATTAGAGTTCAAGATGGTGTCTCTGGGACCAAAAGATACAATACATGTTTAAGATAGTGAGAGCCAGAAACCCAGGCTAGCAAGCACAAAACAAGGTAACTACAAATGCTGCTGGAATAATTGCAAAGATGTGGAGAAAGGCATGGCCTGAAGTATACGCAAAGACCTAAAGCTCCGGAAGGAGCAGCATTAAGCACATGAGATCCCTCCCTTGCTGCCCCCAAGCACACAACATCCTAGAACATTCTGGAACACTGTTGGGAATACTAGTCATAACAAATCTAAGATACATCTCAACATCTTGGCTAGATAAACTTAAAGATGCACATTAAAGAATAACAGAGAAGGAAATGGCCTTATGAAAGGTAAGGTATAGGCACGTGTAGGTATGAAATCTAGTAGCCTCTGAATTTTATCCAGAATCTGACATAAAATAGCTCTGTAACTTAAAACAGTCAAGGGACCACACTTACACAGGATCCTGGCATTAAGACCATATTCAGATGGGTCTTTGCATTGGGAGCACACTCAGACAGGACACTGGCTCTAGAGAAAAAAGGATGACTTAAATATTGATGGCTAAAATGATAAAGATTTGTATAAAAATAAAATAAATGATCATATGGAAATTGCCAACAGAGATTGAAAAACTACAGAATTAATGAGATGTAAGTTCTAGAAATGAAAAAGACAGCTGTAGGTAGAGATTAACAACTTTCACAGTCCGCAATAAGACTCGATATGAGGCAGAGGAGAATCAGAAGCATAGAAGGCCATTTGAAATCCATAAAACTAAAGCTGGTAAAGAAAAGATGTGAAACTGAAAAGGACAGGAGAGCAAGAGGGCTTGGGATAATACTAGTCAACATCCTCACTAAAAGAGATAGAGAAACAGGCCAAAAAGAAATATTTAAAAAAAAATAATGGTTTAGGGGTTTCAAGAATTAGGTTCTGACACTGTACCAGAAATGCCAAATAAGGTAAGTATAAAAACAGTAAGAAGCTTGTGCCTTAGCTAATGTATCAATAGAAAAACTGCTGAAGACAAAAGACAGAGAAGACACTGAAGCCATCCAAAGAAAAAAATTTTTAGCAGATGGCAATTAGAACCATTCTCTCTCCTGAAAACACCCAGGTAGATACATGGCATTAATATTTTTAATTGCTAAAAGAACGGTTGACTTGTTTTTAAAAAGTTACATAGGATAAATACCCAATAAAAATACTGTCGTCAAAGCTGAAAGAGAAATACTTTCAGAGAAAAACAAAAATTATATGAGAGTTGATACCTAGTTCGTGTGCATCTTGCTATCCTGTCTTCCATTGACATCACTGAGAGGCCTGCTCCTTTCTGAAGGGAAATAAAAGTAGATCTGGGGGAAGGAGAAGAGGGGCTGGGAGGAGGGGAGGATATTTTGTATGAAAGAAGAATGAAGAAAAAGAAAAGAAAAGAAGTCATTCCCAGATAACTTATGAGAAAAAAAAACTGATGATGGAAATTCTCAAGAAGAAGAAATACAAGACCAAATAGAAACCCATCTCTACAAACACAGGAAGAAAAGTACTAGCCGTACAGTAAATAAAATACTCTTTTCTTACTTATCTTAACTAGCTCTATATTGAAGCTAACGGCTGATGAAGAGGTCAGTATCATGCTGTGTGCTGACAGCAAAATAAATGCATTAAATGTACGTGTGAAAATGTACTAAATTTAGAAGTAGGGACAAGGAATCTACAGTGAAACTGCCAAAGTTAGCAAGCTAAGCGTTATGTAGTGTTACTAGACTATGTAGACTAGTAGAGATATTTGGGGTTTAAGTTATGTATAACATCTCCTAGAATTGCTTAACAAGAAGCATAACTACTAAGTAGCTAAGCACTGAGATAAATTATAAATCTTTAACTATATGTCTAAGAGAAGATAGAAAATGAGAAATAGCAATAGTTGGAGCAGGTCAGTAATAGATATTAGCGGGATGGACTTGGAAGTACACTGATCATTAAATTCAGCGTGGATGGTCTAGATAAGCTTACATGAAAGAGGTTGCCATGCTCCAACTATGCGCTGTCTACAAGCAGCCCACTGAAAGCATAGAAGATATAGACAGGATAAAAGCAAAACACTAAGTGAAACAAAAGTGAGGCTACGATGTAACTACCAGACACACTGGGCTGCAGGAGAGGGAGGAGTCCCAGCCAGACCCAGGAGCATGGTGGCTAGATCTAGTCTGTAGAAAACAGCGAGTCTTGCACATGTGTATGCAAACAGAGTCCCAAAGTTTGCAAATCATAACAAGGTAGAATTGGAAGCAACAATTCACAATAGTAATTAAAGGCCATAATTTTCATCTTTTAGTAATTAGTAGAACAAGTTGACAGAAAACTAGTAAATATGTAGAGAAGCTAAATAAAACTGTAAATCAATTTTATCTAACAATAGGGCCAGAGATGTCAGCACATACATTCATTTCAAGAACGCATGCACATTCATCAGGATGCTCATAGTCTGTCAGAAAGCAGCAAATTGAAAGCAACACAGATCACACAAAATTAATTATTGAGCAATAACAAAATTAAAGTAGGAACGAATAACAAAAAGATACTTGGAGATTTTCTGAATATTATAAATTTGCTCAAGGCAGTTCTAAGTAACCCAGAATTCAAAGAGAGAATTTAGAAGATATTTAAAAGCCTTTTAACTCAATGAAAATAAGATTTAAGCATGCCAAAGTTTGTTGGGTATATACATCTGGAAAAGAAACTAATCAAATTATTTATTATATTAAGAATATTAAATATATTGCTGGTGATCTAGCTTAGCAGATCACTTGCCTGAATGTGCAGGGCCATAGACAAGAAGACAATATTTACAAACAAAACTACATGTTTGACAAAGAATCACCAACTAGGATACTTTTTTTTTTGCTTTTATTTTTTATAATTTCCAAAACTCACTCAGGGAGCAAATAGTTCATTTTAGAAAACACTAAAAGTGTTTGGTCAGACATTACAAAACATGGTCCAATCATGGAACCTGGGGAATATTCAAAGTTATTAATTGTTAGAGAAAACTAAAATCACAGTGAGACATAGACATATCAGAATAGTGTAGCTAGAATTTGAAAGGGGAGGCTGTGAGGTTCTGAGTGCAGAACAGCTTGATGGCCAGAAAGCTGAGGGCATAGCAATTCTGGAAAATACTGCGGCAAATCCCCAAACACTTACACATTCCAGAACCACATGGCTTAGCACTCCTGCTCCTAGATTTGTGCCACAATGTACTGAGCATGTAACTGTGCCTAGCTGCTGTGTTTATAATTGCTCTAAGATAGAAACAACTCATATGTCTTTAAATCAGTTAGTGGATATAGGACGTGTTTCTTCTGGACAATAAAACTCAGGTGATGAATCATTAATATCTACAACAACCTGGATGAATCTTCCACATTTCATTAAAATGAAAAAGGCAGACTATTATGTTATAAGCTGAAGTTAAAAAGGTGTGTGTGTGTATGTTCTCTCTCTCTCTCTCTCTCTCTCTCTCTCTCTCTCTCTCTCTCTCTCTCTCTCTCTCTGTGTGTGTGTGTGTGTGTGTGTGTGTGTGTGTGTGTGTGTGTGTTTAGTGACCTTTTTAATGACAGGCATATGGATTAAGAATTTTGAACTGTTTCCTAAATATGTCAAAGTTGAATGAATAACAGAATATGATCCCAATTTCAGCACTTTATAAAATAAATATAAAGACAACAAAAATCTAAAATAGAGCCTGGGATGTTGCATGAACTCTTTCTTATTATTCTATATATGTAGACAAGTACTGGAATTATTGTAGATGTACGTTCATCTGTATTTAGAAACGTACACATATGCATACTCACTCACACATGCATACATGCGTGGAGACAGATGGTACAAGCATGTCTCCACACCAGCAAGATTCAACAATGCACCTCTTCAGACTCTGGGCACCTTAGATGTGTGGGTGACCCCAGATCTACAGCTTCAGTACTCACAGAAGAGCAGAGAGTGCGAGAAAGTGCACAAGCAGCCAGCGAGACATCCAAAGGCCAAGTGGGGCAATCTGAACAGATCGATAACCCAGATTTTGAAATACAACTAGGAGATGAAAACACATGTCCGTGAGACCACAGAAACGCTTCGTCCTACAAAGAAGTCTGCATGGGACTTGTGGAAGGAAAGAACTTAGAAAGCAGGAGAAAATAGCAGCATAATGTCTGCTACAAGGAAGGGGTTCATGTCTTAGCTGAAGCGTGTTATTTTTATAGTCCCAGAGATCACCCCAGAACAGTAGAAACATAGAAACTGCAACGGAGAGATCCGGCGGATACCACCTCAGGGGCACTGAGAGGAAACACACTGAGTCATGCCCTCCCTCCCCGTGTTAGAGGTGGGTGACGCATCACTTCTAAGGATTCATGTCACCAGAGTCTGCTCACTGCTCCCAGCCTCCTTAGGTCCAGGGAGATGGACTAGTAGTCTCTCTAAATCATGGATTATGCAGCACTGCCACTTTTCACAATTTTCTCTGATCCCCAACTTTCACTTGGCTTGTTATTTACTTAATTACTCAGTTATGGACTTAACTAACATGTTATTTGTTTAAGTACCCACTTCATTACTAAACTACCTCATTAATTATTTAACTACCTGGTTATTTCCTTAAATACTTGGTTACTTACTTAACCAGTAACATATTTACCAACCCAGTGACTTACTTAATTACATGGTTACTTACTTAACTACATGGTTCATCACTTAACTACAAGATTACTTACTTAACCACCTGCTTACTTAATTAACTTCCTAGATACTAACTTAACTACTCAGTTATTTACCTATCTAGCAAGGTCTTTTGTATACAGGAGGGATACTGATTATTTTAAGTTAATTTTTTATCTAGCCAGTTTGCTGAAGGTGTTTATCAACTGTAGGATTCCCCTAGTAGAATTTTTTGTGGTCCTTTATGTATACTATCATATTGTCTGTAAATAGTGATATTTTGCCTCTTCCTTTCCAATTTGTATTCCTTTGATCTCCTTTAGTTGTATTATTGCTCTAGCTAGAACTTAAAGTACTATCTTCTCACTGATTTCAGAAGAATTACTTTAATATTCTCTCTATTTAGTTTGATGCTGGCTATAGGCTTGCTATGTATTGCGTTTACTATGTTTAGGTGTGTGCTTTATATCTCTGATATCTCCAAGACTTTTATCATGAAGGGGTGTTAGATTTTATCAAGTGCTTTTTCAGCATCTAAGAAGATGATCATGTGTTTTTTCTTTCAGTTTATTTATATGGTAGATTACATTGATGGATTTCCATATATTAAGCCACCTCTGAATGCCTGGGATGAAGCCTACATGGTCATGGTGGATAATTTTTATATGTTCTTAGATTTGGTTTGTGAGTATTTTATCGAGTTGTTTTTGCATCAATGTTCAAAATGGAAATTGCTCTGAAATTCTCTTTTTTATTCAGTCTTTGTGTAGTATAGTAATCAAGGTGACTGTGGCCTCATAGAGTGAGTTTGGTAATGTTTTGCAGAAGAGTTTGAAGAGTATTGGTATTAGGTCTTCTTTGAAGGTCTGGAAGCGTTCTGCTATGAAATCATCTGGCCCTGTGCTGTTTTCTTTTGTGAGACTTTTGATGACTGTTTCTATATCCCTAGGGGATATAAGACTATTTAATTTGTTTACTTGCTTTTTATTCAACTAAGTGGAATCTATCACAAAATTTGTCCGTTTCATTTAGATTTCCAAATTTTTTGCATATAGGCTTTTGAAATAAGACTTAATAATTCTTTAGATTTCCTCAGTGTCTGTTGTTATGTCTCCCTTCTCATTTCTGATTTTGTTGATTTGAAGAGTGTCTCTCTGTGTTTTAGTTAGTTTGGCTAAGGGTTTGTCTGTCTTGTTGATTTTCTCAAAGAACCAGCTCTTGTCTTCATTGATTTTTTTGAATTGTCCTCTTTGTTTTTAATTTATTGATTTTAGTGGTGAGTTTATTTCCGGCTATCTACTCTTCTTGTGTGTGTCTGCTTCTTTTTTCCTGGGGCTTTACGGTGTGACATTACGTTGCTTGTATGAGATGTCTCCAATTTCTTTATGAAGGTACATAGTGCTATGAATTTTCCTCTTAGCACTGCTTTCATTGTGCTCCATAGGTTTGGATATGTTGTGCCTTCATTTTCATTGAATTTTAGGAAGTCTTTAATTTATTTATTTCTTCCCTGACCCGGTTATCATTGAGTGGAGAGTTGTGAAGTTTCCATGTCTGTATAGGCTTTTGGTTATTTCTGTTTTTGTTGAGGTCCAGCTTTAGTCTATGATGGTCTGATAAGATACAAGATACTATTTCAATCTTCTTCTATCTGTTGAAGCTTGCTTTGTATCTGACTATATGGTCAATTGCTTTGTGACTGACTATATGGTCAATTTTTGAGAAGGTTCCATGAAGTACAGAGAAGACGATATATTTTTTTCTTTTTCGGTGAAGAATTCTTTAGAGGTCTGTTAAGTCTATTTGATTCATGACATCTGTTAGTGTCATTATTTCTCTATTTAGTTTCTGTTTCATTGGCCTTTCCTTTGGTGAGAGTTGGATGTTGAAGTCTCCCACTATTAATGTGTGAGGATTAATGTGTGGTTTAAGCTTTTTATTAATGTTTCTTTTATAAATGTGGTTACCCTTTTATTTGGAGCACAGGTGTTCAGAATTGAGATGTCATCTTGACGGAGTTTTTTTCCTTTGATGAGTATGAAGTGTCCTAACTCATACCTTTTCATTAATCTGGTAGAAAGTCTGTTTTACTAGATATTAGAATGGCCTCTTCAGATTGCTTCTTGAGTATGTTTGCTTGGGAAAATTTTTTCTAGCCTTTTCCTCTGAGGTAACGTCTCTCTTCATGGCTGAGATGTGTTTCTTGTATGCAACATAATGATGGGTCCGGTTTACAATTACATTCCATTAGTCTGTGTCTTTATATTGGAGAGTTGAGTCCATTGATGTTGAGAGATAGTAATGACCAGGTATTGTTAGTTTCTTGTATTTTGATGCTGTTTGTGGTAGTGTGTTTGTGTGCTTGTCTTCTTTTAGTTTTGCTGTAGTGAAGTTATTTATAGCCTGTGGATTTTTTTTGGGGGGGGTGTAGTTAATTTCCTCAGGTAGGAGTTTTCCTTCTAGTATCATTTATAGGGTTGGATTTGTGCATAGATATTGTGTAAATTTTGTTCTGTTGTGGAATATCTTGTTTTCTCTATCTATGGTTATTGAAATCATAGTATAGTATGGGCATAATAGTCTGGACTGGCATCTGTGGTCCCTTACAGTTTTCAAGACATCTTCCCAGGCACTTCTGGTTTTCTATAGTTTCTGCTGAGAAGTCAGGTGTGATTCTGATAACACTGTATGTTACTTGGCCTTTTTCCCTGCTGCTTTTAATATTTTTTCTTTGTTATATACATTTAGTGTTTTGGTTATTATGTGGCAGGAAGATTTTCTTTTCTGGTCTAATCTCTTTGGTGTTCTGTGGACCCCTTATATGCTTATAGGAATTTCTTTCTTTAGGTTGGGGAAGTTTTCTTCTATTACTTTGATGAAAATATTTTGTGGGCTTTGGAGGCAGGAATCTTCTCTTTCTTTTATTCCTATTATTCTTAGATTTTTGTCTTTTCATCATGTCCTTGATTTTTTGGATACATTAATTCCTTCAATTGTATCATCTGCACCTGAGATTCTTTCCTCCATCTCTTGCATTCTTTTGTCAATTTTTACCTCTATAGTTTCTGTTTTCTTCTCTAAGTTTTCCATCTCCAGAATTTCCTCAGTTTGTGCTTTCTTTATTGTGTCTATTTCCATCTTCAGATCTTGAACCATTTTGTTGATTTCCTTCACCTGTTTGTTTGTATTTTCCTGAATTTCTTTAAATGATTTGTTCAATCCCTTCACCTGTTCATTTGTATTTTCCTATATTTCTTTGAGTGATTTATTCATTTCATTTTTAATAGCCTCAATCTAACTGTATCTTCCTATGTTTATTTAAGGTTTTTTTTGTTCAGTTCCTCCTTAAATGCCATTGTAAGCATCTTCATAATCACAGATTTAAGCTCATTTTGTTGTGTTTCAGTTGTGTTAGGGTATCCAGGGATGCTTGCTGTGGGATAACTGGGTTCTGTAGATGTGATCTTTCTCTGGCTTTTGTTGATTATGTTATTATGTTGGCCTTAGCCACCTGATTGTCTCTTGCATTGGATGGTAGCTCCTGGTGCCTGCTGGAGTTCTTGGGGTACAGCAAGAGCCCAGGGAAGGAAGCTGGATGTTCCTGCAGAAGCTCTCCTCAGATTGGTGGATATGGTCTCTGGCTAGCAGGTGGTTCTCAGGGAATTGCTCACACCTCTCCTCAGTGGCCCACAATCCTCCCCAAAACATGGTCAGGTTTGTCAGTGCAACACACCATTTTGCTGGCTCCAACTTATCTTAGTCAGGGTTTCTACTACTGCAAAGAGACACCATGACTAAAGAGAAGTTGGGGAGGAAATGGTTTATTTGGTTTACACTTGAGATCATAGTCCATCATTGGAGAAAGTGAGGACAAGAACTCAAGCAGTTCTAGAACCCAGAGGTAGGAGCTTATGCATAGGCCATGGAGAAATGCGGCTTATTGGCTTGCTTAACTACCCATTTACTTACTTAATTATCCAGTTACTTATTTATCTAACTTACTATTTACCAAACTACCCATCTACTTACTTAACTATCCTGTTATTAGTTTTCCTGTGACTGACTTAACTAACCTGTCATTTGTTTAACTACATCGTTACTTATTTGACTGCCTGGCTACTTATTTAGCTACCTGCATACTTACTTTTAACTACTTTGTTACTTACTTAAATACCCAGTTACTTACTTAATTACACAGTTGCCTACCTACCTACCCAATAATTTATGTAACTTACCCTTTATTTACTTAAATTTTCTGGTACCTACTTAACTTTCCTGTTAGTGACTTAACCAGCCTGTCATTTACCTAATCTCCCAGTTATTTACCTATCTACCTGTTACTTACTTATCTACTTGGTTATTTATTTAACTGCCTGGCTATTTACTTAACACTTTGCTTACTTACTGAATTATCCAGTTATTTACTTCACTACCCAGTTACTTACATAATTACTTGGTTACTTACTGACCTATTCTGTTACTTACTTAACTAACCTGTTATTAACTTTTCTGTTCTGAATTAACTAATCAGTTATTTATTTAACTACCCTGTTACTCACTCAACTGACCTGTTGCTTATTTAACTATCCAAAGTTTTTTAAAAACTTTATAATTTTGGACCATATCATGGGGAGTCTAACAGAGTAGATGCAGATGTGGTAATGCATGCATCTGATTGGGTAACGCAGAGCCTCTCCAGAGTGTGTGTACAAGTTTCTTCTTCCACGTGTGTGCTGTTTCTTCTTCTCCTCCTCAGCTCTAAGTGTGTGGCTTCTGGGTACAGACAGGCTACACACTGGATTAATATACCCCATGGCCCTTAATAGCCTCCCAATAACTTCTTTGTGGAACTCATGTTTTCTAAGTGAGGTCAAGTGGGGAAATTAGGGAGGCAAGTGATAAGAATAGAGATACCCCTCAGTTGCAGGAACATGGCATAGTCCTCAGCAGCTGAGAAAGTGTGGCCTGAGTGCCTAGGGAGCTCTAGTGGTCAGCCAAGTCCCTCTGGGTGACAGCAGCAGAGTGTGGTAGCTACTGAGCCAGAGAGATGGGTGTAGTTTGTGCAGAAGCTCTGTTCCATATCCAGCAAACCACACATCATTAGCTTCTACACTGCAAATCCTTTCTAGTTTCTAGAATTTTATAATGATGAAATCACATGCTATATTCTCTTTTCTATCTGACTTTTCCCCATCAGCATAATTCTGAGGTTCATCCATTTGTTACTTCAATAGTTCACTCTCTTGTGATGTTGCATAATTCTCCATTACAGACATAAACTACAATTCATTTTTCGCTGACTTCTAGGTAGACAACTGAGTCACTTCCAGCTCACAGCCTCCATGTGAACTGGAGCGCCTGGGACAAAGGGCAGGGCCACACTTAACTTTTCTTTTTCTTTTCCTCTCTCTCTTCTTTGATTTTTCAAGACAGGGTTTCAGTGTGTAGCCTTGGTGGTCCTGGACTCACTTTGTAGACCAGGCTAGCTTCGAACTCACAGCAATCTGCCTGCAGAGTGCTGGGAATGGCTATGCTGTTTCCAAGGTGGCTTTCCCTGATCTGCAGCCCCACCATCTGAAGTGGGCTGGTTCGCTGGCTCCACAGTCTTCCCACCCTGACCTTAGCATGAAAAGACATGTGAGCCAGATGAAGAGCTATCAGTCTTTACTTAGAGGTATGGCTTGTTCAAAGCTGAGGTCTTGTCATGTGCTTTTCCTCATCTGTATTATTTGGTGAACTGTCCATCTTCTGTTTTTTTGGTTTTTCTTTTTGTTTTTCAAGACAGGGTTTCCCTGTGTAGCCTTGGCTGCCTAGAAATTGCTCTATAGATCAGGCTGGCCTCAAACCCAGAGATCTACCTGGCTCTGCCTCCCGAGTGCTGGGGCTAAAGGTGTGCACCACCACTGCCCAGTTGGAGAACTGTCTCTTGAAGGCTTTGACCTCTTTTAACTGCATTATTGATTTCCTATGATTTAATTCTAAGAATCCTTTATATAATTAAGATCCAAGTCCCTATTAGCTTTGAGATTTGTGCATAGTTGGCCTTGAACTCACCGAGATCTGCTGACCTCCATTATGCTGAGGTTAAAGGTTATATGCCCTCATGACCAGCTTGCTTTGAGTTTTTATATGCATTTTAAATGTCCTGGAACTTCATGTGTCAGAGTTTTATGACTATTTTGTGTACCTATTAATTCATATAATTTAAATTCATTTTTTTTAAAGCATTCCTTGATCAATATGAAGGGAGACTGACAAACTGTAATCTACTGTGGTAATTTGAATGTAATTGGTCCCTATTGGCCCATTAGAATGAGACTAATGGCGGTATGGCCTTGTTAGAGAGTGTTGTTTTTTCACCTGAGCAGCTGGAAGGACAGCACTGTTGAATGCAGACCTGTGATGTGGGCATTTAGCCCAGGACATGGGCTATAGCATGAAAGTTTTCTTTTCAAATAGTTTGTTTAAACTTCATACTCCTGATAAGTCATCATACTCAGGAAAATGCAGTGCTATGATGAGTAAATTTTAACATTCTATCTCAAGTTTTCTCTTCATCTTACTTTGCCCTTCAACTTTATTATCTTCCATATAATTTGTCTACATTTTTATTTGCTGATTTGAAAGCTAGACGTTCACATATTAGCACTGCATATATTTGGATGTGTGGAGTCCACTAGTACTACGGTGGCATTGGGAGTCAGAGGAGGACAACTCTGCAGAAATGACTCTTTCCCTTTCCCTTAATAAGGATTCCAGGCACTGAACTCATGGTGTCAGGCATTCATAGGCTGACCCATCAGTCTGGCCACCCCTAGAAGAGGAGGACTGGGGAGCCAAATTCAGCAAAAACAAGCAGAGACAGGATGGACACTACAGAGTAATAACGTATGTGTCGTTAAAAACAGGCTATGCAGAGCGGCTACGCTGAACTGTAAACCTGAAAATACCCTGACACCACCAGGAAGAGACAAAACCATCACTGCAACTCCTGGGACTGCGTTCAGTAACTTTTTGCTCAACCTAAGAATCCCCGGGGCTCCGTAAGTAAGCATCTGAATACAGCGCTAAGACTGTATTTTTAAAGCAGCTTAGGAGAAGGCACAGCAAAACCAAGAGTATGAACACACGAGGCTGCTCTTGAGGAAGAAGGAAATGAATGGAGATTTTGAATGGAGTTTAAATACTCGTGCTCAGGCCACTGAAGGTTGCTGCTGCTGTGTGCAGGCTCTGGGAAAGCCAGACCTCTTTAAGAAGCAGCCGCTGTGGTATACATTTTTCCTCCTTTTCCCCCTGGTTTCCTTTTCTCTTCCAAAACTATCCTGACCTCTAGCCTCCCACAGATAGGCAAAAAGAAAAGTCAAAGAGAACACCCCAGTCTGAAGCTCCTGCCCGCCAGTGAGTCAGGTCCTGGGCTATTTGCTCCCGATGGGATGGATATTTCCGAGAAGGTCATCATTTCTTTCCACCGCAGTGAGTGATGCACTCAACAAGGGGTTCATATTGCACCAAACACTTTCAAAGGTGATTCATGTTAATGGCATGTCTCGGGGGATTGATGCTAAATAGAAGATACAACGGAAGCTTAAAGGATGATTTAGCAATTGGAAAAGCCCACAGACCCAGGCACATACTGGCTCCGTTGATGGTAAACATCTAAAAATAAATACAACTAAAAGTCATAAAATCGGATAGACGATAAATCTGACAGTTCAAGACCTTTTGGAGCTTGAATCATAAAAAATAAAATTACTTACTCAGGCATTCCTAGGTTTATTTATTTATTTTTATTTTTATTTTTATTTTTATTTTTTTTATTTTTGCCACGCATCTTTTACGGGGCAGTGAACTGAAGACAGTTTCATAATTCTGACATGTTAGTGTGAGGTACTAAGGTAGTTGCTACAGAAAATAAAATCAAATGGACATATTGAAGAAATACCCTTCCCCCTTCTGTCCATAATAGTGGCCATTTCTGGAAGAGAAAGCTTGTAGGGAATTTACTCACCAAAATCAGGCTTGAAGCTTTTATAGTCTTCCCATGACAGCCACAAAAACATAACAAAAAAAAATGGAGCAGCTCTATCCTGTCGTCCTTGTTCTCATCTCCCCGTGGTGCCATTGCTTTCTGAGGGGGTTATAATTGGGTTGGTAGAGTCTGTTTGTAAAATAAAAATGTTTAGAAAAAAGAAAAGAATTGTAATGTTTAGATGAACTGAAAAGAGGAACGTACTTTTAAAATGGAAGAATATATTTAATGTCAAAAATACCTTCTCCTCAAATGCAAAATGCTTCCTTAGAATCGTTTCTCTCAAAGGATCTAAAAAGGTAGAGAAAATGTCCAACCAATGTCTGGCCACCCCAAGGCCCTCCCCATGGGAGAAAGCCAACCCCGACACCATTAACAAACATCTGCCATGTTTACAGACCGGAGCCTACCTATCATAACCATCCTCTGAGAGGCCTGACGCAGCAGCTGATCAAATCAGATGCTGAGACTTTCAGCTGAGCATTAGGTGGAGTTCTGGGAGTCCCATGGAAGAGTAGGGGTGGGGTTGGGTGGGGTGGATAGAAGGACCTGGAGGGGAAAAGAATACCACTAGAAGACCAACAGAGTCAACTAACCTAGACCCATGGGGCTTACAGAGACAGAAGCACCAACCAAAGAGCATGCATGGACCTAGGCTCCCTACACGTATGGAACTGATGGGCAGTTTGATCTTCATGTGGATCTCCTAGTAAGGTGAGAGAGTGCTGACTATGGCATGGACTCTCTTGCCTGTTTTTGATCACATCCCCCTAATGGGGCTATCTTGCCTGGCCTCAGTGGGTGAAGAGGAACTCAGTCCTAAAGCAACTTGATGTGCTGGGGTAGGTTGATGGGGGGCTCCCTTTACTGGGAAGGAGAAGGGGGATACAGGAAAAGACTGGGAGGGAGGAACCAGGAGGGGGCTATGATCGAGATGCAAAGTGAATATATAGATTAAAAACAAATTTTTAAAAAGATCTAAAAAGGATGATCCTCCACCTATTTTTAAATAAATGAAGAAAAGAATAAGTAAAAATCATCCTTCTCCTATCAGCTGCTTTGTATTTTAAGTAATTAAAAATTCAAACAATGTCCAAGCATCTTGTGTCAAGACCTCTATGGCATGTCACAAGGAGCAGGAAAAGCTTTGGTCAGACCAAGGGAATGGCCTTCTCCGAGCAAAGGAAAATGACCCTGGTGTCAGCTCCCTGCATCTCTCTGCTTTTCCTAGACAATTCTAAAGAAGCTCAGAGACTCTGGCCCTACATGCCTGTTCATTTTTTTTTTATTTGCAGGAGTTAACATTCACAATCGTCAATTCAGCGTGTATTGATTATTCTCATTGTCTCAAAATACATTCTACGATAACCAAGAAACACTGTGAATTGAGCCCTTAGGATACTAAGGGCCACTGGGATGGCTCAGTGGGTGAAGGAGCTTGCTGCCAAGGCTTATGACCTGAGTTCAATCCTCAGGACCCACTGACTTCTGTAAGTTGTCCTCTGACTTCCACTCTCACATCAACACATGCCCATCTACCTCCACACAGGATAAACAAATGTGGTGTTTTTAATTTAGGAAAAGCTTTTAAGTAATAAGAATAAAATCAAATTGTATTACTTTGCCTCAATGATAAAATTTTCCTTTTTAAGTAGGGTATTTTCTACTAAATTCACAATACCTATTTTTCTTTTATGAACAGTGAAGCAACCACCTACAAAAAGAGATGATCCATGTCGCTGGTTACTTGGTGAGATTTACCTTAGGCAATCCCTTAGACAGTGTAGTCCAGCCTGGGTTCTGCCCATGAGAACAATGTTGCCCCTTTACATCATAACACAGATATCCCTTCTATACATTGTCAAGCATATAGCATAGCTAGGATACTAAAATATCATGGGCAGGAAAGTATTAAAATATAAAAAAAATTTTTTAAGGAGCTGCTAAAGGGTTAGGAAATCTTAGTCTAAGGCCTCTTGCTCAATAAGAACAGTCCTCCTGTGCCTGTCTAGTTTACACAGTGTCCCGACACTAACAGAGAGTGTGGCAGCCATACTATTTACCCTTAAGACCGTGGGTTGACTGACATGAGTTGCAGGGTTACTAGGCAATGAAAACAACGCTTTAAGGTAGCTGTGCATATGGGGCTCTAGGGTGAATGGTTTTCTCTTTCACCTGATACTGTAATTCTTCCATGAATAAAGATAGCAAGTGCCATCTTAGTTGTACCCTTAGCATGGGTCTGATTCTCTGCTAAGTGCCTCAGTTACCTTACCTCGGTAATTGTTAATACCATTCCCATGCCATTTTATAGATGAAAAGGCTGGGGTGGAATGGTTCAATAACTTGCTAAAGTGCCACTGGGGACTGAAACCCAGGCTCTCCTATGCCACAGATAGCAATTGTGCTGTGGAGTTATCAGTGTGTGCTTTATTATTTCTTTCTCTCTTGGTCAGATGTTCTTTTTTTCCCCCCACAATCAGATTTGTGGCTCCGAGCCTCAGCCCCACTCACGCCTTCTGCGGAATTCATAGCTTCTCCATTTCTCCAATTTCATATCAGAAACTAGCAAGACTCAATTACATTTCCCGAAATTCACGTGTTGAGATCCTCCAGCCAATGTGCTTGCATCAGAATTAGTGAATAACTGGAGTTAAAGGGAGTTAAAGGGACAAGCCCTGACTGATGGGATTCGTCTTGCTGTAATACGACACTGTCAGTCATCTTGCTTGCTTTCCATCGTACAAGGAAAGGACACAATGAGAAGCCAGGTTCCTCACGAGGAACCACATAGGACAGGCTGCCACCATGGTCCTGCACTTCCTAAGCTCCATAAGCATAAGGAGATACATTCCCCCCTTTTTTAAGGTACCCAGATTATAACATTCTGTTATAGTGATTTGAGATTAACACAACATGACACATGATTTTAAGATGAAAGAAACATATAAACCATCAGTCTCCCATTACCCCTTCTCTTATTTTTCAGCTGGGCTCACGGCCACCCAGATAGGAATATGTTTTTCATCCTCAGATTCAGATACGGGAAAGACCTATGTGGTCCAGGTGAAGGTGAATGGTCAACTGTCTGATTGTTTGAAGGAAGAGCAAGGCCTCTTTTACTCCTTCCCTCTTCCTCGTGGCTGGAAGGCAGAGGTGCTCTGAGGATCTTGGCTGTTGAGTGGAAAGCCACCAGGAGGAGAGTAAGGTAGCAAGGGGACGCTGCTCTCCCAGCTCAGGTGTGTTCGTTCTAGACAGTAAATGTCCACACCTGAGAAGCCATTGATGAATCAGTTCCAACGTTCAGGAATGAAATGGTCATTCTCAATAACTTGCCAAATCACCAGCTTGGGCGGTTAAGAAGCGCTATCTGTACAGCATCATCAAAGAACTGTTGTGGGCTCCACATTCCACACAGCCTCTGTCACAACTACCTACTTTCCCTACTGTAACATGAAGGCACTCATGCGCTGTATGGAGCTGAACAAGTGGCTGCCTATAGCTCCACAAAGTGGAGGGAGACCGATGGGCACTGGGATGTAGCTGTCATCTCTTGACTTGTGTTAATTTATCCTATCATCTTAAGAATGATGAAACGATGTCCAAATACTAACTCTGGTCCCTTTATCCTCAGGTCCATATTTTATCCCCTCACCTCATTCTGATGACAAAGGCTCTCACATGTCTCACTACAAATATCTCACTTGCTTTTTTGTGGGACTTTTTCCCTTATTAAAAACAAAATTATCCAGTTTTCTTCCTTTATGTCTCTGAACTACTTTCATTTTGCTTTTCCTTCTTTTTTGATAGTCAAAGAATTATGCTTTTGATTATTTACTACACTCGTTTTGTAAGTTTCTTGTTTTCTATACTGGACATCAAAATGTGTGAGGCCACAGATGTGCAGACGTAGGTCTGTATCATTGAACTAACAGCTGCTTATTATATTTCCTGAAGTAAGAAGGTAAGGTATTGAGTAAGGGAACCTGATTTATAACAACAAATCAGCATCACATAAAGGCAATTGTGAAGAATTATGTTCACAGAATCTAAATGAAAACAAAAGCACTGTACATTCACCAGGTTCAGCACTTTTGCAATATCCTCCAAAATTATTTACGCCCAATTGTGAAGTTCTTGATGCCTATCACATCCAGGCATGTGAGGTGCAAAATGTAACATTTTATAACCCAGATACACTTTTTTTTAAACAAAAATATAACTAACTCTAATCATTGCATCCAGAACTCTCTGTTTGAACTAAAGACCATTTGTGCATAACAGATAAATGCCCTTTGTGTTAAAAAAAAAAAAAAAACAAGGTTGGAGGAGGCTGTAGCGTTTGCTTAGAGATTAAGAACACTGGCTCATCCTTTAGAAGACCTGTGGTTGATTTCTAGCGCCCACAAGGCAGCTCACAATCCTTTGTAACGCCATTCCAGAGGGTCTGATGCCCTCTTCTGGCTTCTTGTGCACAAAGCATGCATATGGTGAATAGCCATGCATACAGCCAAATCACCTGTACACATAATTTTTTTATTAAAAATATACACAAATTAAATATAATACAATATGCTTTCTACTTTCCCCTATAATAACAAGAACTTCAGAGGTTGATTAAAGTAGTTCTGCTCTCATGGGAGAAGCTGTTCTCTCTCAGACACTTTTGCCTTTTAGAGAAGTGATGCTAGTATCCTATGGCACACTCTCTTTGACTTTGCTAATCTATTCATTTATGCTTTGGAGTCCCTGGTGGTCCTTTTCAACTATAAATGTTCACATTGACACTAGCTAGAAAGGGTCACAGACCCACTATAACAATGGGTCATTTCAGCAGGAGACCTCACTCTTGGTCTCATTAAGGAAGAACAAGCCAGGAGAATAGAAGGGAAAAGCTCAAAGAGCAAATGGTTGTCATGTATAAATCCTTTTTGGACCCTCTCCATTTAAGGCACCCACAACTCCGACAGCTTTCTATTACTTTTGGATGTTCTCAAAGTACGCGCGAGTGCGCACGCATGCACACACACACACACACACACACACACACACACTCTCTTAAAGAAGAAAAAGTCATTTTAGTGCAAGGTTTCACAGTATTTGGCTAGTTGCTTCCCTTTAAGGCCTGTAGCAAGGCAGGGGCTGTTGCCTTCATGATAGGCAGGATGCAGAGAGAATAAGGAGTTTCCTAGGACGAGATATAGATTTCACAGACATTCCCTTCCCTGATGACTTACTTCCTCCAACTCTAACTCTTGTTATTCCTTCAGGTAGGAATTCATCAATGGATTGATACACTCACAAAGTTAACACACTCAGGATCCAATTGCCTCAAGAGAATTACTCACGCTCTAGAGGCCAGGCCCTCTGCACCTTAGGCACTTGGGGGGGGGGGATTTCATATCTAAACCAAAGCACTATGGTGCCAAATTTCTTCTATAAATGTGTGTTAATTTCATCCTAGATATTCTGGGGGAAAATATCAAAGTTTAGGACCCAGGGGTTAGAATTGTCAACAGTTCTGGTAGTAGAATATCCTATCAAAGACTCAGGCCTACTGGCTTGGAGGACCAAGTTCAGACTTAATGTTCCGTGCACTCCAGAACCAAGCCTCAGTTTCACCCTAGAAACCTCACCATGAGCCCAACAGAACCTTCTCCAGTTCTCTGGGCTGTTCTTGCTTCTTTGCATGGTGAAGTTCTCTCTCCCCCTGCGGGGATCCTCCTTCTGCACTCTACTCAGCCATGAGTCATGTCCTGCAAGAAGTCAACGCTAGCACATCTTCTGATAGTCTTCCCTGACTTTGCCCAAGCTGCACCTCCCAGGGTGAGCTGGAACCTCTTCTGGTCCATGATTCCTCACATGTTCTCCCCTGAGAACTCAGGACACTGCATCATGTTTTCATGTTTAAGTAGACATTTGTCAATGGCCAACCTTGATAGTGTCTCACCCTTAACCCCTTCATATAGTTTTAGTCAAAAAATAAAGTCCAATGAATATATACATTTTTGAAGTATACCTTTCAGCTCCTAATTAACTTCTTTTTGTTTGTTTGTTTGTTTGTTTTTTGTTTTCTGAGACAAGGTTTCTCTGTGTAGCCTGGCTCTGTCCTAGACTGGCTTTGTAGACTAGGCTGGCCTTGAACTCACAGCGATCCGCCTGCCTCTGCTTCCTGAGCGCCAATATTAAAGGCGTGTGTCATCACGCCTGGCTTCCTAATTAACTTCTAAAGTGAATTGAAGGTCAAATCCTGCTTGTTTCCTGCCTTGGTTCTCTATGACTCAAAGCACAACTATTAGCAAACAAGAGCTGTAGGCTGCTTGCAGCACTCATGCCCTCTCCTTGAAACAACCTCTAATTTATGAACTGCCACTTGGAACACACTCCAATTTCAGCTCAGATGACTCAATGGTTATTTGAATAGCTCTATGAGGGTCCAAGCCTTTTTTTAAAAAAAATGATGCCATATCTCATAAAACTACAGTTGACATTGTTATAAATTCCAGGAACAAGGCTAAGGCCTTTTGTGCAACCGCATTTGGGCTCAGGGCACATTCCAGCCACGGTACCTTATTCTGCATAAATGGGGAGGGCCTATCTCTCCACTAATTACAAGCTCACATTCGGACCTCCTCCTGGATGATAAAGGCTTTGGCTGCCTTTGAATAAGGCACTTCAAAGTCTCCCTTGCAGATGTTTTTTGAAATCTCAGCCCATTGAGACTGTCACGGCTTGACATTACATTCTTCTGCATTTGTCTTGCTTTGTGGACACCATCCTCCAACCCAGGATCTGGGATAAGCTGAAAGCTCTCCCACCCATGATAACTCTTGCTTAAGGAGAGAAGGAGGTGGGGAGGGATAGCACACTGCCATAAGATGAAGGAAAAAAAATGACTCTATTTGCTCCAGGAATTTTAAATGTGGGTGTCAGCCCATCATATCAGAAGGACAGGATTGTTTTCAGTTGAAATGCTTCCCTGGGCAAAGCGGTACCAGGTCCCAAGTAGACAGTGGCTGTTGATTGCATGCAAGGACCTGGCAGAACCAGTGACTCCTTTAAGGAAATTTTTACAAAGGTATAAACAAGATTTAGGAAGGCTACCTGGGGATGCTACAGCTGTTTTGAACTACCAACAGTGAGGGGGCCCTAGACACCCCACATCTGAAGTGGGAAGGGCTCAGAGTAGCTATGTTAGAGTAGACGATGACAAAAAGGAACAAAGATATAACATGGTCAAGTTGCCATCACACCTAGACAACATGATGTTCTTGGGGAATGGTTCTTGTGAGCTACAGCTAAGAGAAAAGGTTTCTTTTGTTCCTGTCTGGCCTCAGAAGCCAGCAGATTGCAGCCAGTGACAGCAAAAGATGTCACCTCCCTGAGCAGTATTTCAAGAATGGTTTGGCTCTGGTCATACTTCAAAGGAAAGAGAAACTTGAAAATTTGCAATTTGCAATTAAAGGTCTGAATACGCTAAGTAGTTCTTAGTCAATACACTGCATCTACCCTGAAATTATCTTCAACAACATCAAAAGAAACTTGCTCGGATCTGGGGGGAGGCGTGGGTTTGATAATTTGGGGGAATTAAATCCATTGCCTGGTGTGCTGTATGACCACATTTTCTCCTGCTGTTCCTTCCAGGTCTTTCCTGTATCAGTTGTGCTCCAGAGCTGAGATCAGGTGCTTAACCATGCGTCCTGTTTTTCCATTTGCTCTTAGGTTCTACATAACAACAGCTGTTTATTTAACAACCTCCCCTCAGTCACAGACATAGGGGAGGGGAGTAGGGGGAAAGCGGGAGGGAGGGGGAAATAGGAGGATACAAGGGATGGGACAACAATTGAGATGTAATGTGAATAAATTAATAAAATATTTTTTAAAATACTTTACCTTTCCTGAAGCAGACTTTTTTATAGCAAAATAAACTACATGAGGCGTTGTAACTATAAGAAAGTAATGTCAATTAAGTAGAGTTCTTATGTTTTTGTGGTTCTAATGAATCTTAGCTTTAATTTGTAGTTCAGGAAAATCTACATACTTCTTTATATCATCATTTTGCATTTTTTGAATTGGTCACCAACATTCTAATATTTGTACAGATTATAGCCCTAACACAGTGATGCTTTCTGTGTGGGTGATCATTAACTTGTGTTATAGTCAGTTAATATTGGTGAGTTTGATTTCCTTCAGGATGAGCAGTATTATCTATTGATTAATAAACACATTTGTTTCACACAAAACAAAAAACAAACAAACAAACAAGCAACCTACACAAAGCTTTACATGATGCCCAAGGAGATCCTCATGTCTAGCGTGCCGAAGAAGAGGTGTTCCAAAGGAGGATGGTACAAGGCTGTAGGATAGTCATTGTGGGATAGAATATGCTAGAAGCAATGGGTAAGAAGCCATGTGGAAATGGGAGACTCTTGAATCACTTTGTCTAAGCCACTTCATGTGGGAGGCACTGTGCTAAATTATGCTGTCTTTCTTCAGGGTGGAGGAATCTATTCCCAGCTGCTGGGAGTAATCGCAGAAGACAGCCTTACCTGCCTTGTCATTCAAAAGATATCTCGTCCAAAGACTGCCACTTCACCCAGGGAGGTTCACAGCCAGTGAGTAACTAGAGAAGAAGTCCAATCTCCTAGCCCCAAATCAAGATGGCTCCAATTAGACCTTTTACCTCCAGCCCTCCACTGGGGGCACGCATCACTGCAGTTCTTTGTTAGGAATGCATTGCAGACATACTCTCTTCACCCTGTTCTTCTTTCTTCCTTGTCCTTCCCAGGAAAGTCCCATGGCTTCCACATCAAGCCTTGCTCCAGGGGAGTCTAGCCTGTACTTATAAATCCAGCTTAATGTCTGTGATTCTTAGGCTCTGCTTTGCCTTCAGTCCAGGAAATTAAAACAGAATTGTTATGCTTTCTTGACAGGAGAGATATGACAAGGACGTTGGATGATCTGGGCTTGGTTGTGTTAATGTGGTAGAACACTGCCTGGGGTGACACCCATATCACTCAGTGCTTTCTACTCCACCAGAGGGTGAAGAGGTAGTGGTCTCCTGGAGAGCACTGCACCATTTCTAGAAATTCACACAATAGCATCCTGAAAACCACTACACTCTGTGATCAGTGTGAAAGCCAGTTCCTCAGCCAATGACATCGGTCCACCCTCACACAAGCCTGTTCATTTCAGCAGGCCTCTAGAAAGAGCCTTTCTTTGGGGGGCGGGTGCTTAGTAGCTAAATACTGTTTCATCTTTGAAAGGCTCAAGTTCTAGGCATTTGAATGTAGAAGAGTGAATCTAACTATCTAGAACGCATTCAGACCCAAGTTCTGAAAACTCAGCACCCACCTGCCACACCCACGATTATGCTAACAAGTTTGCCTTGACAAGAGAATAGCAAGCACTGCCTGCCAGTCATATACTGATATGCCTGGCACTCTGAACACTAGTTTGACTTAAGACTCAGGCCACCAAGCATTATGATCTCTCTTTTATAGATGCGATTTGCAAACTCAACACATTTCACCATTTTTCCCAAGATCACAAACCAGCAAAACTAAATTTGGGTTTTGACTGAAGTAGATCTTAGATTTATCAAGTTAAGCGTTAGTCATAACTTTTAGGACCTTCCCACCTTAGGTTGACAGACCCATATCTGCCAGTGCAATTGGCCAGGCTTCCTTACAGATAAAGCTGGTATTTGATAACTGAACGGATTCCTCCCTACTGTATTTTGACTTCAAGCCATCCCCAAACTTCAGCAACATATAAAGATAATGCAGATCCACGTCACTGATGCCATCTTATCTACTGTTCTGCTGTTTCACCTTCTCCCATGCTCCCTGGGGCTTAGACTCAGTTAGCTCTTTTGTTCTTAAGCCAGTAAGAATGTTCTCTTCTATGCCCTGCCCCTGCTTCTCTCCTTGTTCTGTTTCCTATGACAACCCCATTAACTGCTTCCAAAAATGACTCCCCAGCACCTCGGCTGCAGAAGCACTCTCCGTAGTTCACTCATGAGATCCAAGACTGTCTTACAGAAGCATGTGCATTTATGTATTTGTACTATTCTTAATTATTTATTGCTTCCTCTCTTTGATCATGAGCTCAGTGAAGGTAGGAACTCTCTGCTGTGCCCTAACCTATACTCAGCCTGTTACAGTGCCAGGTCACAGTCCTGCTCAGTGAACAGTTGATGAAGTTTAAGAAATAAATAATTCTCAATTAAAAATGTCAGAGAAGACATGAAAGTATCTATGGGGAGGAGAAAGCAATGACAGGAAGTGGTGGTGAGAAAGGATAGAAATAAGAGGAAACACCATTTATTGTATGCTTGTAGGATATTGTTGGAGAACAATTTAACCAATAATTTTTAATTTTAATTTAAAAAGTCAGGGAAGCTGTTAAAATTGCAGAGAAAGCCAGCGTTTCCCTTACCAAAAGCAGTGATTTTGCAAGAAAGAATTACATCTTAGATCCACCATATATATTCCAATGCAGCATACCAGCATATCACCATTATCACTGTGAATGAAATGTACTCAGTACAAGCACAAAAAACAGTACTCAGCAAAAGCACAAAAAACAGTCTCAGAGGTAATGGACTATGGTCATGTGGGAGATTGAAGGCTATAGACACATCATAGAGGTAAAAGCATATAGGGCACTATCAGTGCCTGACACACTGTGCATGGTCAAAGAATGTTCATCAGCTGAAGCATTATCAGGAAGGATTATACATACAAATAGCCACCATTGACTTACCTGTTTTTTGTTCATGTACTAATGAGCAAGACACTGGAATAGAAGGAAATAATAAGACCCAGACTACACTGTTAGAAAGGGCAGGGGCTAGCCCTTCTCAACGCTTCCAGAAACTTTTACCATGTACATATGAGTAATACTTTCATGTGATATAGTAAGGCTAAGCCATAAGCACGTACTCAATATTACATGAAACCACTTCTCATGTAACACTCAAATGCCAATGAAGACAGAATATTGGCTGAACAGATAGAAAGGTAAGCATGTAGCTTAGCAGGGAATGGAAGCCTCCTACTCACTGACCTTACCTAAGCTCCATGGTCTACAGGGACTGAACTGTCATGATGACGTGGGAATCTTAAACAGTCATATTACAGACAGAAGTTCTTACCAAAGGCCATCAAGAAATGCTTCTAAATCTCCATGCCTTGTCTATAGCCTCCAATCTCCCACGTGACCATAGTTTATTTCCTCCAAGTGACAGTCTGATTGTTTCCATGTTTTAAGGCTGACTCCTGAATTCACTCACATCCATGATGGCGATATGCTGGATTGGGTCCCTTATGTTCTGAGCAGCAACTTTGCTTTAAAACCTGCCTTGTCAGTCAGCACAACCACATGCTGCTCATTTGTTTAGTATCTGCCAACTGTGTGCTCACTTTTTTTTTCTTTTCCTGTGTCTTAAGCCTTGCTCTCACCCATCCTCTTCCTCTCTAGTAATTTTTTTTAAATCCCCAATTTCAGACTAAGAACCCCATCTCACACCATCAGCGCTGGCTACCCTCTGAGAGGCTCCCAAGGACACTGCAGGTGAGTCCCCCTGCCAGGGGCAGTGAGCAGCTGTGGTAGGATGCATGGGTCAGTTTCCTCAGCCCCTCAGATTCGGGTCTTTCCTAAAAATATTCTCTTTAAAAAGTACCATGTGTCATGATTGTGCATGGGGCCGAAAGGCTATGCCTTGAAATATAAATCCACTCAAACATAAAGGACAATATCCAGACTGCGGTGGCAACCGTGACAGAGAAATGTAGACTAGTTCCATCTGCAAGCTCTCCTTTAGTACAAGCAAGGAGGCCAGATTTTTTTTAATGCATATTCCCAGAAGGTCCTCATGCTGTCCTTTTAGCTAGGGAGGAGGTACCAGGTTATGAGCACCATTCCCTGAGCGATCATAAAATTTAAGGGCAGATATCTTGAAGTGAGTTTTATATTCTCAGTTTAGGGGCTATATAAGTGTTTCACTATGCGATTATATTCCTAGCCTCAGCAATGTGCGATCCTTCAGTCGCTCCATTAACACATTCATTATTTTATTACTTAATAAATCAGCAAAGCAGAGGGAGGGATGTGTGTGTGTGTGTGTGAGAGAGAGAGAGAGAGAGAGAGAGAGAGAGAGAAAAGAGAGAGAGAGAGAGAGAGAGAGAGAGAGAGAGAGAGGAAGAAGAAGAAGAAGAAGAAGAAGAAGAAGAAGAAGAAGAAGAAGAAGAAGAGGAGAGAAGAGAACTGGGACAGGTAAAAATTGGGGGTAAGAAAAGGCAATTTACCATGAAAAATTTTTTTAATGTACAAATACCCCCCAATGAGTCTAGAAATGGAAAATCAGCCTGCCTGCTATGTCCATCCAAATTTCCTTAATCTAATTGTTTCAATTTATTGTTCACTAATTAGGTAAAATTGTTGGCCAGAATAAAGAAATCACCACCCGGTAATTACTTCATTGTAAAACGTAATGAGCATTGGAACACTGACACACACTGTAAACACCACGGCACAATAAATACAACAGTGTTTTCCAACAATCACCCGGCAGTGAATTCTGTTAGTGTATTTCTTCGTGAAACATGTTTATGTGATAGTCTTCCAATTTTATGGTGGAAGTTTATCACCATAAGGTGCATTTCATGACAGCCGAATAACTGCATTCAGTTAGGCTTGTCACCATGTGCCTTCCCTATCAAGACACATGCTGATTGTATCAAATACTGTTGACTGTCTTAGTGCTGCAAATAGAAAAGATGATTACATTGTTCTGTGCAGATATGATGCAGTGTTATTCACATGGCAAGAAATTGAAGGTCAAAGTTACCTACCGGCGTTAGAAAGATTGGTTACCGAGAGGCTCTTAATGTAGAGATGATTCACTAATGGGCAGATGGCAGGTGGACCTTAATGTGTGGATGATCCTTTATATTAGCAGGTAGAAAGAGGTGCAAGCACACCGAGGCCCTGTCTTTTGTTGAGGATGGTGTGTGCTTTAATTTACTCTTTGAAAATAAATCAAAGCAATGATGTAATTGTCCCCTATAAATCATGCACATTGACTTAGCCCAAAGAATTAGGCCGCAGGACAGTGGGTGTAAAAATTTTGTCTTTGTCCTGCACAGAAACCTTCTGTGAGGCTGTTGGTGAGTGATGAGACTGCCTCCCACCTTGGCAGTCACCTGTGTGTGAGCCAGGGAACTTTCAGCAGACTGAGCATACATAACAAAGTGTGTCCTTGTTATATTAAACACCCATTTCTGTATCTCAAAATAGTAAAGATCAGTAAGTTAATCTAATTTGAAATTTGTCTGCAGTACATTATCAAAAGGTACACATGACCAGAGCCCAACTCTGCTACTGATGGTGCAAAGTATGACGCTAGAAAGGAAATTTTCTCATGACTGTATTTGAGATCTGATTTTTAAAAATGACATGCGGTCTTCAAATTCTTTTATAGTTGTATTCTTTTGCTTAAAAAAGAAAGGAGAAGAAAGGAGAGAAGAGAATGAGAGAGGAGGGGAAAATATCTTCTGGATGACTCTCAGAGCAGAACACTTTCCATCGAGTCTCGGCCATGTCCACATACTTATGACCTGACTTAAAACATAACAACACTTTATTTCAATAATCTGTCAGACTAACACACAATTCATTTAAATGATTGAGTGACGGTCAGTACTGAATTCAGTGATAGGTTAAATGGTGACATTAGAAATTCTATTGACATACAACTATGCCATAGATTCCTCCTATTAGATCTTGAGAATCAAGAGTCTGGTACAGTCGAAGCCATGTGTTGACTATTTAACTATAACACTTTAACAGCTACTGGAGATGCTTTCACTCATGGCCTTTTCTAACATAGTCCACAGACTGTCATGGCTCAAGACCCTACTGAGTATAGTCAAAAAGGTAAATAAAAGGCAACTTAGCCTGTATTTAGAGCAGTACACTCTAAGAGAAGGGCCAGTGTGAGGTAATAGGAGAGAATATTCAGCAGATCAGTCATAAGGGACAAAGAATGAAGCATTGACCACTACAGTATAATTGGAAATCCCATCTTCGAAGAGTTCAGAGAGAAATTACAGGTGGTTCCAATCCCTGGAAGTACCCAAAATGCTGACATAAGAACATTTGACAATTGACATCTTTGCTGTCTATCTTGGTTCAGGTCTGTCTAGAAATTAAGATATCTAGAGTTGGATAGTAAAAATGGCCATCTTACCAAGAACAATTTACAAATTCAGTGCAATCCCTATCAGAATACCTACAAAATATTTTGAAGATATTGAAAGAACAATTCTCAACTTCTTATGGAGAAACAAAAAGCCCAGAATATCAAAAACAACCCTATACAATAAAAGATCCTCTGGAGGAATCTCCATACCTGATCTCAAGTTGTACTATAGAGCAACAGTAATTAAAACAGCATGGTACTGGCACAGCAATAGGCTAGTGGATCAATGGAATCGAACTGAAGACCCAGAGATGAATCCACACACATTTGGTCACTTGATTTTTGACAAAGAAGCCAAATCCATTCAATGGAAAAATGACAGCATCTTCAACAAATGGTGCTGGTCTAACTGGATGTCTACATGTAGAAAAATGCAATTAGACCCCTATTTGTCACCATGCACAAAACTCAAATCCAAGTGGATTAAAGACCTCAACTTAAAACCAGAGACATTAATCCAGTTAGAGGAAAAAGTGGGGAAGAGTCTGGAACACATAGGCACAGAAGACAACTTCATGAGCAGAACACCAACAGCCCAGGCCTTAACGTCAACAATTAATAAATGGGACCTCATGAGGCTGAGAAGCTTCTCTAAGGCAGGTAACACTGTCAAGAGAACAAAGCGACAGCCTACCGGCTGGGAAAAGATCTTCACCAACTCTTCATCTGACAAAGGTCTAATATCCAAAATATATAAAGAACTCAAGAAATTAAACACCACAAAACCAAATAACCCAATAGCGAAATGGGGCTCAGAACTAAACAGAGAATTCTCAACAGAAGAATATCAAATGGCTGAGAAACACTTAAAGAAATGCTCGATCTCCTTAGTCATCAGAGAAATGTAAATCAAAACGACACTGAGATTCCATCTTACACCCATCAGAATGGCTAAGATCAATAACTCAACTGATACCACATGCTGGCGAGGATGTGGAGAGAGAGGAAACTCCTTCATTGCTGGTGGGAATGCAAACTAGTACAACCACTTTGGAAAGCTATCTGGCGCTTTCTCAGAAAAATGGGAATAGGGCTTCCTCAAGACCCAGCTATTCCACTCCTTGGAATATACCCAGAAGATGCACTACCACACAACAGGGACATATGCTCAACCATGTTCATAGCTGCCTTATTCATAATAGCCAGAACATGGAAACAACCTATGTGTCCCTCAGTAGAAGAATGGATAAAGAAACTGTGGTACATCTACACTATGGAATACTACTCAGCTATTAAAAACAAGGAATTTCCAAAACTTGTGGACAAATGGATTAAACTAGAAATTGTCATAATGAGTGAGTTCACACAGAAGCAAAAAGAGCTAAATGGTATATACTCACTTATATCAAGACACTAGTCCAAGGTGTACGTCCCCATGAAAAACTTTACCTACCAGGAAAGTGGGTCAGAGGGGAGGATACCCTATTGAAACTTTAGGTGTGAGAAGCCTGGGAGAATGAGGAAATAGAAGGATCCAGTGGGTCCTGGAAAACTACAGGCGGGTCTGGGCCCTGGGATTCTCTGCAAACTATGGCAACAGCCAAGGAAAATATAGGCAGTAAACTTCGAACCCCTACCCAGACTAGCCTATGGACAGGACATTCTCCACCGTTAAGTGGAGAAGGAGATCTGACTTTCACACAAACTCTGGTGCCCCATATTTGACCATGTCCCTTGGATGGAGACGCCTGGTGGCACTCAGAGGAAGGATAATAGGTCACCAAGGAGAGACTTGATACCCTATGAACATATACAGGGGGAGGAGGTCCCCCTCAGACACAGACATAGGGGAGGGGAGTAGGGGGGGAAGTGGGAGGAAGGGAGGAACGGGAGGATACAAGCGGGAGGATGGGCTAACAACTGAGATGTAATATGAATAAATTTTAAAAAAAGATATCTAGAGTTGGACCAGGGTTGCTGGCCTGCATAAAATGATGGAGAGACCACATAGCAACAGCACTGCAGATGAACTGGACACTGATGGGCAGAGGCACCTGGGGTAGGGAAGCTGTCAGATTGCTTCTGTTTCATGGGCAGAAAATAGGTGTCTGGAAGACAAAAAAGCATTGGGTTTTACCAAAGAAGAAAGAGACAGAACGAGATTCATAGGCCACAGTTTAGTATTAGGGGATTTAGAGTGCCCGGACATACCCTTTCTTCCATATCTTATACAGGTGTTCCTACAGTGGGCAGATGGACACATGAAAATCCAAGGCATACAAACTTACCTATTAAGCCAAGTGTACCATTTACACATCATGAATCACACCAACACAAAAGCAGTAAAAAGATATTTAGGCATTGTAGGATATTTTAGGGGAGATTAATTGACCTTATACATGACTTACAGTGATCATGATGGTGGTTGTGCTTCCTCATTATTCATAAACCTGAAGCGTTTGCTCTAAGGCATAATTTAAGAATTACCTTTTGTTGATTAATACTACTGTAGTATCTGTATTTCTGCAAGTTAAGAAACAAATGCAAAATGTAATTTTGTAAGGAGCACCACTCTCTATACTTGCTACAAAATAAATCTACACTTAATAGAGTCATAGTTCCGAAATCTTCAATTAAGAAGAATAATTTAACTGTTTTCTGGGCAATGCTACTCAATTTTTTAAAACAGTTTAGCAGAATCTAATGTGAAAATAATGTTCACAAGCTAAATACTTCAGAAGGCATTTGTTGTGAATTAAGCAGAGACACTTAAGTCAGCACTGCATGTACTATATTATTTGGGGTCTGGTTCTCCAATGGAACAGAAGCAGTGGTGTGTGTGTGTGTGTGTGTGTGTGTGTGTGTGTGTGTGTGTGTGCGCGCGCGCGCGTTCACACACGAGCGTGATAAAGACTTAGTTCATATACCTATGGAGTTTGTTAAGTCTCAGTCTATGTTTGCTTTGCTGGAGCTAATAATGTAGCTCTACTCTGAAAGTAAATAATCCTGAGTCCTAGAGGAAGAACAAATGCCCCTCCAATCCCTTGGAACCACATCAGGCAGTAGAAAACCAGCTTCCACATATTGTCCTCTGTCCTCAACATACATGCCTTGGCATGTACACACAAACAAACACACATACACACTAATATATACGTTTAAAAACTAGTTTGTATATGTTAAACAGATGAGTCAGCAGTTAAGAGGGTGTGCTGTTCTTGCACAGGACGTAAGTTTAGTTCCCAGCACCTACATCAGATGCCTTATAGTCACCTGTAACTCTAGCGCAGTGTGTCTCATGCCCTCTGCTGGCTTCTGTGGCAACTGCACTCACATGTGTACACACACACACACACACACACACACACACACACACACACACACACACTAGTAAATCTTAAAAAGGAACAGATGTCCCAGATCAAAAGCAATTGATTCTACGTATAGGAGGGTCCAACATTTTGTTCTTCTCATACCTCAGAAGTGTAACTATTATATGAATTAACTGAAAGTGCAGAGCAAACACTTTCAGGTAGGTATTGGATAGGGCCTATTCACATCAGAAGGGGCAATCTGCCTTATTCAGTTTACTTATGAAATTGATCAGATATTAATAGGAAATGTGCTAGAAGCCTCAGAATTTCATAAGAAACACCATGCTAACAGCAAAGGTTTGAAAAGAGAATTTTCCATCACTTGACAACAAGGTAAGGAAATTTAAGGAAATGTCCTACTTGTTCTTTCTATAACCAAACTTCATCACCTACAGGAAGTACCCCAAAAAGTATACAAAGAAATGAAACTTGGTAAATGAATGTGTTTCACTTTTCGAAGTTTGGAAAAATTAAAGCATGTGCACCATACTATAGATGCATAGTCAGGATTTCAACGGGCTTCAAGATCTGAAAAGGCTGATTATGTAATTACCCATTTATTAGAAGTTAGGTCTTTTATGGGGATACCTATACACATTAAAGCTGACAATGTTCCAGCATATGTCTTTAGTAAAATAAAATGATTCTTTGCATATTACAATATAAGGCATATACAGCTGTAACATATAATCCTACAGGGCAAGCCGTAGTAGGAAGATCTAATCATACTTTAAGGAACTGCTTAATAAACAGTAAGGGGTATCAAAGACCCCCAAGAGTATATTACATAGTGCTTTATTACATTTAAATTTTTAAATGCTAACAAGAAAAAAACAGCTGCTGAGAAACGTTGGATTATGGGGAAAAACTGCTGAACTAAACCAACCTGCCTATTTCAAGGATGCCTTAACTTCAGAATGGAAGGCAGGAAGTGTGTTGCACTGGGGGAGAAGTTATGCCCTTTGTTTCAGCAAGAAATGAAAAACTGTGGATTTCTTCAAAACTAGTAAAGATTAGCTTTGACTGGGGGAGACAGTGAATCATATCTGCTCCTGGCAGATGCTATACTACTCCAAAGAAGATGATGGGCATCGAAGAACCTCTATATGAAAGTTGCTTCAAATGTGGTAAAGCTAACCACCAGGGCGGGGCGGGGGGGAATCACAAAACAAAACCCTAAAAACAAAAACAAAATTGTCCTTGCCTCAACTGCAGACATCATGCTGTCCAAGCTCTGAACAAACAGAACAGAAGAAGTCAGTTGCCAAGCTTTGCAAGGACAAAGTAGGTAAGTCCTTCGTATTTCTTGCTTCACAGAAAAGTCTGTCTTGTTCTGGGCCAGAAGGCTGAAGATGATGCCCCAACATTTCAGAGGAACCTTGAGTGACTGTCCAGGCAGCCAACAGTCTCTGTCATGTCCATAGTTTTGGAAGCTGTTTGCTCTGCACTTTCAGTTAATTCATATAATATTTATGCTTCTCGGGTCCCTGATGGGGTTGAAGACTAGATAGTTATAGTCTCACAATTAAGCTTAAGTTGTCTAGGCCTTAAGAAAATGTTTTATGGTCTAAAAAGTTATTTATGTGTTGATAAAAGCAAGTTATGACAGAAAATTATTTAGGTAAAACATTGGACTCACCAAGATAGGAAAAATAGTACTTTCTCCAAGGTTTCCAAATGCAAATAGACTGGACATTGTGAATGTAACTCTTACCTGACAGTTTTCATAATTGTTCTTATTGTATATAGTCTATTGATACTAGAGAAAGAATCTTTTGTTGGGCTAAGAGGGGGGATATTTAGGAATAATCTTCTTATGCAGTGTGTGAATATTATCCTTTTATTTTGAAATGGTGATTTCTGTGCCTGTACAGATCTGATTACACATGAACCTTGATAGTGCTATTATTATGAAGCATTTCCCGTCTTAATACTTTGTAAACATTGTTTTCCATCACCTTCTGATTGGTTTTAATAAAACTCTGATGACCAATAAGCTGAGGCAGGATTAGGAGGCAGTATTCCCAGCAGAAAGAAATACTCTCAGAAGAAATCTCAGGCAAAGGAGTTGTCATCAGGACACAGATAAAGAAATAAGTGCCAGATGACACTAAGATAGCAAGTACTGAGCCACATGGCAGAACATAGATTTTAAGAGCTAGTTGGGAACAAAAATAAGCTAAGGTCTAAAGCTATTTTAAATAAATATAAGTCTCTCTGTCACTATTTAGAGCAAGGGTGGGAATAGAAAAACCCTATGGTTACAGAGATATAATGATAACCAGAGAGTTCAATAGGACTAAGAAGTCTTATGGATGTTGTCTTAGTTGGTTTATCCCATCTGGTCATCTTAACCAAGATGGTGGTGAGGTTACATGACATGCACTCTCTTTTAGCCTCAGTAAAGATGCCTGCCAGCCACATGGTTGCTTCCATCCTCATGAGGTCATCAGGCAAAGTGGAAGCAAGCCATGTGGTTGCTATTTAAAAACATATATTTTCCTAAAAAGAGTTTAATCCAAGTCATATATAAACTATACCCAATGAACTTACAAATACTGAGCTAAGTGGGTTTACACAATGGTCTTTGGAGACTTTTCGAGAGCAGAGAGCAAAGAAAACAAAGATAAGAAATTTCAAGTGGAAAATAGAAAAAACAGATAAGAGACTTTGGAGATCAGTTGACTGTGCAGAGGCAGAAGTTGGTATAATCTAGATGCTTCTGAGCCGGTTCCACATTGAGTCTGGTGTGCAATCTTCCAGTGGGTTAACTGGGCAGCAGCAAGCACCATGCATCTCTCATTAATCAAAGCACTGCAATGATCTTCTTTGGGGCTCCAGGAGAATTCTGTCCTTCAACATGGCTTACATCTGAGCATCTAAGCTTGCCTGAAGGCTGGCTGCGGAGTCACATGGACATACTAAGAAGAGCTCTATGCTTGGCTTAATGTTTAATGCTCTGTTGGCTGCATCCTGAACTTTTCAATGGTCTCTGCTGTCACCAGAAACTATATGGAAGTCCATGATCCACTGACTGTAAAGGGCAGTGGTATTATTGACTACACATTCACAGTTGCGAAAGAGGGACGTGGAAGGCTTCAGTGACAACCCATACCCTACCACACTCCTCAAAAATAAAAGCCTAGAGACAAATACATAAAGAGAACTCTTAAAATTTGTGTTAAGGATGCTGAAGCATGGTTCTCCACAACTGAGGGCTTCTGGCAAGAGTGTGGGGGGATAGGGTTCAGTTTCCTTTAAGGGTCTGGTTACTGGGAGTTTGACCATGTTGCATTGAGTATGTAGGAAACACAAACTGGACTTGTGTTTATTTTTCTTCTTTTTTGGGTGGTCACAAATGTAGGCACTGAACTTTTGCAAACCTGCTTTATCTGGGATTCTTTAATACTTATACCTCCCTTCCAAGCAACCTGTCCTTGATAGGAGAGAAAAGAGGCTAATGGGAACAGGAGAAGTAGACTTTTGTAGACTCAGTTACTTTGGAGAAAGATTCCAGCAGACCCATTAAACAGTAAACCAGCAATTTAGCAAGGGTGACTACAACAGAAGCAGCTGGAACCTGGAGCAGTAGCCGGAACCTCGAAGCATTCTCTGGAACAGTTCTCTCTAGGAGTGTCTCAAAGTGGAACAATGAATAGCCAAGACCAAAAAGCCAAAAAAGCCAAGCCTCTTGTTTTGGGCTCACAATATATATATATATATATATATGCACATATATCCTCTCAGAGTCCATACTAGGATGTTTATCAGTTGGCAATGACCTTGCAAGAGGCAGTTCCTCTTCTAGTGGACAAACATCACATGTTCTCTCACAAGTCTGTATCCAGCAGAAAGCAGAAAAACACTATACACTCTCACATAATTTTGTTCTATGACCCACACCTGGGATTAAACAAAAACATATTTACATCCACTACACACAAGGGTGGTAGAGCAGACCTGGGAGGACTGGGATGTGGGTGTGTTTGGGTTGTATGACATGAAATTCTCAAATAATCAATACAAATATTATGTTGGAAAAAAAAGTTTGTACATAATGGTGACTCCTAATAGCTGTCCAGCTTGCTCCCATTCCGGGCCTGGACTTACTCAATATCTCTGACCTCTAATGTGAACTATGCCAATGGTTTTCCTTGTTGTTATGCAAGAGTAGGTTGTTTCTGGGAGAAATGTTTTGTTTTGTTTTGTCTTGTTTTCTGTCTCATTGTGTTTCCTGCTGATCTATAAGTAACATCTGTCCCCTTTAGAGAAACACTGCCAATATATTTCATTTTCCTACCAAGGAGTGGCACATTTGCTTGGTATGACTTGGAGAAGCTCCATCAAGACACTTGCACAGCCAGCAACATCTACACCACAGGCCTCCCATGCTGTTAGGCTTCCCTGGCTGGCTTTGCAGAGAAGGATTTCCCTGTGCTGTCTGCTTTGCCTGCTAGAGACTGGTGAGGACTGAACATGTACGTTGAGGCAGCTTCCTAGGCATAAAAGATTACTATCATTGGAGACCTATGAGACAGCCTTTGGTACCCGGGTTATCTTCTCTTCTACTTAAACAAAGTTTAGTATAGGAATTAACCAAGTCTTGATTCCCATCGTGGCACATGGCTGTGATTCCAGCATTTGGGAAGCTGTGGCAGGAGACTTTCTGGTTCAAAGCCAGTCTTGGCTAAGTAACAAGACTGTCCCCCAAAGTATGGGGAAAATATGGAGGAGGAGGAGGAAGAGGAAACAGGAAACACCCCTCACTGTATCTCCCCCTATCCAATGCCACCAAGCCAAAACAAAAATACCAGAATCAAATACACCTTACTATATTCCATTGGTGCTAGGATATGTTTTAAGTTTAAGCAAAAGACATGGGGGTTGGATGAGGTTGTAATCATAGAGGATAGGAGTGGCACACCCACAGAAGTCCCAGGCCCCATCCTGGTTATTTCCTGTCCAGTATAATCAATCATTAGGTTCACTTTTTTGACCTCTGGCTCCTATAACTATTTCTCTTACAGTTTTGACCTGTGGCAGGAAAACATGATTGCTAGTCCTTTTAAACAGTGATACTGGGAGATTCTAAACTGTACTCTGCTCCTCCAGTCTTACTCTAGAATGCACACATGTTCTTACCAACCACTTGAGAGGCTGCTCCCCTTCACACTCCGGTAGGTTCTCCTTCAGCCTGCCATCCTAGAGTCTTAGGAACAGAGAGGACCGACGAGCTGGCCTTGAATGATGTGATCAAGCAGATATGTCCAAGGGTGTTCTGCTTGTCTGAGGCCAGCAAAGAACGGGCTCCGTGAGCTGCTAGTGTTGGGGGGGATTCTCCCGCATCATGTGTGGTTTAAGCGCCTCCTATCCGACCACATGCCCACCCATCTTCTCCCACCTGCTCCTGCAGAGCTATGGGTTTCAGAGACGAGTCCTCCTCGAGTGTAACAGGTAGCGGTTACAGAGGGAAAGAAGCCAGTGATTGAGCAACAGGCAGTGCAAAGGGAAGAAGGGAAGCAGACAGAGTAAAAGGAGAATGGGCTGCCTTCCTCTGCCTGTGCAAAACCTTGCTGGCAAGTGTGGGCTGTGCCGACATCATACAGGCAGAGTGTCAGCTAGGAGCGGGTCACACAAGGGTCTTCCCTCCAGGAAATAACCTCTCTTTGGAGCTTTGTTTCCCAGTATGGAGGGTAATGAGCACCACTGTTGATCCAATTTGCCTTTTCTCCTGTGTAGAACCCACCCCGTGCTGCCAGCCCTGTAGATTTATGGGTACTGCAGGGAGTTTAGAGAAATACAGACATTGTTATGGCTTTCTGGTTCTTTGTTTTAAAAGAAATGTATGAATTGTCCTATTTGACAAAAAGAGAAAAAGAAAATAGGCTTGACAGTCAGAGTGCCTATTTCTTACACTGAGAGCAAGAAAATGGGAAGATTAAAGAGGAAATAAAGTGTGCTTCTATTCTATAGTTTTCTAATTAATGATAGAACTGAAATGATTTTGTGAGAAAAAATACTATGTGCTAAACTAAAACACACACTCCTAATAATGGAACAATGTTGGTTATTAAGTTTGTGGCTTTGCTCTGCAAATATCATCAGAGCAACTGGCCAAAGAAATGGCAGATTGTGTGTGTGTGTGCGTGTGTGTGTGTGTGTGCGCACGCACACGCGCATGCATGCGTGCATGCGTGTCCCTGCCAGTGATTCTACAGAACAGCTTGGGTCAGGTCCCATTACTGAACATACCTAATATTGTCTTCTAAAATTTCAACAACTATTCAAATAGAAGCCAGAGAAGAAAAATTGCCTCTCACCGGAAAGCCTTAAAACACACAAAAAGGCACCATATTGCCACTTTAGGGACACATTTGTTCCCTGCTGTTGCTATTTTATATGTCATTTCAGTCCTGCAGTTAGCTATAAAGCAAATCTTTTCTTTTTCCAGAGAGGAATAAGAGCTGCCTAAAGGGAAACAAGAATGGGAAGCATCCTTAAAATGACTGATTTACAATTGGCAAGGAGATCCAATATGAAAATTGTAGCTTTCTGTTCTGCAGGTAGGAGCCTTGGTTCTTAACTCTAAGAATATCCCCTGAGGGCCCCCTGTTGGCCAGGCAGAAAGGCTGTCATGAGGGGAATGCCTGGCTTTCAGACACTATGGGAGGTGGTAGGGTGCATGCCAGTGGGTGATGACAGCAGAGAGGAGCTCAGCAGGGCTAGGTAGCAGAGTTACAATAAAAATCACTGGCCTTATCCATGTGTGTCACATCTCACCGTGCACCAGAGATGGTCTAGCCCAAACGCAAGTTTGGAATTCAGATGCCTCGATCTGTGATCCTTATTCTGACAGTGACATATAGGCCACCTCCAGAGATTCCCATGTGTTCTGACACTAACTTATTATTTGTAACAAGGAAAATGACCCACTCTGAAGAGGGAAGTTCAGGCAATTTATTTACATTGCCAAAGGATATAGGAGACCATCCTGCTGCCAATGGAATGCTGAAGGTACTGCCTGTCAAACACTTCCTGTCAACATGTGTAGCTCATGTGCAGTTCTCAAGCAATTCACTCTTCTCTTCAGGAAACATTGCCCCGGGATGTGGCTAAATGATAGATTCCAATTTCTCTCTCAAAGAAGGGAAAGGTTTACCTAGCTGGGTGTGGTGCCAGCCTTGACAACGATGCCACTGATCTTTACCTTACAGTGGTCTCTCCCTTGTGCTAGGATCTCTCTGGAGTGCCATGACTGACCTGTTCACCCAGAGCATGCAATATGAAGGTTCCAAGGCATTGTGGTTTCTTTCAACCAACTACTTTGCTTTTTTGTCCAAAGGGGCATTAACTTCCATGGGTAAGGATGTTGAAGAAGTCACAGAAAAAAAAAAGCCCACATATAAAAGAATCAACATGTTAGGTCATGACTGAGCCACAGTGGAGATGAACTAGAGACATACCAGAGTCTTTACAGATAGACTGACTAACTCATGGTACATTGGAATGAGGACAGTCTAGCACCACTCATTAAAAGCATCTATCTTCTAACTACTGTACAGTTTGAGATGCTGATTAGAGTATGGTGAGTCCTCTCTGAAGAGGCCACTGATGAAATCTTTCATCTTGCAATTCAGTATTAAACCAAGCAGACATTTTCAAGTCCTGATTCTGAAGGAGACTCTAGAGACTATATCCCAGTTAAGGATAGTCCTATAAGGTGTCCCATTCAGTCCTAAATATATCTAATTAGGATGGGGCATACACAGGGTATTGTGAAGTTCTTGGCTAAGGGATAAACCAACTGGAGCTTCAAGCATGAGGGACAGCTATGGTAGGAAGGGACACGTAAGGTCATTGTCAACAGTCAAACTGAAGCATCAAAGGGAAGTCAAGAAAGGGCAGAAGGGAGTGCACCATGAAGAAAGATAAATTGTTCATGGAATGATAGAGCCATGAAGTAAAAACCAAAGGCTGGAGGGCCCAAGTGGTATCTGCAGAGAAAGGGAAATAGTCCTTCATAAAAGAATCAGCTCTTCTCTTATGAAATCAAAGAAGATTTTAATGACATGAACTGTAGGATAAATAAATGAAGCACTTCATTTCAAAATGCAGACATCAGTTCTTTCCCTAGACCTCTGCCTCCGAAGGTCCACACGTTCATTGTTCCCTTCTGCAGCCAGTGAAGGGGTTATCCATGACACGGGGAAGGTGTTCAGGCCACTGTCAATCTCACTGAGTTTATCTATCTCCGTCATGGTGATGTGTCACTTCCTCAAAGCCCTCTGGTTCTTTCATTCAGAACTGGGCTCTTAGAATCCACAGCAGATATCCCAAGACATCACACCTGGAGCTGTCACACAACCCATTACACTGGAGTGTCATACATTTGCTCATCTGTCACCTCCCTGATTAGACTGAAGATCTAGTGTCTCAGTCTTGGATGACATGCTTACTGTCATCAAACTGGCACAATCATGAAGAGTCACAGATATGACAATGTTCCTTTTTCTTTTCTTTCTTTTCTAAGACAGGGTCTCTGCTGTAACCTCAGCTTCACAAGGTAGCTGAGGATAACACTGGAACCTGATCATCTGTGTCCATCTCCCAACTACTGGGATAACAGAGCAGCCCCCGATGAGTTCCAACCATGTCCACACACAGTGGTAGATGAACGTGAAGAATGCTTTTGACACAACCCTACAGTTAGTTATTCACTTGGGCTTTCTTTTGAAATCTGGATCTGCAAATGATGTTTCAGATCCTGGGAGAAACCCATCTATTTAATAGCAGCGAAGAGCTTTCCATGAGATCGTAACCAGAAAGACCTCCGCACTGCTT
This sequence comes from Acomys minous, assembly GCF_964271855.1. Lineage (NCBI taxonomy): Eukaryota > Metazoa > Chordata > Mammalia > Rodentia > Muridae > Acomys > Acomys minous. Next base: position 26,707,653 of record NC_140490.1, on the reverse strand, counting down.
ATTGGGAGCTCGGAGCAAGAGAACAAATCAGCAGGTATTCCTGTGACCTTGGGAAGAAGCAGGGACCTAGACAAAGCTCCCAGATCCTTGGCAAAGAACAGGGCATCAGATTCAAGGACTCAAGTCTTTGTAACCAGGATTGCTTAAGAGAAAAGAGAATTGGAGAATTGGGCTTCTTTCTAGATGGCCACTTGAATGCCCCAGACAGACACGTGGTGGTGATTTGAGAACAAAGGAGTTTCCGGAAGACATATCTGAGCTAGGATATGGACAGTGAGCTGCTGACATGATGGTCCCCCGTAGTCTCCCTTGGAAAAGGTATGTGTCACTGCTGCCAGAATTTCAAAAGAACAGGGTCCTAGAAGAAAAGGCAACGTAGAGTTACTTGCTTACTTGAACAAATCATGCTGCTCCATCTAAATACAGCTCTGAAATTAGAAAAGCGGTGTTGCGATTCATAATTATAGTAACAAACCACAGATTACAGAACACAGTGGCTGAATTGATGGCTCTAAATCTGGTCCTGTCATTTGTAAGGAGAGGATGAGAGGAACTAAATTATAAATATTTATGTTACAGGGGGATAAAGAGAAGGATCCCAGATCAAAGTTTACCTTCACCAGTATTCCATGAAAGTTTAAAATATAATTAAAATAAATGGATAAGATTGCTAGCCAACCAGCTGTTTGAAATTGTATATGTGTGTGTGTGTGTGTGTGTGCATGTGTATGAGAGAGTGTGTATGTATTTGTATGTATATGTGTACATATGTGTGGGAGTGTTGTGCATATGTATATACATGTAGGTATATTTGTGTGTGATGTGTACGTGTGTGTATGTCTATACATTCTCAGACTGACCTGTATACAATCTAAGTTTCACTCCTGAAAATAGTCAATGGCATTTATGGAGCTCCTATCGTGCAAAGAGGCATGGTGCTGAGACAAGAAATCCATAAAACTTGTCATCCACCTGCAAGGACCTCTGTGTTGAGGTCTAGGCTTTGGTCTTAGCTTGGTATCCAAACATATATTTCTTTGCTGGTTACAATGTCTCTACCACACCTCAATACAGAACCTAAAGGTCACACGCACACACACACACACACACACACACACACACACACACACACAGAGAGAGAGAGAGAGAGAGAGAGAGAGAGAGAGAGAGACAGACAGACAGACAGACAGACAGACAGACAGACAGACAGAGACAGACAGAGACAGACAGAGAGAGAGACAGAGACAGACACAGAGACACAGAGACACAGAGAAAGAGACAGAGAGAGACAGAGAGCTCATTCCTAAGTAAAGCTCCTTAAAACATCACTACTATAGGGAGCCTGAAGAATCCATGCAGTTTGTACACATTCATTTTTAATGTTGAAGGTACAGCAATTCAGAAAAGTAATCCATGTGGCCACGTCCTGATTTGAAAGAGCTGAGAAGATTGTAGGCTTCTCCATTGCCCAATCCTGTGGTCATCACCTGCTGCTCACCTTCTCACCGCCACCCTTGGCTTGTTCTCTCACAGGGGAAAAGTTACCATGTCTTTAAGTCCTTCAAATATCCTGTAAGCTCAGTGTTTAAAGTACTTGAGCTTACACAAACTGTGACAGTTCCTTATTCCAACAACTTATTTTAGCCATAAGAATCTAAGATGCAGAAACAGGAGATGGCCTGCCTCCACATGTCAAACCCAGAATTTGACTCACATAACTCTAACTACAGCTAAGGTTCTTTTGAAATCTTCTCCAGAAGATTTCTGGAGAAGGATAACTGGAAGGAATAGGATGGTTGATTATATCCCCAACATACATGAGTGAACAGAGCTGCCCACAGGTCCATAAGGATGCTAAGCTCATGGCTCTCACCATGTAGTACTGACCATTATAAAATAAGGGCACATGATTCAATAAACATCACACTGATTCTAGTGTCAAAGTCTAAGAAGGTACCAGGGTACTTTGGACTGGGGCATCCTCTGATGTCCTGTGGTCCCACACTGAGAAAAGAGAAACTTGGCCCTGGGAGGTCTGGGCAGTTCCTCTACCAGAAAATGATTTTTCATTATCCCAAAAGAGAGGATAAAGTCATGTGATCACCTTTATTTCTCTGCTTGCTCCATGACCACATAGACCTCTTTCTCTGTTATTTGGGATTGTTTGTTACAGAGAGGCATCATTGTTTGAGACTGGAATGTTACTTTCTGGCTGCAGTGAGAAAAGTAATCCTGCACTGCAGTGTGAGCTACTGCCCTACCCAAGATACCTGGTCCAGCCATGAACTGAATCCAAGAAACTGGACAACAGAAAACGTTCCCTGTCTCCAAGTGGATTTGTTTCAGGTACTTGTCATAGTGATGGAAATGTGTCTACTGAGACAGAGTCAGCCTCAGCACCACTGATGGTCTGAACTACGTCACTGTTGGTGCTTGAGATGCCTTATGCACTGCAGGATGCTCCTCAGTTCCCGTGAATATAGCCATCCCTGCCAGTTGTGTCAACCCCAACCCAGAACTCCTCCAGATGGTGTCCAAAACCTTGCCTGCAAGAAAACTTTGGTCTGAAAAATGAAAGCCCACTCTTACTCAGATGAGAAAGGAACTTTGTAAGTTGATGGTGCTGTGGTCAGCCACCAGCAGCGCCAACAAGACAAGAATGACTTTTCACCTGAGAGAAAGCTGGAGCCCACGGAGGTGAGACTATGCACTCCTCCTATGAGAGGATAGGGTGTGACGTGTGCAGAAAAGCCCTCTGACTTACTTTAATTCTCTTGGGGTCTGACTCTATTATTGGCTGACTTATGAGGCCAGCCTACTAATTTTTGAATGAAAAGTCACCTTAAATTCCTCCTAAAGCAGGTGTTTCCACAAGGTAGGATAGAAAGGAAAGAAAACATTTCACTGGGTAATCTATAGCTTAGCTCTCAGGCTTGGGCAGACATCTTGACTTTAAGGGTTAATCATTACTTAGTTTACTGTGGTGGTTATTTTTAATGGGCCACCTTAAGTGTGGTATCCAATGGGGCCTAGTTTTAAATGCCATAGTAGAGGATGTTGTAAAAATTTTATTAGGTGTGACCTTTTAAACCAGTAGACTGAGTAAATTGCTCTGCATTATGTGGACAGACTTTGTCCATTCGGTTGATGACCTGAAGAAAATGACTGAGGTGCTCTGAAGAGGAAGAAATTCTGTCTGTAAACTGCTTTCTGACTTAATACTTCAGCATCAGTTCCTGTTGACACCTCTACCTCTACCTAATGTTGAAGATGACAGACTTCAGAGTTGTATGAGAACTCAGACTACTTCCTTAAAATCTGTAGATAGATAGATAGATAGATAGATAGATAGATAGATAGATAGATAGACAGATAGATAGACAGACAGACAGCAAATGACATATATTATCAGTAGATAGATAAATAGATCTAGATGATAGATGAATAGATAAGAGAATATTCTAGAAAAAATAGACAGTAGATTATAGGAAGACAGATTATAGGTAGATAGATGATAGATAGATAGATAGATAGATAGATAGACAGACAGACGATATTTGGATTCTTGTTGCCTTCAAACTCTTTGCTAAAATACTATTTAAGCACCATTTTCAGCCATTTAGATGCTGATTTTCTATTACCACTTAAACAACTAGGTTCTAAATGAAAGTTCAATGCTTCATGAATACCGGTGCAGCCTTTGTCAAACTTAACGTGGGACTCAACAACAGACAGGACAGAGATCTCTATGGAGTAGAAAGCCATGGACTATTCTTATTCAATATTTACATAAATCTCAGCCATAGTTACTTTCTGCCCTGAATTAACATCATAAACTGCAATGGTCTAGTAACTCCAAATAGTATAAGCAATCTAGTGATGGGTCTCACTCAAAATGCAAATATTTTTCTTACATGTGAATGTGCTTTGATTATACCCATACTGCAAGATACATTTCTACAATGTGACAATTTTTACTTTATTTAAATATTTATAATAATTTGTGTTTTAATAGCAATAGTATTGTTAATATAATACAACACCATAGCTTATTAACATACATATGCAATATTGGACACTTAGGTTGCTTCTAATTTCCTGTGTTTTGGAAACCTTTGCCCTGAGTATTGTTATACACACATCCCTCTTCAGATTTTATTTCTGAGTCATTTTTACATTAATAATTAGAATCTGTGACTAGAGGACTTTCCTACTCCTGTTCTTTTGTAGCCATTACAATTGGTGACTATGGCCTGGACTCCACAATGTACATGCCTTTTGAGAACAAGCAGATTTTATTTTTCTATTCTTAATTATAAAAAAATGTTAGGTGTCATTGTGACCTTTGCAAATTAAATACGCTTTAGTAGATTCTCATCTGCCTTCATCCCTGATATGTATTTCTGAAGGTGGAGTAATTTTCTTTTAGCCAGGGACTCCATCTAAATAATGACCTTGTGAAGTCCACAAACTAGGATTTTGGAGGTGACAACAAGGTATAGTTACTTTCCTGGCTCAACTGTGGTATGGCTTGGATAGTCTCAGTTGGAGTTTGCAGGCCTATGGTTCATGGACTGCCACCATCCGTCAGGAAGATGTTTCTTGCATACTTAAGTTCAGAATGGTGGGATCCAGAAACCTGCATTCTCGCATGTGAGCTACACCATCCAGTGTGTGCTGTAAAATACAATTGTTAGGAAGAGAATCATTGAGCTAGATGTTTTCATGAATAAGATGTTTGTTTAATCTATAAAAATAGATACCTCTTGATATTAATACAGAATAGAAGTCAAGAATGAGTCATGGTTTGTGTTGAATTTTCTAATTAAAAGATTCCTAGACCTAGTATTGATAAAATTAAATGTAAATATTACTAACAAACCAATAAGCATCTCCATCCTTTGAGCAATGTGACATACATGGTAGACGCATGCCTGGAAGTGTTGATGTGGACCAAATCCATGAAGTACTGTCTCCATATCAAGCATAGTGAAGAGCAGAAAATAAGTATCAACAGAGGGTTTTGATTTGATTTTGTTTGTGAGTAGACAGCCTGGAAGGACAGAAAAATCTGTGTGGATGCCACACAGCTATTCCTTGTGAGGGTCTGCACACAACACAGCTATCTCAAACTGACTCCTGCCTTCAAAATGCCACCGCTCATCACTGAGGGAGTGTTAGGAGGTTCTGTATATTTTGCTGCCCATCCTATTATACTTTTTCATGAATTCCTTTAACTAGGTCCTGAAAGAATCATGGGACCTAGTTAGCAAAGGATGCTAATGCCAGTTTATTTAACCTACTGTTTTATGTCCCCTTGACAGCACCTCCAAGGGGCCATGGATCCTGTGAGCTGAAATGGACTGTTCTCTTTCAACCAGAATACTATCCTTACTTCTTCAGGAAAGTGTGACAAGGTTGGGATGGGTCATCTTACAAAAAATACACATGGCAAACCAAAGTTTCAGCTTTCAGAGTCTGGAAAACATCAAAGATGTGCTTGAACACACAAGCCAGAAGTGTGTGTGTGTGTGTGTGTGTGTGTGTGTGTGTGTGTGTGTATGCGTGCGCATGCGCACGCACATGTAGAGGACAGAGATCAACCTTAGGTGTGCTTCCTCAAGGACCATCCCTGTTTTCTAAAACAGGGTCTCTGCTGACCTGGAACTTAACACATAGGCTAGCCTAGCAGGCCAGCAAGCCCCAAAGATACACCCATCTTGGCCTTCCTACACCTGGGATTATAAGTGTGCTATCATGCCTTAAAAAAAAAGAAAGAAAGAAAGAAAAGAAACATGGGCTCTGGGGATCGAACTCAGGTCCTCATACTCTCAAGGCGAATGTATGGACTAAGCCATTGCACACGCCTCCGGTTACAGTTCTTGCTGTCTGGCCACTTGTATGAACTGCTTGCCTATTTTCCAGATATTTTACTTATCACAAATGCATAGAAGGATAAATGATGTACTAATATAGATCACACGGCAGTCCATAATTTGGGTCTATATAAGGTGTTAATGGTGTAGTCCATCCCCAAACACCCATGGTAAGGCTTTTAGATCAACTCGTAGAAACTGAGAGCAAAACTTTGACTTTAAGTGTGGTGTACAAGAAGGCCCTGGGCTGCACCTCACATTCTGGCTTTTCCTGACTTGGTTCATTCCCCAGTTTCACAGAATCTTTCTTTTCAGGGTTTTACCTTTCACACCACCTTAGGCAAAAACAGACAGCATCTCTTTCTGGTATCCTTGTCAATGGTTCTTCTCACATTCCCCTGTCACGTACCTTTGTTGAGCTACTCTTAAGGAGAACCTGGCCACTCTGCCCTCCTGCTTCTGGGAGCCTTCAAGTTTTCACATCTTCACAAAGACATGGAAACATGATCATAATTACCACACTAAGGCAATGAGGACAGGGCGATGCTGTTGACCCCTAAGGCTGCAGAAAAACTACTGGAGTGAGCCTTTAATCCCAGCACTCAAAGAGGCAGAGGTAGGCAGACCACTGTTAGTTTGAGGTCAGCCTGGTCTACAAAGCAAGTCTAAGACAGCCAAGACCACACAGAGAAACCCTGTCTTGAAGAAGGAAAACAAAAAACAACAACAACAACAAAAAAAAAACCACAAATGACTACTAGAGTGTGAGTGAAGGTTTATGGTTCCTAACACTTGTGACCTCTCCTGTAGTCACGTCATAAGTATTTGTTGGGATTCATAGCCTCTTTGGACATTTAATAGAAGGGGAAATCCTTAAAATACTAATGAGAGATGACGTTCTGAATGGAAAACTCTTAAAACAAAGCCAGAAGAGAGATGGGTGGGCTGTCCCTTGTATTGAGACTCCTTATGCCAGCCCTCTTCAAAATGATACACATACATATAATGACACTCACAAAATACCTGCTGTTCATAGAAATAGTAAGGATATTTGTGCAGTGCACCTGAAGTGACAGGGAGCAGGCAATTTGCACATGGGTCAGGGGGTTACAGAGGCATCAGGTGATCCACCAGAAAACAGTAGTAAAGTCACAGCTCAGACAATGAAGAGAGAGAGAGAGAACCACTCATTGCAACCACCAGGAGAAGTGTCAGGGCAAAATACCCAAACTTGTCCTCAGGTTCAATTTGGAAACCAATGACCCCACAAATAGGGAGTTAAAGCAAATTTTAGAAAGAATCCAATGGCTTTTTGATGCTCTTTTTAAAAAAACCTCTATTTTATTTGGGGTATTGAAGCCTCTACCTCCCTTCCACCAACTCTTAACCCTGGGTATGAGAAAGGTTAATGGAGAGAGGAGGCCAAACTCCTTTACCTCTCCCAGCTGTTTAGGGCCAATGGATTCTTTGGGGGTGGGAAATATCAATCTCTGTCAACAGCAAATGCAGCAAGCAGTCTCCTCCCAGCCACCACACTGTCCATAGCTGGTCTCTGCAAACTGCTACATGGCACATGACACACACCACCTCTTCTCTCTCTGGGCTCTCTTATTTATCTTACTCAAAGTCCTAGTCCATGCCCTTCTCTACGCAGCATGAGGCAGGTCATTACCAGCTTGCAAAGACCACTTCCCACAGGAGGCAAAGCCCCAAATAAAATCCCACACTTGGGGTTAAAATAAAAACATATTTACATAACATAAATAAGTTTACAAAGAAATCAAGCTTCCATTACAATGCTTAGCACATTTAATCATTAAACCCGTTATGGGAATGCAATTTAATTTTAAGTAAAATGTTTTAAATAAAACATAAAACCATGGGAACCATAAACGGCTGAAGATGGAGCCGAAATGCTTCTATCTCCTGATCATCTTTGTCTATACAGCTTGTGAAATGCAACACCAGTTTTGCAAAATTGGCAACAGAGTCTGGAAGAGCTGTGTTTTAACCCCTGCCCTCACTGTAGCATCATTCACACAAGTACCTACCAACGGATGAAGGTATCAAGAAAACGTAAAGCATGCATCCCATGCAATGGTATGCAGCCATGCAAAAAAGGGAACACTGACACAAACAAGGGAAAAACCCTGAAGACATGTCACTGAGCAGAATCAGTCACTGACAGAAGGCCCAGTCCCATGTGAGTCTATTTACATGAGAAGTACTCTTCATGGGTACAGTTTCATAATATATGATAAGGAAAATGTTAGAGATCTTTGGTACTAATACTTCATGATGTTAACAGAGTAGAGCACAGGTTCTGTACTGCCTCCCAGGCTTAGAACTCTGGTGTCTATTCTGTTTTGGTTTACTGAGCTTGTAGCTGGGCCCAGGCCCTTACGCATTCTAGACAATTGCTCTATGACTGAGCTACAGCCATAGTCTCTGTAGTATATTTTATTTGTTTGTATTGGTATTATGGTGTGTGTGTGTGTGTGTGTGTGTGTGTGTGTGTGTGTGTGTGTGTGGTGTGTTCATATGCACCTGTTTGCAGGTGTCTTCAGAGGCTGAGGAGTCCTCATGGGATCACCTGCAGCTGGAGTCACAGGAACTTGTGAACTGCCCAACATGGGTGCTGGAAACTGAACCTCGGTTCCTCTGGAAAAGCAGGCAGTTTCCTTAACTGCAGACTCATCTCCCCTGTGGTCTATTTTCAGTGCCTTACCACAGCTTCTGCTGTGTCCAGAGGTTACTCAGTGTGTTTTCATTGTACTCCCACAGTCTAGTTACAATTCAGTCTGATGAAGAGGCAGAATCAGAGAGAGGTCGATGTGAGTCATCCCATAACACAACCTACTCAGATTAAGGAGTCAGGCTGAAAACCAGCTAAACTGGGTACAGGTCCATCCTTGTCAGTAAGCCCTCATTTGAAGGAACTTCAAAGTCTATAGCTCGGTTCTTCCTGGCTATATCCCTACTTTCTGAGGTAGATTAGGAAGATATGGAGGCAGGTGGCCCAGATATGTCTTCACCTTAGGAAATTCTAATCTGACACTGTGGAGCAAGGATTCTGAGGCTAATGCACCCTGTGGGGTGAAAAACAGAACTTCCCACACCAAAGACAAAAGGTTGACACTTAAATGTCCCCTGAGATCTCTGCCTCAGGCGTGTCATCTAAGCATGGAATATGTTACATAAACTGAGTAATGTTCTACATCTTGGCATAGATGATCCTAAGTGCAGAGAGAGAGCATTCCTCATAATAAACTCTTCAAATTAACTCCCTGTTAACATAAATAAAGCCCATTCCTTTCAGATCTGTTTTATTCTAGCTCCTGATTCAGCAAAATTAGCAGAAACACAAATTTACATTCTCAAGCACAGGAGCAATGTGGAGAAGCCTCACAGAAAAGGCAAATTTATGCCATCGTTAGAGGTTTCAGCCAAATGGGCCTAAATATAATGTATAGATAGATATAAATTCCCAGTTTAGCTCAGAATTTGACCACTTTGTGACAAGAGAGTGCAGGGCCAGGCATTGGCTCTTGCCTAGTGTCTGCCACTTCTGGCTACCACACATTGAAAGGGGGAATCAGACCAGAGAACATTACCCTCACCATTAAAACACATGTCTTCTGGTAACACTGCAGTGCTGGGTAGAGCAGAGGGTCTCCTCATGAATGTGAGGAGCAGACACTTCCTATGGATACTGAGACCACAGCACACCATCCCTATTTATTCCATCAGTGGCATGAACAGGGATGGTCAACAGTCATTTCTATATTTCTAGAGTTTCTTCACCTCAGTGATTCCATTAAGATGATAGGTCTTATGAACTGTCCACAGTCTGGTTTGAGTGGATCTGAGTAGCTGGTTCTTATTGCTGTGGTACTTCTGAGACTAAATTGGTAGGATACAGTTGCATCCTTTAAGCACGGCTTCCTCCAGTCTCCAAATACCTGTATAAAACCAAATTTCCTCAGCAGAAACACAACTGAGCCCCTTCCAGGATGGCAAAGGCAACTCTACTCCAATTATCAAGAAGGTTAAAGGTAAGAGCTGCTCTCAGAATTAGTAAGATAATATGGACTATTCTGAAACAGGAAGCCCTCTTGTGTGACGGAAGTTGGGAGAAATCAGAAGAACTATACGGCTGTGTTGACGGCTGACTTGTCTGGGGAACGGTAGGGAAAGATCTGCCTTCCTTCAGCTGTGGAAAGGAAGCATGGGAGACGGTAGACAGAAATGAAGAAGACAGCCCAACTGTGAAAGCACATGCAGGCTCTTCTGTCACAGAAAGCCTCCTAACTCTGCTGGAATTTGTGTTAAAAATTGATGATTGAAGATACGGCTTGGAAGTTAAGAGTGCTAAGTGCTCTCATGGAGAACCTGGTTTCAGTTTTCAGTACCCACACATTAGGTGGCTCACGGCCACCTGTGCCTCCAGATCCAATGCCATCTGACCTCCAAGGCCATTGCATATATGTGGTATAAATAAATTTACATATAAACACATACACAAAAAATAACTTTAAGTTGGTGATTGTGTCCAATGGGCACTAAGCCATAAGGATTGAGTTTTGGTGTTAAATTACAAATCAAGTAGCTTTGTATCATATAATGTTTGTTTCCAACAGATGGAAGAAATTTTTTAATTTTATCACAAAGAAATAATAAGTGTTTGAGAAAATAGACACTTGCTGTGAACATGACACAATACATACAAATATGTACAACTTTATATGTTAATAGACTCCAAGAAACAGCCTGACATATTGGTACTCATTTTTAATCCCAGCACTTAATAAGCAGAGGCAGGCAAATCTCTGCATTCAAGGTCAGCCTGGTCTACAGAACAAGTTCCGACACAAACAAGGCTACACAGAAAAACTCTGTATCAAAAAAAAAAAAAGAAAGAAAAAAGAAAAAGAAAAAAAAAAGTAACGACCAGAATAAATACAATCAAAATTCTGATAGCTGATCATCAAGAAAAACTATATGAAAACTTAAGGGGAAGATCATATTCCATATAATTATCCCCAGACATTTAAGAATAGTGGTTTGAAAAAGAACTGGTGCAAGTTGAACAAAGCAATAGATGAAATGCATATGATGATGTGTGGCCTGTGACAAGTAGAGATTCCCATGCTTTGAAAACTCACAGAAGGACTTAGTGGGGTTTTTTAGAGTTTCTTTTGGTGGGATTGGTTTGCCTCTTAGTTTATATATGCTTTAGAAATGTTTGCTTCACCAACAAAAGTTAAAGCTTTTGTAAATTAGTCTCAAAGTTGAAGTATGACACTTAAAAGGAAAAATAAAAGTAAGGACAGAGCCCTGGCCAGCTAGGGTTGGCTTCCCTCTGCACACTTTCTACAAATTACCTCATGTGATGTCCTCTGCTATATTGTGAGCAAAGAAACCATTGTCAGCTGTGTTTTATAGATGAGAAAGTTGAACTGAAACTACAATTGCCTTTCACACTAGAAGGATTAGGCCACGTTTGTTCAGACTCCAATCTCACCCACTCAACTTTCATCCTGGTGGTGTTTTAAATGACAGTGTCTCCCCCAGAGGCTCATATATTTAAATATATTCCCATTTTGTGGCACTGCTTGGTGAGGTTTAAGGAGTATGGCCTTACTAGAAGTATGTCACTGGAGGTTGGGTTTTGAGAGCTTACAGACCCCTCACATTTCAGTTTGTTTTCTCTGTTTCATGCTTGTAACTCAAGATTTGAGCTCTCTGTGCTCCACCTCTGCAGCCATGCCTGCTGCCCTCTGCCATGATGGACTCTTAACCTTCCATAACTGCAAACCAAAATTAACCCTGTAGCCCTTCACTTGTTTTGGGAGAGCTAATACAATACTATACAGACGTCTAACAAAAGTCGGTATATGCATAGCCATCTATTTCTGCAACACTATATAGTGATATTTCTTTCTTTCAAAGTGTATCCACTAAGGTAGAATGACCAGAGCAAGGTTGTATAACTTACTTTGCCACCAACAATGGAGTTACAGTATCTTTCCATCCTTCACTCAGTAAATGCCTATCCAGCAGCCACCATGTGCAGACTCTGATCATACAATAGCCTTTCTCTCTCTGAAGACGCTGTGTCAGCATGGTACTTGTTTCCTGTTTGATCTATAGAAAGTGTCATCTCCATCACTTAAATCTGCACTTTGAAAATATACAATACGTGTTGGCAGTTTTGCTGCTGTTGTTCTTTAACTACTTTATTTGGGTTCTTATACCTCTACCTCCCTACCAACCCTTATTCCAACCTAACCCCTTCCAACCACCCAACCATAGCTGGGAAAGAAAGAAGGAAGGAGGGAAAAGGGGCTATAGACCTCCATAGGTATTTCCTGCTGATTTGGGGACATAGAGTTCCTTGAGGCAAGTCTAATCTTCATAGTCGGAACATCCAGCAGCCCAGCAAGTCAGCAACAGCAAGTGCAGCATCAGGATGAACCAGCAGCGGCAGCGGCGGCAGCGGCAGCGGCGGCAGCGGCAGCGGCGGCAGCGGCGGCAGCGGTGGCGGCGGCGGCAGCAGTAGCAGTGGGGTACATAGCCACCACAGGCCCTCTTGAGGCTCTCCCATTTATACCCTCTCCAGAGTCCCCAGAATTAAACTATCGGCAGCGGGCAATGATCACACCTCTGCTGGTGCACAAGGCAAATCGTAATCGTCTGTTCTGAAGCAGCCTCATATCCCACACCCAGGATTAAACCAGAAACATACTCACAAAACATAGGTAGCTTTTTAAAGAAACCAAAACTCTCACTATAAGTAAGGGCAAGTGTGAATCCCAGTAAGATTCAGCACTTGGCAGCCTAATGAGTACACAGGACTGGCAGGAAATTAGTTTAAACTACTCATAGATGAGTAATGTGGAAGACTTTGTATTGTATTAACAATCTTAAAGGTTTGAATGGGTGTGCACAATCTCGACTGTCTTATATAAAGCAAAAGCTTGGACCTGATTATTGCCTGCACACCTGCTAGGAGTAGGTCAGCAACTACCCAGGATGTCACACTCAGACTTTGAAAATGGATTCATGTAGTGCCCATAAATAGGAAAAATGAAAATGTATCGTTTTCTCAAAGATAGATGCTAGATGTAAGAGTTGAAGGATGTAAGATTATGTTGAAGGAACCATGTTGGAAAATGTACTCTGGAAAGTGGAATTTTTATTAGTTTTATTTATTTATCCTAATGATACTGGAGATGGCATCTTGCGTATGTTGTACATGTGTGATTATGTTTGTAATAGTAATGTGGACTTTTGTTGTGCTAAAAGTGTAGGGATTGGATAATCATATCTTCTTTGTGTCTGTCTATACATTCAATGAGAATATTTGGACTTAGATCTCCACTCTCATCTTTGGGCCCTGCTACTCTGTTTTTGATCCTTGCCGAGTGTTAACTGATTCTTAAGCCACTTCCCTTTTGACTTTTCCCCTGAATTCTTTCTGCAATCTGCATCTGAAGTGGGAAAGAAGTGTAGGCATACCTTGACATCAAAATATAATACCCTTTCATGGAAAACAATAACCTGCCTAAAAATACTTCACAATTCATTACAACCCAGGTGGTTTCACTATGAGAATCAAAACCCCATCCCATAAAAAGCTCTAACTGCACATGTTAACAGCTGCATTCTCTAAGTGGGACCTAATGTCGATTCATGTCTTTAAATTCATTTGATTACTAGCTGTATCATAGCAAATGAAATGCTAGGAAGCTGAAATGAGAACTGACTGCACCTTTGCCTGGTTGATGAGTTTCATAGAGTTCACTTAAGACCCCATCTCATGACAGCAGCTTTTCCTGTATCCTGGAATCATGACTTCTGTGCCATCTATTTCTAAAATAAACACAAAAATGAAAATGCCTTTTTTTTTTTACTCAGTTGACAGTATGTCTGCTAAATAAGCCTGTGGTGGATTACATCAAGGTCAGTTTCCTAGCTTTTGTATGGACCTGCAGCATGGATTTCTGAGTCACAGAGAAGGAAACTCCGTGTACCATTACAGCTTTCTGTGAAACTAAATAAGATTTAAAAAGTATTTTTCAAGTGTTCTGGCTGGTCTGTGTGGAGGGGCAGGCATGGGGTGTATAATGCCTGTGCCATGGGTGCCAGAGCATACAGATGGAGGTCAGAAAACAACTTTATGGAATGAATTTTTTTCCTACCATGGGATCCAGGCATCAAACTGATATTGTCAGGATTGCTAGGCAAGTGCCTTTACCCAGTGAGCCATCTCACTAGCCCCCTTTTAAAGTTTTCTTGCCCTCCAGGAAAATCTCTTGGGTTGAAAATAGAGTAGTGTGTGTTAGCAGAGATCCAAGAGGGAAGATGCACGGACATATTGCCCAAAGACTTAAATCCCATTGTTCTGATGCTTTCTAGGATAATTGTTAATGGGTGTGCCTTGTGAACGGGGCAGGGCATCGGGACCCTCTGACATCTTGTCTGTACTGACTCCTAGAACAACATGAACAACTAGCTTAGCACCTCTGTTGACTAAAGTCCTGAGATTGCTGGTCTTTGGTGTCACCTACCACTCCAGTGAGTCTTTCTGAACACAACTCAAGCATCACAGGTAGCTGGATGTGTGCTAAACAAAAACCCCTAAAGAATCAGGTTCTGACCCTGGGAACCTGTGAAGGCTGCTGTCCTGTCTGGTTTTTTTCAGGTATGATTAAGCTAAGGATTTCAAAGGGGCAGATCCCCTCAACTTTAGGGTGGGCCTAAAAGCAATCCCAAATGTCCTATTCAGGCAACAGACTGTGATTCCATGAGATTACATACAGACACTTGCACAGGAGATGGCATCATGAGGATACTTGGGCAGAGATTTCATAATTCCAACCTTGAAGACAAAGGAGACCAACAGCCCCTCAAAGAAGCCTTTGCATCACTGTCACAGAAAGCCTAAGAGAAGCCTTGCAAGGGAGGGAAGGGCTTGTTTCTGCTGACATTTTTCAGCCCAATGTGGTTGAAAGGCATGATGGAGAAATTCAAGTTCATGGCAAGACTATGTCATAGATGCTGGTCACACCACAGCAGAGCAGGAATCATAGCGTGCAGCAGCACTAGGAGTCCCACACGACCATCAAAGTCTCACACCTAGTGACGAGCCACCAGCAAGGCGCACCTTCTAAAGAATCTGCCTCTCAGAATGCATGCCCAGCTAGATAAAGGCATTCAAGACACAAGCGCAAACTGTGACACACAGAGCCTATGTGCGTCTCCATTCTGTGTCTGTTACAAACCCTGCATTCAATTGGACGGGTGTGTATTCTCTGAAGTCAGTAACTACATCTGTCTCCTAGTGCAAACCACATGTTTGAAAGCTAACTAAAGCCCATCCCATCATAGTACGTGGCTCCAACCTGGACCTTCCCATTTTTCATTATGTGGACAGATGCCCCCAGGATACCAACTCAATGTTGCTCATGGACCAGCAATACTGATATCGCCTGGATCTAAAAATGCAGATGACTACCAGGTAGCAGTGACAGATGCCTTTAATTCCAGTATTAGGGAGGGAGGGAGGGAAAGGTAGATTTCTGTAAGTTCAAGGTCAGCCTGTTCTACGAGTTCCAGGACAGCCATGGCTACATATACACAGGGAAACCCTGTCTCAAAAACAAAACAAAACAAAACAAAAAACAGACTCCTATGTCCCACCCTGGGCCTGCCTGACCAGAGCCTGCACGTCACCAAGGTCTCTAGAGACTGTGTTATAGGCACTAAAATGTAAAAAGTGCTTAGCTGGGAATCAGAAAATCATACTGAAATGGTCTCAAACAGCTGAGCCTAAGCTCATCCAGTGGCCTTGTCCTGCACCTGTAATCCCAGGTCCCCTGGACATCAAGGTAGAAGGACTGAGAATTCCAGGCCAGCCTGGGTGACTTAGAAAGAGTCAGTCTCAAAGACAAATAAAAGGACTGGGGGAGCGAGGGACAATGGCATAGTGTTTGCCTGGCAAGTGTGATGCCTTGGGTTCAATCCCTAGTATTAAATAAATAAATAAATAAATAAACAAATTTTTAGCCCACATGCTAAATCCATGACTGCCTGTAAGCATCATCATGCAGACACTCTTACTGTTTTACAGACATCTTAATCTATGCTCACAGCATCCCCCGCCCTGGCTGGCAGGGGACTGTTTTGCTATAACACATTCCCTCAATAACACTGCGAAATTAATTACGAAACAGAGACGTGTCTTTTGCAGAGCATTTGAAGAAACACGGCTTTTATTTGGTGCCTCTTATTTGCCAGCTTCATGTTTCTTTCTGCAGAGGATGAGCTTCATTCAGCCCAGCTGGGCTTTCTGCTAGATGTCGTCGCTGTCTGCTGAGTTGAGTCGCCTTGCCTTCCGTGGGACCCAGTGTGAGAGCACCGTGGGTGTTCTCTGGGCCTGTAATTGCTAGGAGTTTGCTGGGCACTGCACTGTTTCCATGGAGCCAATAGCTCTGTTTATCGGGCTTACCATTACCAATGTTTTTAATCTCTCTGAGGCTGAGCCATGTGGGTAAAACTTGTCCAGAATTGTTTTCCAAAACCTGATTCATAACAAGAGCATTTTGACCAGATATCAAGAAATGCATGGGCACCTTTTCCGTATCTTCCACTAATCCATCTGCTCAAAACGTCTAGAAATTGGTCTGTTCTGTCCAGATCATGACAAGAGCCAGATTCAGTAGGTTTGCCTTTTCCAAACCAGCACTTCAGTGCCCTAAGAAATGCATTCCTGGGGCCCGTGCGAGGGACCTGCTCACTTAGTCCTCGCTGCTTTTGGAGGAAATGTTTCCCATTTCTGTCCAATTGAAATAGCCAGCAGCCACAGTAGAGAAGAACAAAAGAAAAATGCCTAATTGCTCAGAGGGAAACTCTTTGCTAATGACTTTTTAAATAAAAGAGATATAATGTCACACAGACTCCCTATCAACTGCCTCCTTGATCCGGCCTCTCAGCTGAGTCCTATGCCACCAAGATTATCTTCATGCAATCACCAGGCCTGAGGGTTGAATGCGAGAGTGTCACATTTAATTATCTCCATAGGCAGGCAAAGCAATCAGAAAAAAACAGGAACACATTCAAATGTTCCCCAGTCTTCAAACCAAATATTGATTTAAAATAACCATATGGTGAAAGAAATGTTGAGTCGATTTGATACTTGCTGTCTATTCCTCCTGGGCAAAGTAAGAACTGAGTGGCTGTGATTTTCAAATAAGATTAGCTGGTTTTAAATGAACCCTATATGTGAGGTTAGATTGTGTTTTTGCTCAAGAGGAAAGTTCTCCTTGTTGCTGGTATCTCAAATGACTCAGATGTTTCTCTTTCTTTTTTCTTTTTTCCGGTGAATATTGCTTTTGTGAGTGGATATTTTATAGCAGACATTCCTAAAGCAGATTCTAGAGGTAGCAGAGATTCTGTGACCAATTCCTGTGGTAGACTGCACAGCAGCAAAGAAGGAGCTGGAGTTGCTTCTTTTAGCACTCCAGGCTGCAGGTTTCTGCTTTGAGCCTACACAGGGCAACTGAGACCTGGTCTCACCATTGGGGTGGCTTCCAGACTTCTGACTCAGTAAGTTTGGTATGGGCAAAGGAATGTCTACAGCTAACATATTCAAATTAAGCCCAGTGCTTCTCAGCCAGGAGCTACACTTCCAAACCTATTTATTTCCAGGACTACC
Organism: Acomys minous; assembly: GCF_964271855.1. Taxonomy (NCBI): domain Eukaryota; kingdom Metazoa; phylum Chordata; class Mammalia; order Rodentia; family Muridae; genus Acomys; species Acomys minous. The sequence goes on along the minus strand of NC_140490.1, from coordinate 26,690,058 downwards.
CTGTGTCCTTTCTTGCTGCAGCCAGTTTGCAGGAGCCTTTCCCTTTCTCTGAGCTATCTTATATTACGCTAACAAATCCACTTCTCTGTAAGCTGCTTCAGCTTATGGGGTCGAATGACCTGTAATGGTGTTGTCTAAAGTGAATTTTCTCCCTGGCTATAATGAATTAAATAATTATATTAGGAAGTAGATAACCAAATAACCAGATTTCTGAAAAATGATCAAAAAAGTTTTCCAACAAAAAAAAATGTCTTTAAATTCCTGACCAATAAGAATTCCAATACAGCACGAGTCTAAAAAAATAATCTTCATAGGTGCTTTTATGCCAGATATACCAAGTCTCCTGGCATTGCTAGCCAGGGCCAGCAATCCAGTTGTTGACTTGTTGTTACAATAACTGGCTCAAGAATGGAAATGACCCCCAAGAGGGGAATATCAAGAGGCCCATCTGATGCTAAGCCGTGCTTAACATGGAGGCTCCCTGCAGTACCCCCACTAAGCCTGGAGGGGATGGTAGCCATCTTTGCCTCAGCTCAGGAAGAGCTTCCCTGAAAGGAAATCCACACCAGGAGCAGAAAAGGAGAACTGGGAGACTTAGACCCCGACAGAACCTGAATCCAACTATACTACAAGTATGGCTGGCCTTAGAACTCTAATTCCCTAAACCCAAAGGATTCCTGGCTTTCTCCTTTGAGGCCATTTAAGCTAGTGTTCTGCACTTTTCATCAGAAAGTCCTAAATAGTGTAATAGTTAATATACTTAATCAGCACCCCCAGGTAGACTTAATGATTTAAAGGTATAGGCATTGGTAAATAGGAACTATTTCTGACAGTGTGAACATTCCCCAAATCACACAATTGATGTGCAACAGAATCAGGAAACAGAACTTAGCTCAGACGCCAATGTCCCATGACTATACACATTCAGAAAACAACAGAAACTCTAATTAACCCATGTGCACTGTTAAAGGAGCTCTCAGAACTTGGATACAGTGAGTCCCATATACAAGATGGAATGGGACAGGGTGAAGGGGGAAACTACCTCCTTACTTACAAAAGCAACATGGTGCAGAAGCTTTACATTGGCAGTGAACTCAATTGTCCATTCTTGAAAAGACAACCCTCCTCAGTTATTGTCTACTTGGCATCACAGTTTTCCAAAGATTACACTTATATACAGGCCCTCCTATGTCTTAATGGGTGTTTTAGTTTTATTTTGTTTTTCCCTACTATTGTGATAAACACCTGTGAGATGGCTCAATGAGTAAGGATGTTTTCAGTCAAAGCTGATGACCTGAGTTCAGTGCCTGGGACCTACACAATGGAAGGTGAGAAGGGACTGCTTCAAGTTGTCCTCTGCCCTCCATAAGCACACAAAATAAGAATGTAATAAATAAATAAATAACCCGACAAGTGCATCCTAAAGGAGAATGAGTTTATTTTAGCTCCCAGTTCCAGGGCCCTGTCCATCACGTGGGGGAATTCAAGGCATCAGAAGCATCAAACAACTGGTCAAGGTACATCTACAGTCAGAACATGGCAGTGAATTCATGGCTGCTGCTGCTCAGCTCACTTTCTCCACTCTTACACAGCTCAGGATTCCCTGCTTGGGGAATGGTGCTCCCCACTGTGGGCTGGTCAATAAATGTAGTCAAGTTAATCTGCAGAGTCAGGCCCCGAGCCCCATCTCCCCAGCTTGTGACAAGTTGACAATTGACCATCAATGGAGGCCTAGATAGGGACAGTAGACACGTTGGTAACATACTCTAATACTCTACTCTCCCTCACTAGCAGCCGAAAGCTTTTTCCATTGCAAGCCAAAGTTACAGTAAGGATGGACTGGTTCTTCACATTTTCCTGAAGATTGCAAAGGAATAGCTACTACCTAGCCAATGGCAGAACCATGGCAGATGTACTGCAGTCCCAAGTCCTCACACAAGACCTCCCAGTGCAACTTCTACTGCACTTTGGTTTTGACAAGAAAATTGGTGTGGCTTCAGAGGTCTTCCAAGGTTTCCAAGCCTTAGTGCTTGAGCCATCTGGGGGATGGGGGTGGGGTGGGGGTGAGGGTGGGGAGGGAAGAAATTGGGTCTGCTGATTTATTTCCTCGAGTGGACCTTCACTTTGCCATATTACCATGGTTTATAGCAGATACAGCTTAAATACTGGAGTATTAAGGACTTGAAGATTAGTCCATTCCCTGACAGAGCATAGGGACAAGACTCAACAGAAATAGCCTTACCAATGTGTATCCTTTCTCCCTGCACATACATTTTGACTGAGAGGCAACTGAAAGAAATTTCCCCACTGTTAGTCAAGACACCTCTACCCCTAGAAAGGTCTAGAAATTTTAGTAATACCCATATTTTGAATTTTTCAATGATCCTCGCATAATTTCTTTCCATGCACTATCCCTTTCTAATATTCATGAACATTATAACTGCATGGATGCCTTAAGGATTGTCTTCTTGCTACAAATGTGTTTACATGAGGAACTAGTCCTCAGACAAACATTAATTCCAATTAGACATTTCCCTATTATATACAAATTTCTAATTCTAAGACTCTCCTTTCATGTTAATGTTTGAATATATTTAAGACACTCCCCTCTTACTTCAGATGGTCAGGAAAACACTCCCATCTCCAAGCCTTCTCCATCCTTTGCTTAGATTTAATACGCATACCTCAAAGGAAGCACCATCCTATGCCACCTGTCAGTCATTACCTTTCAGGTGTAGTGGGTATCAAAAAAGATGTTCTTACTATGTAAGTGCATATGTGTGGGTGCAAGCGCATGTGTGTTATGGTTATAGATGTCAGAGCCCAATCTCAGGTATGATCATGTTGTTTTTGAGACAAAACCTTTCACTGATATTCAGCCTTATTGATTAGTCCTGGCTGGGTTGCCAGTGACCCTCAGAGATGATGACACTCGAGTAGTTTTCCAGTGCTGGCGTTACAAGTATTCGCCACCACACACAGCTTTTTGCATGGATACTGAAGATCAAGTTCAGTTGCTCATGCTTGTACTTTCCTGGCTTAGCTTCAGTTCCAGCCTTGCCCACCACACCCATCCCCAACCACCCACACAAAGTAGTGTCATTCACTTTGGAAAATTGCATAAGACCTTAGAATGTCACTGAAAATCCTATGGAGAAAAAAAAAAGCAGGCACTTCCATAGATGATCTTCTGCTTCTCGTTATGAATGAGCAATTGCATCTAAGTGACACTGATGCAGTTGGGTACTGATGATGGAATCTAAGCCACTGAGATACTAAGAGATGTTCATAATCTATAGTTCTGCACTCGCCATCCATCATGTACTCTTCTCTTAACTGATGACTTTGTGAGCTGTAAATGTATCTTCATTCTTTTCAATTCAGCATGACAAAGTTCTTTTCTTTGGAAAACCGCATGCAACTTGTTATTCTCCTAAAAGGTTGTACAATTTCATTAGAACTAGAAAGCGTTCTTGGAATGCTACCAACTTGGCAATGCTCTTCTTGGCAAGAGTTCTTGGTCCTAATAAAGCAGGATTGAACTGAATTAAGGTGCTAAGCCTTCTATGTGAATGTTCCAAGTCCTTTCTGAAGTAGTAGCGAGAGTGTTTACTAAGCTGAAATGGATGGCTGGGTACCAGTAGGTGAAAGAGCCTTTGGCTGTTTACTTTAAATGTCGTATTATTTATTTCACCAGAAACCTAATGAGTGAGTTCTTTAGAATCATGATCACTTGACATCAGACATTTCTCAAATGCTATATGTTCTCATAATCAAAAAGATCACACTAGAACTTAGCTTTGAATTATAAAATGCCTGCAGTATATATGGCTATAACCCAAACTCTGTTCTAATAGATGCTAGGCCATAGAACAGTAGTTTTCATCTGTAGACAATTTTCACCCCTGACTGCATCCAGCAATGTCTGAAAACATTTCTACCAGAAAGAGGTTAGGTACAGAGGCCACACTGTCACTTCTTTCCTTCTTCCTCCAAGTCCTCCTTCATACCAGTGCCCAGGATAGAGGGGATCACCTTGGAGGATGCCTTCTTTCTCTTTCAGTGTGGCCAGTGTCTCTCTGCTTGAGTCAAAGACCTAGGGTCAGTAAAGGAGGTGTAACGGTGGCCCAGGTGGAGCTACTGTCTTAATTCCCATTTCTATGGCACACTTTGGAATTCCCAAGGCTGTTGCTGCTACTTAGAAATTCCCAACTCTTTACTTGGTAACATGAAATTTTTAATTTCAGGGTGAAAGAATTTGAAGCAATATTATTTTCCACAGAATACTGCCTATTTGAAAATAAAATCATCGAAGGGGGCTGTATAGGTTGCTCGGCTTGTTCAAACCCAAGTTTGATTCCCAGCATCCATATGAGGCGGCTCCCAACCACCTGTAACTCCAGATCCAGGGGACTCAATTGTGTCATCTGGCTCTACAGGCCCCTGGCTCTCATGTACATACCCTTATACTCATAAACACACATGTGCATAAAGAACAAAGTAAAGCAAATCTTTAAAGGTTAAGTAAGAATAAATGACAGGAAACACCCAAATGAATACTGATGGGTGGCATCTCCCTTAGGGAAATACAAGGAGTAAGGTGAGCTGGGTCCTTCTTGTCCATGTGGCTCCATACAGAGGCAATGGGCAGACATGGCAACACCTTACACTTCTAAGTCCTGTGCAGCCACACTCTCTGGTACTTAAATTGCTGAATTCTCAGACCGCAGCTAGTCTATGCTGAGATCCCTAACCATGAGCGAAAATGCAAAGACTGCAGTGGAAGAAGACAGTTTATCTCCTAAAGAGCACGTGGCATGACAGAGAACCCAGCTTGTCAACAGATGCGGCAGGCTTCTCTAGTCTGCAGCCTGGCCTGAGTGCCAAGGCCCATCTACAACAGGGGTTGGCTCACGTCACACCTGTGGTCCCTCCCAGTGGCTTCTGGTAACCTATGTGCCCACAGGCAAAGATTCCCAAGAGAACTCAGAATCATATAAGCACATGGAAATTGTCCAAAGGGAAGGTGATTGTGTATCAGAAAGACGGGAAATCCCTTCATAATGATTAAAATATGCACACAGATAGGCACCACTCACTCAATTTACAGGGCTTAAGGACATGAACCCATGGAAAGGAAATATAAACCGAATTACAGAAGGATTCAAGTATCATTACTTTAACATAATAAGTAACTCCATTTAAAATATGAGATTTCAGGACTAAAAAGCGAATATATATAGTTTCTTAGATTTAGGGTCTCAGAAATGAGAAGATAAAGAGAATAAGAAAAAAAGAATGGCTCAAAGTATTTTAAATTTTGTAAAAACATATACATATATTTTACTTTATAACTGTTATTTGTTTTGTGTTTTGTAAAGATTCAACAAACCAAAAATCACAATAAGGTATTGTGTCAAAATATTTAACTCTAAAAGTAAAACAAAAAATTAAAAGTAACCAGAGAAAAGTGAGTTTACATATAGACAATAGAAACAAAATATTGCTACTATTTTATCATGAGCTATTTGAAATTAAAAGAAAGTGGAATAAATCTAAAGTAGCTAAAATAGCATATAAACTGTCAACTTAGATGCCTGAGCCAATCGTAAAGGCTGAATGCTACATAAAAATATTTCCAGATGAGAAACCTTCTACAGCAGACAAGACTAAAATATGTGCTAAAAATTGCCTCTCATTAAGTGAAACAATATTTGCGATAACTAATTTTGATGAGATTTAGAGTCACTACCTGCCCACTGTGGCTGGCACCATCTGCTGACTGTGCTGCTGGACCACACAGAGAGAAGAAAGTGAGCTGAGCACTAGCTTCATCAGTTTCTGCTCCCTGATGCAGTTTGACTCAAGCACCCGATGCTGTGACTTCTTGCCATGATGGACAACACCAGTTACATAAAAATAACTAAAACAAGGCCCGGCAGAAATCCAAAGTGCCACAGTAGAAGAAAGAACATTAGAAAGAGCAAATATGTGTGCTTAGAAAGATTTAATTTTAATGCATTTGAAAATGTAAAGTAAAAATTATATGCATTGAGTTTTTATTGTAAACAGATAGTACACATGTAAAAAAAAAAAAAGTCAACCCCTGAATTATGGAGGAGCAGTAAATGGCCTTAGTGATGACAAGTCTTAATAATGTACTGTGGTAGGTTATATACATTTATTCTAATCTCTAGAAAACTATCAATGAATAGTTCAAGTAGTTATATCTTTAAATAATGATTAAAGTAGAGCTATAAAAAAATCTGCCAGTCCAATAAAATACATGAAGAGAAATAAAAAAGGCCATAAACAAACATTAGTGAAATGGTATGTTTAAATGACAATGTCTACAACTAATTTTAAATATTAGAGGATGAAGCACTGTAACAGAGGAAAAAAAAGATTTAAAAGCATGGTGACTCAGTTATGTTATATACTAGGTGGAAAGTTAGAAAGGTTGAAAATTTAAAAAAAATGTTGAGGAAGTTGAACTGATTCTGTTAATGTCAAGTCAATAAAACTTCACGCCAAGGAAGAAAAATGGTAGCAAATTAATCTTTCAGAAAATCTGCAACAAACATCAGCACATAAATCCCCAAATGAAAATCAAAATTGATGAAGTCAATATTGACAAAATTAAAATATGAAGCTGATGATTCTATCATCGTAACTGAAAACATTAAACCCCTCTCAGACAAACAAGAGTGACCCGAAAATATGCTCACGTGAGCACATGTGGACACTCTCACACTCACACACACACCCTCACACACACACACACACACACAGATATACACATGCCCAATACATGCTCACACATATACACTCACAGGTGGGTGCACTCACACATGCTCATACACATGTTCATGCATACATTCCCAGCCCCCCACCCTACCCTCACACACTCATATACATACACACAGACACAGGCACGCATACACACATGCAGACACACACACGTAGACATACACACATGCTCACAAACACACACATTCTCCCATAGACACTAAATTTGAAAGTTATGATTGTGTTGTTCTCTCGTAAAAATAAAATTGGCCTAGATGTAAATAGCAAAATTCCTAGAAAAATTAATAAGTGAAAACTAAGTCATATGTTTCTAAATAAACCTTGTGTCAGAGAAAAGAAAATTATAAGAAAAATTAAAATCATTTCTAGTTAATACAGCTAAAATGACATAAATTGAATATAGGGGATGTATTTAAAGCTGTGTTTCTAGCTGATGTTGTTATAGTAAATACAAATATCAGAAATAAAGGCAAATCTAAAATCAATGACATAAAACTTGTTAGATTAAAAAGGTAAACATGAAATAAGTAAAAAAAGAAGAAAGGAACAGAAGAAGACAAAAGTGAACAAAAATGGAGATTTAAAAATCAATATTGTTTTTCTTTGAGAGAAAAACAAAATATATAAATTTGCACCAATAAATTAAAAAATAAATCAAAGCACAAAGTGCCCATTTGGGACTGAAAGACAAGTGTATTGTTCAGCCTCTGTACCAGGCTCACACCTGCTGCTCTGCTGAAAGTCCACGTCCCCACTTCCATGTATGGACTTCATGCAAACAAACCTCAGTGAATAGTTTAACCAATAGAAGTAAAGTAGCTCATAGGATGTAAGCACTGTGCTCAAGTACTTGACCTACCACTCTCCAAGTTTAAAGAAGACAAGAAGTGAGAGACAGAGTCTACGTGGGTTGTGTGAGAAAATCCCACAGATGGAGGGCACCAACAGAGTTGTGTTTCCCTTGGTCTGGGAACTGAGAGAGCGCTGTAGGGTCTGGGTGTCCTGTCTTGGTTCCATATGAATAGGCATGTTTCTCCGTTATTCTTTTAAGAATGCCAGTCTTTGGAACCTCACTCTTACAAACTCATTTAACCTGAGTTATCCCACCAAAGATTATTTCTGCATATATTATATAATATGTCTGTAATCTCAGCATATGGGGGAGGAAGGCCACAAGGGAGAGGCCAGTTCATGTTTAAAATACAGAAATGTAAAAATGACTGTCACATTAGCGGTTGGGGTTCCATGTATGAGCAAAAACTCAGTTTGTAGCACAGAAGCACCCGAAGACACATTTTTCAGGAAGTAGATTCTGAGCACACAGGAGGCATTTATATATAAGAAATGCTCTTGAGCCCAGCACCCATGGAGATTGGAAGAAGACGTGGATTGTGTGGAAGGGGTAGAGCTGAAATACAGTCTCAGCAGTGAGTAAAGCAATCTCCGTGTCTGGGAAGGTGAACTCAAGTTTCCAATTGATAATCAGAGAATCCTTGCTCAGCACAGAAGAACCACAAGAACAATATCACTTAAATATTCAATGACACCAGCTCCCAGTAACTCAAACTCAACGGCATGTGGTAGAGTTAGACTTGTGTCAGTTCTTCAAAGAGCCCCGTCAGCCACGTGACAGGGCAGGTAAATCTGTGTCTCCTGTTTGTTAGGCTTTCTGGCTTCCTATTGCATGTCCACAGTAATTATAGCAAAAATATACTACTACTCCTTGACCTGGAGGGGCAACCGACCCTCTGCTCCTTAAAGAGACCAAGCTGGGTGATGAACTCAGCAATGCAGGGAGAAATGAACCACTTGTCTCCCTGAGGCCAGTGATGCCCTTGCCTCAGGACTCGCAACCATTTCAATCCATGCTCCATCACACATGGCTGTGGGCCCACAACGCTGCACCGCTCACCTAATGGTGCTACAGGGAGGGCCGGCCTTGGTGACGTGATAGACAGAATACACAGGATATTCAGGAAGGAGATTCAGAAAAAAATGCAAGAGTGGTACATCCAGCCAGACCAGGTGAAAAAAAAAAAAAAACCTGCTATAGCCCAGGCCTCTTTCCTGCTTGTTTCCTTCCTTGTCTGTTGCTGAGGCAGAGTCTCTCTCTGGCCTCCGACTCTCAATCGTTGTGCCTCAGCATCTGAGTTCCTGATAACAGGTGTGTACCGTGCACCCAACCTGCTTCTTAGGGAAATGTGATCATATAAAAACATAAACAAATCTCATCCATGGACAGAGCAAAACTCGCAGTGAAACTACAGTATTGTTTTGTTGTGTTTAGCTGACGGCAAAGCCTGTGCTGCTGTATATCCAGAGCACGTCAGTCTCCACGAACCTCCTCCTGAACTCGGGACTCTGACTAGGATGCAAGCCTTTGGAAGCTAACACATGCCAAGGATGTTCCTGTATAAAAGAGGCATCAGTGAGGGTCCCTGTCCCTTCTGCCACATGACAGGAGACCCAAAGGGAGATCATCCACGCATGGGCCAGGAAGTGAGCCCTGACCAAACCCACAACCAACTTGCTCTTGGAGCTCCAAACTGTGAAAAACTCTTTTCTGTGACTTTTCAGCCCCAGATGTATTTTGTTTGAGCAGCCCAAAAGAATGAGGATAATCTCACTAGCTTGTGTTGTGCCATGGCTAGAAATGATAGTGCAGAAATGTGACAAGGGAATTCATCACAACTTTTGTCTCAGGTCATCTCTATTTCTATTATGTCATAAATGTCCTAGTCAGTGCTACATTGCTGTGAAGAGACACCATATCCACAGCAACTCTTATAAATGAAAGCATTTAATTGGGGCTGCCTTATAGTTTCAGAGGTTTAGCCCCTTATCATCATGTCAGGGAACACGGCATATATGATGCTGTAGAAAAAGCTGAGGGTGACATCCTGAGGGAGAGAGCTGGGCTGGCATGGGCTTCTGAAACCTTAAAGTGACACACTTCCTCCAACAAGGCCACACCTCCTCATCCTTGCAATCCTTTCAAACAGCACCACTCCCTGGTGTCCAGTCATGCAAACAGATGAGCCTATAAGGCCGTTCTCATTCAAACCACCACGATAACCTTGGCTTTTCCAGCCACAGTGTGAACCGTTTTCTCAGCCAAGAGAATGTTCTATAATGGTCTTGACACAATATTACCAGCACATGTTCAGCTGGTGTTCAAATAAAGAAGCCTCATACTGGCCAAACAAACAAGAGACAATAAACTGTACTAATGAGCTGAGAACAAAGAGAACTTACCTAGCATGTGTGAGGCCCTAGGTTTCCTCTCTAGCATGGAAGCAAAGGAGAGAGAGAGAGAGAGAGAGAGAGAGAGAGAGAGAGAGAGAGAGACCGAGAGAGAGAGAGAGAGAGAGAGAGAGAGAGAGAGAGAGAGAGAGAGAGAGAAACAGAGTCAGAGAATAAATCACAGGATTGAAATAAATTACAGCATTTGAAAATTGCATTCAGTGCTATGAGGGGGAATATTGCTGAGGTGGAAAATAATGGTAAGGACATCTCTGTTTTGGGCAGGGTGAGTCTAAACTGAGGTTTTCAGGTGACTGTGGATAAAACTTGTGAGAAACAGAGGCCAGATACCATGGGCAGGGTACCCAGAAGCCCCTGGCTGAAGAAGTGAGAAAAAAAACACAACCCCTGGTTGACCTGTGTCTTAGTAGGTCTGAGCATAGTGCATGACTTTTCCATTTGTGTGTAAATCTGTAAACAACCCTTTCATCAAGTGAAATCATTACAGGCTCTTTCTCTTCCTGCAGAATTTCTCAGTAACTACCACTATGTAAATGTGTTCTAAACACATTGTGCAGAGTCATGTGTGATGTGGTTTTCTGGGAGTATTTAATGGTATTCAGAGAATTCAGAGATAATGTAGTGAAAAGTGAGAAGGGGGAAAAGTCCACTGAAGAGCAGAGAGGACCCTTGGAGGGGAAGAGAGAGGTGACTGACATAGAAGCAGCCGAGGGACAGTCAGGCAGATAGCTGCCCAGAGCCAGGACTGGAGGCCTTCCAACTCAAATGACCCTGTGACCACAGCACATGTCAGTCATATAATAGCAGCAGATATTGTGATAGCTTATGTGGGAGTTCAGCCAGAAAGAATGTTCAGTTTGCCCTGGAATGTAGAAACATAAGGGTTCTTTGACATGATTGTGGATTTATCAAGTAGAAATATTCCTGCCATTAATATCATCAGGCCCAATACTTTACCAATACCCCCAACCCCATCACCTCACCCAATAACCCTTGAACACTCTCTGGGCAAATGCTGTGACAGGAAGTCCTGGCTTCGGGCTTCTTAGATGGCACACCATAGCACGTGGCTGTAAATTGCACATGCTCACTGAGCAGACAAGAAGCTGGCTCCTCAGCCAGGATTAGCAAGCTCAGCTGTGCATGCTCAATGAGCAGATGCAGTGTGCAGTTCTTCGGGGAGTGTTGTAGACCAAAGGTAAGTTATCTGAGAACTGGTGACTGTCCCTCCTCCGCTGTGGTGGGATCTGTGTGGTTTGATATGTGGCACCTGGCTCTATCAGACACCTGTGAATTTCGAGACTCAGTCATTGAGTAGGAGGTGGCATGCCTTCTTAAAGGGAGCACTCATGCCATCCTTAAACACAGAGCTCTGCAAAAGAGATATCTACAGAATCACACTGAGCCTGCTTAGAAGTACAGGATAGCCCACTCTGAGGTTTCAAAAATGTGAACCTGGAAGCACAAGATTCATATTCATATTAAGACGAAAAATAGATAGTGGTGCTGACTTGTTTGACTAGAAAGGCTTTTATGTGCCAATAAAAAGCTGGTTTGTCAACATTATGTGGCGTGCAGCCCATAAAGAACAGTTGCTGAGAGTCTCTGCACGTTCAGATTAAAATAAAACTGCTGAACAAAAGCTATATTGTACATAGACCTAAAGTTGAATGGCTGGAGGGGGTTTTATATGAGTGCTGCTAGTGACAGGCACCAGGAATATACCTATCTCTGCCTCATTGCTTATTGAAAAGCCAGAAGTTTTTATGAGCAAATGGATCTGACTGAGCACGCCGTGTGCATTCTCTGAAGGATTACTTTCTGCTGCCAAGCGCATTGAATTCACTTCTAAAAGGCAAAGGTAGGTGCTGAAAAACAATAAGCTCATCAGAAAGTGGGCACGTGATTTAATGCTTTATTTTTTTTTTTTAAATGCCGTTTCTGAATGAGGTGTCAAATCACCCAGTGGAAACCAAGGCTGCAGTGAGTCTCAAGGACAGGTTGGGCTGCAGCCTTTCCTTGTCTGAGCTCAGGACACAGCCCAGAGACTGACAGGATGACAGGATCCTCATTGGGATTTTTTTTTTTTTGCCCCGCCACTGATGAAGAAGGTAATAAAAAATGTGTACATACTTAGATTGTACAGTGTAAAGAGGTTCCTTATGACATTGCCATAGACTGTGCGGTCACTGAACTCACCCATTCTGTTACTCCCCAATGTCTTCCTTACTCCTTCCCCTTACAACAGCCCTACTTACCCTCTTAGTCCTATGTTTTTATTGTAGTCAGGTAATTTTTCAAAAGAAAGGTGAAAAAGACATAAAAACAGCACACATCCAATTTCATCCATTATCCGTGGTGGCACCGGCCACACTGGGCTGCTTCAAGTCCTGTGTGAACCCAAGCCCAGAGCTCAGTTCTACTGTTTCACAGGACACAAGGCTGCCCACTGGGAACCCAGCCTAGTGCTCCTGGGGTCTACGGCGGCTGGAAGTCATATCCCTTCCATGTCAGGATTTGTGAATCTAACTGTATGCAGACAAAAATACCAAGTAGACCTCTGCTACACTTGGAGACTTTGTGTGGACCCCTCACCCCAAATTCATTTACTGAAGCCGTAGTCCTTGGGGGATGGTAATAGAAGGGGCCTTGGGAGAGTGTTTAGGCCATGCGGTCAGAACTCTCGAAGGATCTTTGCAAAATGTGCCCAAGGGAGCCTTCCGTGCCCTGGGAAGGCAACTCAAAGCAAGCAACCTATGACCACGGGGTTTGTCCTAGCCAGACCCCAGGTCCAGACCTACATGGCTTTCTTCATAAGCCACTCAACCACAGCAGCTGGAGTCGACTGTTGGAGACTCTGCTCTCGTCCTGCTGAGTTCTCAGCGCTGTTACGGTTGTGACAGCCATGTGTCACAGCAAGTGTGTCCACCCCCCCACACACACACACAAACGCTTCATGCAAAATGACCAAATCTAAAGGTATAATGAAGAATGTTGGCTTAATTTTCACTCACACGATGACATGAGCACTCCAATTGGCTGCAGTGCCTTTAAGGTTTTAAGCTGGTGCACCGGAAAGACAAGATCAGAGACCTAGAACTTCACTGTCTCTCTTCCCAGCTCTGCTTTTGGGCACATCAAGACTCTTTTGTCCCTTAGACTTCTGTCACAGGGTAAATGGTTTTTAGGCCTCTCCTCATTATAAAATTCTATTACAATGTGAGACAGAAAATGAGCAGCTTCCTGTCAGAATAACGAAGCTTTTTCTGCAAAGGAAGCCACAAATTTCTGGAATAAAGCACTGTGCAAATCCATGGTAACTAACAAAGCAACACACTGGCTTGATTGATACAATTTCCTGAGGAACCTCAAGATACTTTATTGTTTTCAGGCTGCCCCTAAGCATCTTGTAAAGAGGACTGCAAAGTGAACATGGTGGCAGATAAGAGCAAGTAATGTTTTCCTGCACTAAGTGTTCATTGCCTCTCGAATCAACAAATTGCACTGTTTCTCTCTAGTCAACTAGTAATTTTCAAGGATCTCAACTTCATTTGTGGCTAAAGTAAGCAATATTTAAAATCATTTTTTCAACTGAGAATTCTAAACAGTCAGTACAGATCATCTACTGAAACAGCAGAGCCCAGTTCTCCTTTGTGTTGAGGATGAACACTAACGACATGTTGACATTTGAATACTCAGCTAACTTTGCCAATGAGTAATGTTTACTTTTCTGTTCTGTTTCAATGTTTAACTATTAATGTTGCTTGAAGATGCATTATGTTGATTTGAAGTGTCATTTTATTGCTCGTAATTTTGTGTTTGGCTTTTACATACGTTCATTCGTCAGGGCAAATATTTGCCAGATTAGAGTCTTAGAGGAGAAATGAGTCCTTTTTAGGACCTGGGGGAGCCAACCCAGCTGACATAGTGGGTATTAGGAATGCTGGGAACTGAGGGAGTGGGGGCGTCTGTGCCAGGCTTGCTTGGTTTTTCAGAGAAGCTACAGACCTGAGATTTTATACAAACCCAGGATGTAGAGGAGAAGCGGGAAAGTTGATGATCACAGAAAGGAAGTGTCAGAAAGTGGCATGTCCTTGTCCTCTGTTAGTGTTTCAGTTTCATCCGTTCCAAACACCACCCTGTCCTATCTGAAGATACCAGTCAGTCGGCCCAAGTCTCTGGGTCATTTCAAGACTTCCAAATCCCACTGGTTTTTGTTTTCTCTTTAGCTCTTGTTACCAAACCAACTAATGACTAACATTTTAGATTAATACCCACGTTAATAGAATTGCTTTTCCTTATTTTCTATGCTAGATAAAAGAAATTATAGTTCTGTCTGTATTCCACAGTGGTACTATTGAACATCGCACGATTAAGTTTAAGAAATGATTTATTTAGCAGAAATGAAATTGCTAGGTCAGGAGAGAATGGCAAGCCCACTGTTCTCTTCTAAACATCAAGTAAAAGATACCAAATCACCTAAGAAACTGCCTGCGTGATCAGGATGACCTCACATCTAAGTTTGTGGAACTGGCTGTTGGGGCTTGGACAACTGAGGCTGCGTATTCAGAAGCACCAGCAGAGGGCAGGAGAGGAGAAAGAATCCAAGCTCAAGGTTGCTGCGCTGACTTGCCAGAGGACAATCTTCAAGCTAAAAACCATTCACTCACTATCTACTCCCTCGCTCACCATTGGAGCTGGTGCGGTCTCCTGCAGTGGAAATCCCACACATCTGCTCCCTGTAACTTGGCTTATGCAATGTCAACAGGCCTTTTTCAGTGGTCACAGGAGCCTGGTCTCCCTTTGGAAGATGAGAGAGATGTTCTCAGGGTCACGGCTCCCAGGTTCTTTCTTTCTAAACACCAGTGGTCATCCCTGCCTGGTACTTGAGCAATGACTTCTCGAACAGAACGGGGTCGCCCTAGAATACACGCACAGGCAGTGATGTCATCTGAAGCTGTAGATCAGAGAGCTGGGATGGTCTGACACAGTGCCAACACCAGCGATGCCACACACACACACACACCCCGGATGTGGCAGGAGTGCCTTGCTAATTGTGCCTCACTCCTCATGACTGCTGCACTCAGTGGTCAGCCTGCATAACGACGGGCCAAAGAACTTAATGAATTACAGGTTCCCAGAAAGCATTTGAAACATCTTGGAACTATAATTCTATTATGATACTAATTGTGTGCAGGGCACTCGTGTGTAAGCAATAAGTAATACTATGCTGCATTGAGTTGTGCTGTTCCGCTTGCACACATAGTCAGAGTCTCTGGGTTTAAATACTTCTTTGCCCAGTACTTTGTTGTGTGGCTTGAAGTAAGCAATGTAAAAATCCTCTATGCCTCGGTTTTTCTGTCTTATAAAATGAGGCTAATAATTTCAGCATGCTATGAATAGGGACACTAAAAGTGGTTAAATTAGTTTTGAAATATATATATTGTATGTGTACATGACTACAGGTGCCTCAGGAGGCCAAAAGAACTGGAATTGCAGGTGACTGGAGCTGCTGTGGCTGCTGGAAACTGAGCTGTGGTCTTCGGCCAGGGCAGCAAGGGCTCGTACCCACTGAGGCACCTGACAAGCCCAGAACAGAGCGGTTTAAATGTTCATAGACACTGGGCATAATAATAGTCTTACAAAAGAGAAAATACGTAGACAGTTAAAAATCTTTCAGTACTTTATCATGTTGTCAAGTTATTAAGTTCAGTCCTTCAGTTTTCTCTTTGCTCTGGGGGAGATAATATGCTTTCTCAAAGTCTCAACTATTTCTGTACTTTGCCGCAAAGTCATTGACCCTGGAGACCTGTGCCTGCTGGGTAACTCGGGGGCCATCCATCACTGTGGGGCTTAAGTCCCCATCTAATGCGCTAATTATGCTGACTCTCAAAAAGCTTTCCACGTCATCAGGGTGACTCATCGTCCTGACCCCACAGTTGCTGAGACTCTCTGGAAACAGGTAAAGGCATTCAACTACAGCTTCTTAAATCCACTGATACCAGGCCACTTGCCAAAGCAGCCACATGGACCTTCTGGGAAAGGCACGCTGCAACTGTACTTTTAATGCTGTCCAGGGGTCCCAAGCATAAGGTTAAAGGATTTTCCTTTTATCATAGTGGCTCTCTTGTGTGGTCCCTAGATTAGCAATCTTTGTTTCTCTTGAGAATTTGCAAGAAAAACAAATTCTCAAAGAGGCTGGCTCAGGTCCCTAGAGGGCCAGCAACGCTCGCTCCTAGCAGACTTTCTTGTGAATCCTACTTTTCTGAGTTACTACTCCAAAGAAGCATACCTGTGATTTGCTAATTCTCAGAGCTGCATAATTGACCATTTTAGACAATTTCAAAGTTAATATAACTTGAAAGTACCTGATGCCACCATCCACATTAGCAGGAAAAAAAAAAGATGTTTCTTTCAAAAGATTGGAAAACCGAACTTGAAGACCTCTGTCTCACCCTCTACCTAGCAGCTACTCTTTCACCCTCTCAACCAGCAGTTATAAAATTGTCCCTTTCTGTATGTGTGGAACAAACTTGTATAACCCACACTGACTCTTTCCAAGGCCCCAAGGTGTGGGTCTCCTCCTCCCTTGGGGGGCCTTTGGCCACCAGCCTACAAGGACAGTAGAGGCACTAAAGGACAGAATGATGGACTTCTGGGACTATCTGCAGGGAGACAGATCAACTTTACTCCAGGGACAAGGGGAACATGTAGATAGGAAAAGGGAAGCAGCCAGGAGGTAATCTGATAGGTGCTCACAGTGTACTTCATTTGCATTAAACAGCAGGGTCCAATCGTCTGAGCAGGGGCGCACTAACTTATTATCATCTGGCGGTGGGGCGTTCTGCAGGAAGCTATTTCTAAGATAAGCCTGGCACCTACCTCAGGGACATCCTCCAAATAAGGACATGCAGAGAGTAGGAAGCCCAGCACAGGAAGAGAATCCTCCATCTTGCCCAGAGCTTAGACAGGCTGCAACCTTCAGCAGCAGGGCCCTCCAACCCCAAGGTATGGAAAGCACAATTCAGAATGTCTTCGCTCTGAGATGCTTTCATTTTACCACGTGTAAGCCTGCTTCCCACACTTGTGTTGCTTGTCCTGTCTTCCTTTGGAACTGAGTCTCTCACATTGTATTGGAGGCTTGCCTCAAATCCATGCTCATCTTCCTGTCTTTGCTTTCTGAGTACTGTATGTACAGGTATGAGCCACCACACAAGGTTCGTCAACACATACTACTTTAGCAGCCTTACTCGGCCCCTTTAAGTCAGAACCATTTCTTTGAGCTTTCTTCTGATTACTCCCTCCTGCCTAAGATCTATCTGTAGCTAGAGCTGCTCCCAATACAGTAAGCAAGCAGGATTGCTTCACCCTCTGTGTTTGTCAGACCTTTAATCCTATGGCAAAGGAACTTGAGGAAACAACGTGAGGTAGAAGGGCTACACTGGGCTCGGGCTTTCAGAGACCCAAGTCCACCGCCAGCCAGGTTCTTGCTTTGGAACTGAAATGATACAGGGCCCAGTGGAAGCAGGAGATTCTTGAAGTGGCTCTGTGCACCTCGTGGCAGCCAAGAAGCACAAAGCAGAATAGAAAAGGGCCAAGGCAAGAGATGTTGCAAAGGTTCCCCCGCCCTGTGACCCACCTCCTCTAACCAGTCCCCAGCTCCAATTATAGCTACACCAATAGGCCACTGAGCCTTTTCAGTCCAGTCAGTCTCTCAAGAAATGGACCAGCTGGCAGCCAAACCTTGAACACATGAGCTTTCGGAGACCTTCATATAAGTCGTATAACAGTGTCTCAAGTGGGGCTGTGGAGCGGGTGTTCTGTTTTCCTTCTGACCTCGCTGTACCTATTTTGTGGCTTGTCTCCATTCATACGCCTGCAGTCCACCTATCTTCATTTGTGCCCAACGATCTCCTGAAATAGCCCCCGGTTACTGTCTCATTTATCCCCCGACTCCAGCTGTTCCAAGGTGCTGGCCAGGTAGCTTTGAAAATCCTGTGAAATCCTTTCAATGCAACACAGCTTAGAAACTCTAAAACC
Source organism: Acomys minous (assembly GCF_964271855.1). Classification (NCBI taxonomy): domain Eukaryota; kingdom Metazoa; phylum Chordata; class Mammalia; order Rodentia; family Muridae; genus Acomys; species Acomys minous. The sequence continues at coordinate 26,671,944 of NC_140490.1, read as the reverse complement.
TTCTTCTCTAGGATGAAGGCTGTCACTAGAGCAAGGGGCCTAGCTGGCATTTGGTCGTTTTTTTTGTCCTATTCCTTCCCTGGTTCCAAAACTTCTGGTAGATGGACACATATGCCACAGACACCCTCCAGCGTGATCTCTGCCTCCTCCGAGTCTAATCTAATGGCTCCTGTCTGTAATATTATGCAGCATCAGGAGTCCTTGATGCTCTCCAGGAGGGTGTACACTGGCCCGGGTGGCTCTCCTGTTAACATGGCGCCTGCCAGCTGTGCACCTCAACCTCCACAGCCCAGCTGCCTGGCACTCTGCTGCCCTCTGCTGGCATCTCTCAAGCCAGCATCAGGTCTCTGAATGCTTAGAAAGGGTCAATAGAGTCTTGATTAAAAATGCCCAAAAATGGACAAGTTTAGATGCAGGCAGAGTCAACGGTTGAACTCTGCCAAGACTGGGTAAGCAAGTCCTCAATAGTTCCTGCCTCACAAATATGTCTGTCAGATATATTGGGCCAGAAGGCCGAAGATGATGCTCCAACGTATGGAGAGTCTTGGGTTCAGGCAGTAAATGTCTCTGTCATTATTTTCATTTTGGAAGCTGCTAACCTGCACTTCTTGATCACTCAGATATTTAAGTTTTATTCCTTCTCAAGTCTCTGATGAGGTTGAGGACTAGATAGCTTAGTCTTACAAGTAAGCTTAGTCAGTTAGGGGTTAAGATGTTTTTAGATCTAGATAGATGTTTTAAGTTAATAGAGATGAGACATGATACATATTGATTTTCATTCAGAAATTTAGACCCAACAAGATAGGAAAGATGTTTACTTCAAGTCTGACAAACACAAATAGTCAAATGACATGTAATTCCTGATTGTCTCATGGTTCTTCCTGATGTATGCAGTTTATTTTATTCATGTGTAATAATATAAATGTATATGTTGAAAAAGAAACATAGTAAAAATTGGGGAAAAATTTAAAAATTACAACCAGAATAAACATTTTAAAATTCCCTTCCAAAAAGAAAATGATAACACAAGAGCCAGGCGTGGTGACGCATGCCTTTAACTCCAGCACTCAGGAGGCAGAGGCTATAAGTTTGAGGCCAGCCTGATCTACAAAGTAAGTCCAGAACAGCCAGGGCAACACAGAGAAACTCTGTCTCAAAAAAAACAAAAATGATAATCCAAGAGGTTGTGAGGATCTAAGAAAGGCAATATACTTAAATTCACTCTCTTTTGCTACCATTCTGTTTTATTTTTTCCTGAAACAGAATCTTTTCAAGTAATTCAGACTATTTTTTCTAGTCAGTTGGCTGGCTGGCTAAGAGATATGGACCTCTGGGTAGAGTTGGTGGCTCCTTTCAAAGCCAGTGCTGCAGAGCGAGTCAAAGACATGCTTTTGGGGGACAGACACTATTCTGAGCTCACAGACAAGGACTGCTAAAATATCCTCCAAAGTGCCCAGGATGCCGTTCGCCTTGGAACTGTCTACTCATGTTGTTATCAACACTTGACTTCCCAACGCATTTGATTTCACATTAATTATGGTCATAACTGATTTATTCTCATCATATGATTGTCTATAGTCCCTATTTTATTTAAGACAAGGCAGACATCTCCAAAGAACTAATAACTTGCGTAGTAAAATGTAGAAAAATGAGTGTTCTAGGCTGAATTTGTCACTCAGAATTTAGGTTAGTATCCTAAGGCCATGCACCTCACAGTTTCTTTGCCTTGTTTGAGTTTTAGTTTTCAGAGAGCCTGACCTTGAACCTCAGGTGATCCCCTGATACCCCAGCTTTGGAGACAGGCCCTTGAAAGATGTAATTAAGCTTAGCTGAGATACTGGGGAGATGGAAGAGCCTATAGGGTTGCCATCCCTAAGAGAAGATGGAATCTCGAAAAAGATGGGTACCAAGGAAAGACCAAGGAAGGGCTGGGAGGAAGCCATAGCTCATCAAAGAATGCCTGGGCACATCATTCTGAGCCTGGCCACACCTTCCCCCTGGTCTTGTACTTTAGCCTGCAGAATTGCAAGGAAAAAATGTTGAAGCAGCTGAGTCCTTGGCACTTTGTGTTGGCAACCCAACCAAATGTGCCTAACAACAGATGAGGATCTGAGTCCAGGTGTGGCTGATATGGAGCCTTTGCTCACTCATCCAAAAGCCTGAGTCCTTGAAACTAACCTGTGGCAAGCCATCAGCATCAACCTAAACTCTGTGCTTATTCAGAGGATGGTACCCTGGCTTTCACCTTTCACCTGGCTGCTCATAGCATCTCCCTAGCCCAAGCCCACCATCCTTTGGTCCAGTCACCTATAGTACTGCCAACATTTCCATAGTTTTTAGAGGCTGTTTGGTTTTTTTCCTTCTCTAGCCTGGTCATAAAAGTTTCCTTCAGTATTTGAACCTCAACCCCTTGCAGGTCCAATTCAATCTACAATTGTTCTCTTTCCCCATCCCAGGGTCACAAATGTGCCCTATCTTTTACTCTCACTGTCTGATCTCGCTCTTCTGGGTGTGCTTTTAGTAGTTAACCAGCGTTCGTGAGAAATTGGAATGGCCACATGTTTTTCATATTTAAAAAAAAAAATAGCCACGCTTAGCTAAGTTTTTCCAGTAAACAACTAAAGATTCCTCTTGCCCCTTTGGCCAAACCCTGTCATTAGCTGATGATCTCACGAGCTCTGCAAAGGCCTGGTCTGGGATTTTGCTAATTTGGAAGCTTGCCTTTTCTCCCTTTAAGTTGGTTTCAGCAGAAGGCATGGTGAACCTGCCTGCTGTCGTCTCATCACATTCCCCATCGTGAATGGAATAGCAGCCACATATTTTTGGATCCCACTTCCTCCTATGCACTCCCTCTTTGGTTTGTTCATTTGTTTTTCAAAACATTTATGTTAATGCCTTTGTGGCATTTCGAGGCCAGAAAGTCGGATTTGTAGCTCGTATTCTGTTGCAAACATCAGGAGGAAAAGACCGCAAAAGTTTCCTGGGACTGTGCAGCCTACCTGAGGTTTTCTCTGACTCAGAAAAATTGAGACTGTCTCCATGAATCATGTAGTCAGGGCAACCGCAGGGCTAATCTCCATCACTCCTAGACTGCTAAGGATAAACATCTGGATGGGGAAAATTCTTTTGCATAACCAAGCAGGGTCTTCTGGGTAAGTGAGATTCTGGGGTCCCTTTGGAGACTCAGCCTACACATCCCATATGCAGAGGAGGCAGCTGAGCATGTTCCTTGAGGATGTCCTAGTACAGAACATCAGTTTATTGCAAGGAACAGAAAAGTGAGTCTGAATGACAGAAGAAAGAATAATGATTGAAAACATAAGTATCTTCCGGCACCACTCTGAAGCCCGGGCCTCTGGGAATTGAACTCCAAAGCGGGCAGAACACAAAAGGCGGCAATAGGTAACCTTAGACTCAGGTCCAGTTCAGTGGGGGCAGCCTCTAAACACACTACAGCCCAGCTCTGTGGTGGCTTCCCATGACTAGCAATGCTTAGTTTCACGGTCTTGTCACCACTTCCATCAGACGCAGCTTAAGTCCAGGCAAATGTGCTGGACTGAAGGTAAGCCAGGTACACTCTCAGCTGTCAGTGTGTTAGATCATCAAACGTCCAGTCTTTGAAAATGCAAGTGAGAGCTAACCCCTGCCCCTGAGAGAACTCACAGAGGGAGGGACTCCTGAACACAGGAGTTGGAGGTTGGAGGCCAGGCAGTGACCAGAGAGAGGCCAGAGCCTATCAGACCCCGTTAGCTGCTGAACACTGTAACATTGCTCCTAGCTCAGGCTGAGAATGCTTAATCTGAAAACACAAAATGCTCTGAAATCTGAAGCTTTTGGAATCCTGTCAGGACGTAAAAACATTTCTTAGAATTTAAAATAGTCCATACTTTAGATTTTTGGATTGGAGTATTCAGCTGGTTAAAGTCTATGCAAGCATTCCAACATCATGAAAGTGTCTGAAATTTGAAGCAAGTCTGGCCTCAAGCATTTCAGATAAGGGATACCCAGTCTGCATTTCTAAAAATCCAGTCCTGCCAAGAAGAAGAAACTAAAAGTCTATTTATTTTTGCATCCAGATCTAGGCCAGGATGTTGCTCTGACTTTACCATGCTAGTAGCTGTTTCCTCCCTGGACATGGTAAACAGTTACAGTCGTTCCCACATACTTGAGTCCCTAACACATACCACAGAGCGTAACGGCGTAAAGGAAACTGGAAGATGATCAAAGTTAACAGAAGCAAATCAATGCACATCCCTGCAGGAGAAGAAAAACGAGCAGAAACTCTGGGGCTACGCTCTGTTTTCTAGCGAGATGTCTGGCCATGGTTTATATTTATGGCTTCTGTTTGCTGGTCTCCATTGCAAATTGCCATGACCTCAGCTGATCAGAGTTCTTCAAGCTGGAAAGTGGCATGTCTTCCCTCTCTAGAGATTCTGCGTGCCACGGGGGAATAGCTCAGGCTCTGTACTCACCCCGATTGGTTCCCATAGTGTAGATGCACACCATCAGTCCCCTATGGGAAGGGATTTTCAAGGCTATACTGTAAATTGCCCCAAGGGCAAGGGCCTCACAGGGCAGATGGTCATCCCAGGTGACAATTCCATCCAAAGTGTCACCTATGCCTCTAAAACAGCATCAAACTCTGCCAGTTGTGGGAAAAGAAATCACATTTCCCTTCACTTGATTCATAAGAGAAACAGTGGAGGACTTTCCTCACGCCCCTTTCTTTTGGCTCCTGAGCCTATATGTGTTCTTTAAAAGCCAACTGAGCAACAGCAAACGCCCCTACATCCCACATAGGTCCTCTGCTCTGTGTAGATGCAGGGTATAAGACAGCATACAATTCTCAAAAGGCACAGCTGCAAGGGGATCATAAAAGAATTCCCGATGAAGCACCCCCGCCATTTGTGAGGTACACACTTTTCTGTACAGCAAAAGAGCATATGCTCAGGCTGGTGGGCTCCTCCCTTGCTGGAAGCTAGCTCATCGTTTGGAAAGATGGGATCCTGTGAAGGGTGTGGGCATTCAGGAAATCCACGGAGGGTGCTGGAACAAACTTGGCACTATGAAAGATGGAGCTAAACCTACATCAAAATGTGTTTATGTCCATGACAGAAAGGGCCCATTAGCAGACACCACATCCTGTTATATGTAAGGCTCAAGGGAATGTCTTGGACAAGATATTCTCAAATCTTCTTTAAAAAAAGAAACCAAGGCAATATTAAAATTACAATGTATACTGCAGGCAGGATGAATTTAGGTCTTGGAATTTGGGGGGGGGGGTATGCGACATGCTTTAAATAACCTGTGGTTTCCCTCGAGGAACAATTTTAAAAATATGCAAGTGGTTTGTTTCTTGGTTCATTAAAAAAAATACAGATTGCAAAATGCGTGCATGTAAGCATATGTGTGTGTGTGTGTGTGTGTGTGTGTGTGTGTGTGTGTGTGTGAGTTCAGAAAATACCATAATACTATTTTGGGCCAAGGGACAAAACCTTAGTGGAAAATTTGCAAATAGAAAACACCTGAGTTGCTGGGCATGTTGGCTCACGCCTTTAATCCTAGCACTCGGGAGGCAGAGGCAGGCAGATCCCTGTGAGTTTGAGGCCAGCCTGGTCTACAGAGTCCAGGATAGCCAAGATTACATAGAGAAACCCTGTCTCGAAAAACAAAAACAAAACAAAAAAAAAGAAAGAAAGAAAGAAAGAAAGAAAGAAAGAAAGAAAGAAAACACCTGAGTGGATGAGCACCACTGGGATACCTGTGCCAGCAGCAGTAATGGGTAAGGGGAGTGAGCTCTGGTCCTGATCTTGGAGAAATCCAATATATACTGAATGACCATGGCTTACCTCTTCTATGGTAAATGTGACCAATGAAGCCTTGGTCATAGATGCAGAAAACACACATGAAAAGATAATAGGCAGGGGTGGCCCAGAGTCTAAGATGACCTTGGAGCTCCAGCATTATTCAAAGAATATGCAGCCCCTGTGATGTATTTAGAGAAAAAATTCTTCCTAATATGGAGTTTCTCAGAGCATGGCCCAAGCGATATGAAGGCAGCTGAGGTTTCCATATGTGCATACGAACACTTGAGAAGATGGAGTGTGGAAGAGGGAAGTCACAGTGGGCACAGGGCAGCAAAGGAGGGGCAGGCAGGCAGCTTGGTACACAGGGCAGCAAAGGAAGGGCAGGCAGGCAGCATGGTACACAGGGCAGCAAAGGAAAGGCAGGCAGGCAGCATGGTACACAGGGCAGCAGAGGAAGAGCAGGCAGGCAGCAAGGTGCACAGGGCAGCAGAGGAAGGGCAGGCAGGCAGCAAGGTGCACAGGGCAGCAAAGGAAGAGCAGGCAGACAGCAAGGTGCACAGGGCAGCAAAGGAAGGTCAGGCAGACAGCACAGTGCACAAGGCAGCCATGGAAGGGCAGGCAGGCAGGCAGCAAAGTGCACAGGGCAGCAACTCAAGACAACCAAGATGAGTAGTGGTTACATTAAGGAGTTAGATATGTTAATCCCAGCACTTGGGAGGCAGAGGCTGGTGGATCGATGTGAGTTCTAGGTCAGCCTGGTCTACAAAATGAGTCCAGGACAGCCAAGGCAACACAGAGAGACCCTGTCTCGGAAAAAAAAACAAAAAACAAAAAAACAAAAAGGAGTTAGTTACGTGGGGAAATGTCGTAACTTGAGAAATAAGAGAACTGAAACAAAAAGCTAGCTGAGAACAAATGTTGAACAGGACCCTAGTGTTTCAGTTCAGCAAAAAGATCACAAAATTTTAAGCAGGGTCACTTTATACAAAGTTACCATAACATGATCTTGCTAACATAAGAGGTATTTAAGTGCTTTCGCCAAAATAATTGCCTATTTGCATTTTTAAAGTTGGAGTATTTGGTACCTAGGAGACAAGACGACTGTGCAACAAAGTTACTGCAGAGCTGGTCGCCTTTGGTGACTTTGATAATCAGATATGCTACGAGTCTACTACCTAGCAGAACCCCTCACAGAGCCAGAGGCCGGAAACCTCTGTGACATAAACCAAGAAGGCCACAAACAATTCTTTACTCTTTCTGCCCCCATTTTCCACCCTAGACAATTTTTGCTCTGAAGGACTTAGGCTCTTCTCCCCACCTGAGCCAGTCCGACACTTCCCAGCTCAGGACCGTGGGTGAGCACCTGGCTCTGAGTCACTCTTGGCTGCAGCTTGAGAGGAGACTCTGGGAAGGTCTCACAGGGTCTGTCAAGAAAGCCTGCACCTCTTCAAACAAGAGCCCGTTATTACCATCGGCCAGCAGGGGGCACCTTCCTATTGACAAGGAAGAAACAGAAAGAAAGCTGGGTTTTGTGAAGGTTTCTAACTAGCCACAAAAGAAATCCGAGTAAAAAAGAAGTGTGTGATAGGCACGAATTCTATGGAGAGGTAAATAAAATGTTTCATTTCTGTACTTTCTATCTGCCCTAAGCAAAGGGAGCTTGCTCCTGCCCACTTGACTTGTATTCTGGGATGCCGTGTCCTGTATGTCCTGTTTCTACAGAGATATTGCTGATTCCCCAAGACAGGAGTGTTTTGAGTGTGTCTGTACTGACTGGTTCTGCAAAATACACATTGGACAAAGGACTCATTGACGAACCCATTTTCTAAGTTATTCAAGGGCTCCTTTGAGAATGTTATAAAAAATTCCATTTTCAGATATGTGTTTCCCCCCAAGGAGCTCTAGAGGCAATTATGAAATGGGATCAGCACACTGTGTTTCTTACACACATTCCCAGCCATCTTTCCATTAGTGAAACCAACTACAACAGCCAAAGAAATGATTCAGAGAGACAGCAGAATTTTATTATCAGCTAATAAGACTAATGTCTTGATTCATCTGTTTGCTTTTTCCAAGGGCATCCAACCAGCAACACTTTCAGAAAAATTAATATGCTGTCTTCCTTTTAGTAAATAAACCCCAAGAGATTAGCTAAAACTACAACAGAAAAGATATCCACATAGACCCTTTCAATTGCCCTCCATTGGGGTTCGTTTATTTTAAAAAATAAAATAAAAATCAACAGCATACACCATTAATCCCAGCCAAGGCAGAGTCAGGCTGATCTCTGTCACTTATGGGTCAGCCTTGTCTACGTGGAGAATTCCAATCCAGCCAGAGCTGGTGAGGATGTGTGTCAAAAATTAATTAACTTAAGACCAGCAGCTCAGTGCCTTACTGAGAAAGGGTGCTTTATATACTTATTGCTTTAGCCATACCCTAGTGTGGGCTGTGTCTTTGAATTGGAAGTATCTGTCCATTACTTCAAAGGCTGGGGTGTTAAATGTTGCTGCAAATTTTACACAAGTTTTATAAAGCAGAGCATCCTCTTGGCCCCAGCCATCCCTTTTCTTAAATACTGTTCTTAAAGATTTAAACTTTATGCACTAAATGTTTACTATGCACTGGTGAATCTTGTGCTGTTACTTCATGTCTGCCCACCTCTCTGGACAGTGGGGACAATGGGGCTGCTTGGCCAGGTTTCCTGATGACATTTTGTGCTCTCACTCAGTGTCTCTGGGACTTAACTTCCTCTGGCTTGCTCTTGAGCTGCCCTCAGAGAACTGCCCTTGGCTGACTGGGACAGCTTCCCCGCAGATAAGGATTTGGAAGTTCAAATTTCCCAGGGAGAGCTCACAAGAGCCATACATAGCCAAGTCAAATAGGAATACCTAGTGCCTTCTGGGCAGCTGGTCTCATTCCACCCTCAAGGCCTCCTATTGGGCCAGGCTGATCTGGGACATGGTGGCAGCCAAGACCCTTGTTCCCACTTCCCTGTGTGTCTTCGGCAGAAGTATTTCCGTATAGGTCATGACACGATGATTCTGACGTCATAGCCAACTTCTACAGTGACCCAAGAGAACCAAAATTGAATCACTCTGTAAGAGTAACTCTTGCAAAGCACTAGTCTATTTGCAACACAGTCATGACCCAGGACTTCTTGGATGAGCTGTCATTCTCAGGCACACCCTCACACCTGATCACGGTGCTTCTGTTTCTCTGTGGCGTTGTCATATGTGACCCCTTGTCATTTCTTCTCATACTTTAGTCCCACGGGGCTTTTCCAAGTTTTTTTTTTTATCTCTCTCTTTATCTCCCTCTTTGACACATACTCTTTTGATCTGAGGCAATCTTATCCTCCATAGCCTTTTAAATTGGACCTCTCCTGCACTGGTACCTCCTTCTACCCCTTGCGGATTCTCCTCATGTCTTAGCACCGGAACTGCGACCTCACTGGCACTTGCTCACTAGGAAGATGTGTGAGGTTGTCCCTCTGTCTTCCCTTCACACCAGCTTCTGAGTTCTTCATGGTGACAGGGCCTGGCCCCAGTTCCTTGTGCAATACATGGCACAGGGTGGCAGCTTTACCAGAATTAGCTGAGTGAGTGGCTAAAGTAAGGCCAGCCTCCCAGGTCCACTGAGAGCCAGTTGACAGAAAATACCCCTAACGCTACAGACTTGAGGGTTCACTTACAGAGCCCTCAGGAAGACGAGCTGTGTGGTGGTGTGTAGGAAACCTAAACGAAATATACTGGCCTTTCTACCAAAGAGTTAAATAAACAAAGCTCCATTGAAGAAAAAAAAATAATTGTAAAGAAGCCACTTGGCAGAAACTACAATTCCTCTGGAGTCAACCAAATACATGCTCAGGTTTCATGTCTCCCTGTAACCTGTGTTAGGCAGCAGCATAGGAATGTGAGGTCAAATTCTCCCACTCAAAGTGAAGCCCAGGACGCCTTGGCTTTAGGAATAGAAACCCAGTGGGAGCTCATTCAGGTGTGTTTGCTTGCTTGCTGGGACAAACCTTTCTTCAAAAGTAAAACTATTTGCCTGGCCAAAGTCCTCTGGAGTGCATGGTCATTTTCTGAAGACCCCAGATCCACTTCTTAAAACGTTACTGTGAATTTTATAAAGAAGCTCGGCTCCACTTCTGCAGCAACCCCTCTCCTAAAATAGCATTCTTGCTTTTTGCATAATAAAGCAGAAAAAAATAAAATGTGTTGCATATTTAGGTATCAAAATTATCCACTTATCCAAGGAATCGTCTCCGGACCTCAATGTGACACCAAGAGTCTTCTAAATAAGGCCCAGTGTGATGGGACAACGGAAAGACCATCAGAACATGTCATCAGGAAGAAAAGCTAAAGGGACAGCTTTATGTCAGTTCTAAGGTGAAAGCTACGTCCTCCTCACTCTCACCTGGAAAGTTACTTCATCACAGCCCTAATGCAAAGTAACTTTTACAGCTAGCAAAAGAAAAATTAAGGCTGAGTAAAAGATATTTAAACAACTTTGTATACAATATAAAGGGTTTTTGTATTTATTCTTTATCTGCAATATGAAATTAATAACTTTTATGATGGCTCATAAAGTATTAAACACAAATTCACTTCATCCAGTGTTCTGCAATAGCAATGCTGAGCCAGTCACCACTACAGACAAGAGCAGGTAAAACACAGAGATCTCATGAAGGGATGACAACCATGGGCAGCCTGAGCAGCCCGAGAAGATGCAGCCTCCTTGCTTGCCTCTGACAAACAGTTCTGGGGATATCCAAAAATAGTATATATTCAAATGGCATCATTCTGACTTGGAATTATTATTAAGTCAGGAAAGTCAATGGGAATTGCTTTGTCAGAAACCCAAGGCTAAAATACGATTTATTGAACTCTACTTTTTTTTCACTGTTTACAGTAAAAATGATATATTAGTAGTCATCATCTAATGGGCCTAGTATGTGTGTCCTTCAATGCTCATATGTTAAAGCTTTGATCTCTAGGAGTAACTATATTTAGGTCAGATCATGACATTGGAGCCACTAGGATGAGCTTAGTGCCTTCCTGAGAAAAGGAAAAGACCAGAACATCAGGCACCTGGATCTTGCATGCCTCTGCCTCCAACAAGGAGGGAAGTAGTTGATCATTTTTAAGCCACCAACAACCTTCTGATGCTAGCTTGTTACAACAGCCTGCACCACGAGAAGTAAAAAGTAATAGACATTAAAGCCATTGAAGAAAATTTGCGGGAACTCAATATGTCCTTTCTCTGTGTCCTTGTTTCGGGTTGAAGGATTGATGTCAGCTGGTTTTGTAAGTGCATGTCCCCTAGCCTACTGTAAGACCTGTCACACTGTAAACGATAGCAACTTCTATTGAGCCTGAGATTCGAGAACGTCAGGCCAGTGTCACCAAACAATTCTAGTTGATTTTCCCTGTCCCCAGTGGCCCAGACCCACAGGTTTGTTCCATATGCAGCCTTGGAAGCTAGAGCGAGATTTGGAGCTATCCAACTAACAGGGACATAGCGATCTCTTACACTCCTAGTTTGCCCTCCTTCCCTGTCCCTTTCTCCCTCCTTCTCCTCCCCCTACCTCCATCTGTCCATCTCCCAGGGGAGGCAGGGAGCTCCACTGGCAATCCCATAATGTCTTGGGGTCCCCTGGTTTTGGAGTTCTTCTAGGATGCACTCTATATAAACATAAGCCACTGGCACTTGTCCCATCCTCGGGGTGGGTGTCAGGGCATAGGAAGGTGACAGGGCATGGGGAGCTTGTCTCCCTCCCTGGCTACTGTCTCCTGACTCTCCTGGGCTCCTGTCAGGTTATGTATAGGAGATTGTGACAGACACTCTTGTTGGTGATTAGGGTGATATCTCAGATCCTTCTCAGCTTCACACTGAACGCTTGGCTTTCCAAACTCTACAACCATGCCTGGAGAACCCTAGTGTGTTCTCCCACAAACTCTGACAAAGACCCTTTTGTGTCAACACTGCAATATAATATGGTCTCAATTTTAAAACTATGTCTTACATTATGAAAAACTGAATAACAAAAATTGTTAGGAATTTATTCAAGATTGGTTTTTTAGTGGAAACTGGTCATTTACTGGTCATTTTAGCTTTAGCTTGGCTTTTTTTTTTTTTTTTTTTTTTTTTTTTTTTTTTGCTTTGAGGACTTCTCAAAAGATCAGGGTTAATGGCAGGACAATGTCCCTTCGAATTCATCTTCCTATAAGCTTGAAAAAATGTACTCTTTAGTTTAAAAGAGAAGTGTGTACTTTAAACATAAAATCAGCAAGTATATATCTCAATCCGTTTTTAGTGGGGGAAGCCATGGTTGATTTAGTCAGCACTGTTCCTGTCACCCCTGAAATATTCTTGCATTTCATGGGATATCTGTTGCTCATAGCTCCTGTATTGGTATCCTGCCCAGGGAGTAGGCGGGGCTGTCTTGGCCACTGTGGAGGGAAGTGCTTTGGAAGACTAAGCTAGTGTAAAGGTTCCCACTAGACAACCTGAGTCCAGCTTGGAACACCTGGCCCATCTGTGGAGAAGGATGATGTTTCACTGGAAAGGGGCACCTCCTTCCAAATGAAAAGGGCAAGGCCTCTGAGGAGATGGTTTTTTGCCTTTCCATTTTTTTCTCTGGAAGGAGACATGAGCTTTGTTTTATCAAGGCCATCCGGAAAGAAGAATGAGGGTTCCCAATAAGAGCAGCAGAAGCTGCCAAGCTCCAGAGAACACTGCCAGTGGCTGGATCCCCCATCGCACTTGCCTGCTCACACAGTCTGAACAAACCAGTATGTGTTCCATAAGGCCACTGTGACTGTTCATTTTAATTGTCAACCCCTGGAATAACATAAGAGACAAAACTTTGAGCATGTCTTGGGAAATTCCCGAAGAGGTTTAACTAAGGAGAGAGCACCCTGAATGTGGGAGGCATTGCTATTTTGGGTTGGGGTCCAAGACTGGAGAAAAGGAAAATGGAGAAAGAGAAGAGGATGAAAAGGGAAGAAGATGAAGGAGAAGGGAAGAGGATGAAGGAGAAAGAGGTGGGAGGGAAGAAAGTTGGGGGATGTGGGGTCCTCCTGTAAATTCATCAAGATCATTATGATGACAGGCTCTGGTATTGATGATACAGATGTCAGAGGCTTGAGCCCCAGCCTTGAAGGTCCGTCTTAGTCAGAGAGCACCGCAGCACCCAAGAGAACGTAGCCACCACGCAGAGATGACACCCTGGATTTCTAACAAGCTAGTCAAGGGTGAGCTGGAATGTGGGTGCTTCAGAGCCAGAGCTGATGTGGGATGAGGCTTCTGAAAACAACGCAAAGACTGCTGTAAGGCTGAACGTGGTCCCAAAGGCTCACAATTAGAAATCCAAACACCCAAGTTCATATACTGCTTCCGTCTGGAGGTAAAGGCTTCTGAGGAAGGGGATTATCAGGGTTAGACAAAGCCATGAGAATGGACACGCAACATTATTAGAGGGAGCCGCTTGTCTCCTGCTTTCCTGTAGGAGAACTTGGCTCTCCTCAGGCACTGGCTCTAGGATGTGGCACTTCCCGACCTAGTATATTATAAGACTGGTGGCACTCAAAGAAAGAATAAGTAGGCTACCTAGATGAGACTTGATAGCCTATGACCAAAAGTGGGGGAGGAGGTCCCCCTTGGCCATAGACCTAGGGGAGGGGAATAGGGTGAAAGCAGGAGGCAGGGAGGAACAGGAGGATACATGTGATGGGATAATAATTGAGTTGTAATCTGAATAAATTAATTAAATAAAAAAATTTTTAAAAGACTGGTTATCCGTGAACTGCTCTGTCTTTGGCATTCCATAACAGTAGTTAAAAAAAATGTAGGGAATTTCAAGTCCAACATTAAGCACTGCGATCGCATTTTAGACTAAGGAAGTCATAAGGAAGTCCCAGAAACGTCAAAATCCACACAGAAGTGGAAAGCTTTGTCAATAACTGCCTAGCACACACTTCACTAGTGTCTTCCATGGTTTCTGTAGACAGCGCCACCACTCTTTACACAAGACGGTTATCATGACAGTTCTCTGGAAAAGATAATGTGGTTGTCCCTTAGCCTGTCTGATAAGAAGCAGTTTCTTGATGAATATTTAATATATCTAGGGATATAGGTGAATGGAGGAGCACTCACCTAGCCTGTGTAAGGCCCTGGAGTCAATCCTCTACATTGAAAAACCAAATAGTATCCCACCACAGTGCTTACCCCCATCCCCCACCCCCACCCCCCACCCCCCACCCCCGGAATTTCATAACACGCCATCGGCAGCACTAGAGCTTTGAACACTGGGGCCCTGCGGTGACAATTTTATTGCATCTTCTCTCTGGACTGGGGGGGGGGGCGGGCTTCAGTCATTGATGCATTTTCCTGTGCAGTGACCAATCTTAAACGCTGAGAGAACTGATGGAGTTCGTTAAGTAGCTTGTCATCTCAGGCCTCATTATAGTAATGTATATCAGCTTAACACGCTCATCTCAGGTGTTAAGCTCTCTCGCTCACATATCACGAAACATAAATCCTTCCCCAGCGCTTTGGTCTGTCATCCCAGGTGATCAGTTGGGTTATAAAACAATCCAAGATTCCAGCCACACTTTTATTTGAAATTTATCTCATTCTCTTAATGAAAGACTATCTTTGATATGATATAATCCAAAAATATTTTCATAAAACACAATCTGTGAGGTCAGAATAACTTATTTGATTCAATTAATTATCTTTTAATATATTTCAAACTCTAGTTTCTTAATCTGAATTTTAAAAACTAAGTTGGAGCGTTATCTATGGCCTTCTAGCCCAGTATCTCTGCCAGACATATTTATGAGGCAGGAACTATTGAGGATTTGCTTACCCTTCCTTGGCAGTTTGGCTGTCAACTCTGCCTCCATTGGGTGACTGTTCAGGCAGTAAATTGTCTCAGTCATTTGTTCATTTTGGAAACTGCTAACCTGATAACGGTTCACTCAGGTATTTAAGTTTTATTCCTTCTCAAGTCTCTGATGGTGTTGAAGACCAGATAGTTTAGTCTTACCATCAAGCTTAGTTGGTTAAGGGATAAGATGTTTTTAGACAAGATAGATGATTTAAGTTAACAGAGATGAGATATGATAGATATTGATTTTCATTCAGAAATCTAGACCCAACAAGATAGGAAAGATGTTGACTTCAAGTTTGACAAATACAAATAGCCAAATCACTACGAATGTAACATTTATATAACTCATGATTGTTTCATGGTTATTCCTGCTATATGTAGTGTATTTTATTCCTGTTTAATAACATAAATGTATATGTTTAAAAAGAAATATTTAAAAAGGAGAAACAAACTAAGTTGGATAGGACAATCACATCTGTTTCAGAGTGATTTGCTACTATACTAGAACACAATGCTAGGTAACTTATACATGTTAGAAATGTATTGATTTCTTACCATTTCAAAGATAGGGCTATTCAAATCAGTGTGTTGGTGAGTTCAATGTCTGATAAAGCCTCTTTCTTTGCTCAGAAGACATCATACGTTGTATGTGGGACAGCAGGGAAGGACGACAGGGGAATGAGGGCCATCTCTGACACGAACTCTATTGCCAGCTTTTTGATCACTCCTTCTAATGGGACTGCCTTGCCAGGTCACAGGGGAAGAGGTCATGCTCAGTCCTGATGTGACCTGATGAGCTGAGGTGGATGGTAAGGGGGCTCCCCTTTCCTGAGGAAAAGGGGAGGGGGGAAGGAGGGATGGGGCTACAGCTAGGATGTAAAGTGAATAAATACATAAGAAAAATACATGAAACTATATATAGACCATCAGTCCTATTCTAGACTTCTACCTAAAGGAAATGAAACCAGTGTCTTAAGAGATATGTGTGCTTCCTTGCTCGTTCAGCAGTAGTCACAAGCTAGACATCATAGCAGTGTAAACAGTGGAATACTATTCAACCACAAAAAAGAAAATGAACTAAGGAAATAGGACTGGAATCCTAATAAGACAGACACTAGACAAATGGCGCATCATCTCCTCCATGATGTCTAAACAAACACTGTTCTCTTAAAAGCTGAGGGAGGAATGCAGCTACCAGGGGTCTTAAGAAGGAAGCAGAGATGGGAAAGGCTGGTCAATAGGTTCTAAGCCACTTCCCACGAGGGGGGAGTAATCAAAAAGCTGGCAACAGAGTCCATGTCAGAGAAGGCCCCTGCTCCCCTTACTAGAGGACCCACATGAAGCCTGAGCTGCCCATTGGCTACATCTGTGTAGGGGGCCTAGGTCTAGTCCAAGTATGGTCCTTGGTTGGTGCTTCAGTCTCACAGGCCTCTCTGGCTCCTGGTTAGTTGGCTCTTTTGGTCTTCTTGTGGACCTCCTGTCACCTCCAGGCCCTTTTCCTCAGCCCCCCAACTTCTGCCACTTTTTTATGTTTTGAGAAATCTACACAATATTCTTCCTTAATGACCTTACTAAGTTACATTTCTATCTAATCCTTCTTCCTTTGGTCATTTTTTAAAATATTTAAGTGTGATAGGTGCTCTGTGTGTGTGTGTGTGTGTGTGTGTGTGTGTGTGTGTGTGTGTGTATGTGTGTGTGTGTGTGTAATTTGCAGTGAAATGTATCAGAGATTTTAAGAGCATTCGAAAGTCTAGCCTGGAAAGCTTAAAAGAAGGAAGATATGAGGAGCTGAGAGGCACTGAAGCCATACGGAGAAGGGAAAATATACTTCAGACAAACCTTCTAGAAGAAAATCATAGAGAGTACACTGATAAGACATACTTATAGAGATTGTTGCTAAGAACCTTCCATATTGTACAGGAAAAAAACTCATAATCAAAAGCCTAGTGAATATCAAAACAGACAGGGCAGTCACACGGCACAGTTACATGTCACAGACACACCTCACAGTCGCACCGCACAACACCCTGGTAACAATATTTTCTTCCCAAATTTGATGATTTTGAATAAGTATTGTTACTAAATTTAACTCATCTATAAAACATAATATTCTGAACATTGGTGGAATATCATGTAAATTCATAACACATTTAAGGTATATGATATATGTTGGATAATGTTTAAATCAGCTCAGACAGTTCCCCCCATGACTTCCTAATGGTAAAAAGCACTCAGAACCTGAAAACATGCAGACAGGAGACTGGTCTTCTTCCCTGAGGGTCGCACATCTCAAAAGAACTTGTTCCTGTCCAGTACCCAATAGTTAAAGCCTAGCACTTGCCCAAAGTGAGTCCAAGGACACACTAAGAAAGTGAGTTATACCTTTAAAGTAATGATGTGTTAAGAGTAAAATAGCCCCCAAAACCTGGTGTTGAGCCCCTTGGTTGGTCCAAAGCCACCCTATAGAGTTGGTAATGTGAATGACTGGGAAAAGTTAATAAAAACCCTCTAGAGGGAGATAACATCTTCCTCAGTCTAAAAGTTACTTCCATGGGCATTTAATCCAAATTAAAATCACATGTAAAAATGTTTGTTTGTTTGTTTGTTTGTTTGTTTGTTTTAAAAGCCTGCAGGACCTAGTATTCCGAGGCAATCTCCCATTCAGGTACTAACCAGGCC
The DNA here is from genome assembly GCF_964271855.1 of Acomys minous. NCBI lineage: Eukaryota > Metazoa > Chordata > Mammalia > Rodentia > Muridae > Acomys > Acomys minous. The sequence continues at coordinate 26,654,559 of NC_140490.1, read as the reverse complement.
TGACACTGTTTAACTTCATAGATCAGACCAGATCGGGTGCATGCAGGATAGTATGGCACTAGACACTAATAAATAATATATATGTTTAAAATGATTAGAAAAGTCACTTTTTACCCCAACTAAACAAGCCTAAAATGAAAATAAAGAAGAGAAGGAAAAAATCAAAAAAGAAGGTGGAAATGTTCAAAAGTAAAAATTGAAAAGGGTGAGATAGTTTTGTCTGTCAACTTGACACAGTCCTTGAGTCACATGGAAAGAGTGGCAATGCAGAACTGTCTGGATCAGGCTGGCTTGGGGCATGTTTGTGACAGGTTGTCTTAGTGACTACACTGATTGATGTGGGAAGACCCAACCCACTCTGGGTGGCACTATTCTCTGGGTTTGGGTCCTGAATTGTATAAGAAAGAAGAAAGAAAACTCAGTTGCGAACATGCAGGCCTTCATTTCTCTCTGCTCTTGACTGTGACTGTGACAAGCTGCTCCAAGATCCATTCTTAATAATATTGCCTGCAGTGACGGAGCATAACCCGGGCTATAAGGAAAGCCTTTTCTTACCAAGTTGCTTTTTGTTGGGGTACTTTATCTCAGTAATTGAAATGAACCAAATATGACATAAGAGGTAAATAAAAACCATAAACAAGACAACTAGTAGGTATAAAGAGGTCTCAGACACTTCAGTGTCAGACCTAGGGTAATCCAACTATGCTTGGTGAGGCCAAGAAGATAAAACTTGGAACATCTTTCTTCAGAGAACTGGGTGTATATATGACATCAGAGATGTTTTACAAATCATCTACAAACTCAGTAGAACTTCTGGTATGGAACAGTATTTAGGAGTTCAATGGATGGCTTAACAGAAGATTGTACAAGACCGAAGACAGGCTTACAGAAATAGCATAGACATCAGAGAAATTATTGGTGAATGACATTATTTTGAATGAAATACAGAGACACAAATGGATCAAAAATATGAAGGTCTATGAGCAAATAGGAAAGGTAAGCACTTAATAGAGTCCCAAAGGAAAAAGATAGCATGGGGTAGAAGCATTGATATATATAATGTATTTCAAAACTGATAAGATACCATGGTTCAAAAGCCAACACTTCACAAGAAAAAGGGAAATATTTACACATATACTTGGTATAATAAAACTCTAAACACTTCAAAGACAAAATGAAAACCTTAAAATATTGAGCTGACAAAAGACAATTTTTCTTCAAAGTAATAGTGTGTAGATTAATAGCAAGGTAATATCTTCAAATGAGAATTTTAAGTACAGTAAAAAGATATCACTTAAGGGCTGAAGAGATGGTTCAGTGGTTAAGACCATTTGTTGGCATCACGTAGGACCCAGGTTCAATTTCCAATATCTACCTAACCCCTCAGAACTGTATGTAAGTCCGGTTTCAAGAGATCTGATGCCCTTTTGTGGCCTCTTCAGACAAAAAACAAGCAGATGATATACATACATACATACATACATGTAAGCAAACAGTTATATATACATATATATATATATATATATATATATATTTAAAGATATCTTGCAAGATTAGAAGAAGGAACCAATGAGATAGTTTAGTACTTACTGTAAAGATGTAAAGGGTAAGTCTGATGACCAGAGTTCAATACTCTACCCAGAATCCATGAGACGCTCCAAGAAGAGATCCAACTCCACAAGGTTGTCCTCTGACCTCTGTGGTACACACATATATGCACACACACACACACACACAAAAAAAAACACGTAAATAATAATGTTTTTTTAATTAGACTAAAACTTTAACCCAATCAAGAGAACATAAGAGAATGGGATGAGAAATATAGAAGGGAAAGAAAAAAAAATGAAAACAGAAATAGAAAAGAATTCAACATGTGAAAGCTGAAACTAGAAGGCAGAAGGAAAATGATTATAGATAAAAGACAGAAGATAGAGGGAGGGCTGAGACCAGGCAAGGTACTGACTATACCAATGGACCAAACAGAGCCTGACTGTAAAACTAGCACAGCAGGAGCTCAGATGCTTACCAACCCAACTGCAGCAGGTAAGTCACCCACTGTCTACAGCCAACATGAGAAGAACTGGCGGGTACAGAAAATGATGAGACATTAAAGCACCTACAGCTGCTGCATAGGACTGAGTTTTCCCACCACCCACAGGCCCACAAGAGCCTATAATGTCAGATACAGGAATCTGATGCACTCTTCTGGCTATCCGGGCACCTGCATATGTGTCTATAGACAGACCAACAGACAGACAGACACATGCATGCACACGGACGCTTGCACACACACACACGTACACACTTAAAAATTTTTAATGTTTATCGAAGTTTATTTCACACAAGGTGATAAGTGATAAAGGATGTGGGTTATGTTTTCTAAAGTGACACTAAAGCAAAGGGAAGCAAAGTATTTACCATCTAGATTGACAAACGAATAAATAAAAATCAAAATTTAGCAATCTAAAAGAAGAAATAAACAAACATGAAAGACTGAGGTTGACAATAGAAATCCATAAAAACACAGAAGGTGTGAGAGAGAACATCTCGCTAGCTACACTAAATATAGATGGAGTGCAGGGCTTCTAGGCCTGACTCATGTACAAGTGCACATGACAGGGTAGGTAAGACATGTGCCTAAAGCATAGGGATTCACAAAGGCTAACATAAAATAACAGCTAAAGACAGTCCACGGAAGCACCAACACATTAATAGGTTTGTAACATCAGAGTTACGGTCAAGTCAAAGGGAAGCAATAGTCAAGATGTTCTATTTATAGTGATAACTCACCTAGAAGGAACAAGTATTTTTGTTTTATGGATAGAAATTCCATAGTTGTGGATTCATAAACTCAACTTTAAAGTATAGGAAGTAAACTTTAAGAGAAATTTAATAAGAGATATCTCTTTACAATGAAATATTTACCAAAGAATTGTGACAATTTTAAACACGAAGTAAAATGCTATCAACAATGATAATAAATGAATTAATCTAATATATGCCTTGCTGTTTACCCAAGGGTCACTGAAACACTTCTTCGCCCAGTAGGAGCTATGTTCATTGAATGACAAAGCACTCTCAAAGAAAGTCAAGGGGCTGCCAAACACAGAGAAGTTTTCTGATCACAGTTCATTAAGTATGAGATTAAAACACTCAGTCAAGAAAGAATGAAGAAAATCCCCATAGGACTAGGAGCTAAAGCTTAAAATGTATAGATCACACACGGTTAAGGAAGTAATCAAAATGGAATTGAGAAAGTAATTTTAACTAAATTATAACAAAATGTTTTGTTTCCAAGGATACAGAAAGCCCTAACTCAGGTGTCTCAGCCTTCCCCAGTAGATAGTCAGGTTGGATAAAACTTTGTTATAGAAGGTCATCCTCAGCATTATGGGATGTTTCATGTTTATACATGAAGGCCAAGTAACATTTTCTCCCACTTGTGTTACTAAAAATATCTATGGATGTTTCCTAAGGTTTCCAAAGGCTAAGCATGTGTCTGTTCAAGGAAGTTGAAGAAAGAATATTATGTTAAGACTTAAGAATGAAAGACAACGTGAATAGTAAGTGTCATTACAGAAAGCAATGCTACAGAAGGCCAAATAATAAAAGGATGTTTTAAAAATAAAAAACTGAAAATATGAATAAAATGCATATGGCTGGACAAGCTTGAGAATAAAAATAGAAATAAGCAAGATTTAAAATAATTATAAAATGAATGAAGCCTAGATGTTTATTACTGATGAATGGATAATAAACATGCAAAATGGAATATTTTTAGACATTAAGAAAAATGAAATGTATAGAAAAATGGACGGGTAGGAAAAATAATACTAAGCAAAATGACCCAAACTCAGAAACACAAAACCACAATTTCTTTCCCACACGTGTATCTCGGCCTATAAATTGTGTGAGTGGGTGTGTGCACGCACATGCATGGCAAAGAGGTGTAAGTGTATATGTAAAAGTCTAAAAATTGAGAAAGGAGACCACAAAGGGGTAAAACATTAGGTGATGAGGAAGAATGAAAACTAGGCAAAAGGGTACATTGGACATGAAAGAAGCAAAGAGGCAGGGCTCTGAAAAGGGGGGGGGGGGACTGGGTTAGCAGAGGAGTGAGGGAGGTGGGGGAAGATGACAACTAAAATTTACTCTGTTGGAACATTTCATAATAGCGTATAACATTATATGCTGATTTTAAAAGAAAACATTTAAAAATAAGTATAGATCCTTCTCATGTTTAGAAGATAATATGAATAGAACTCTCATATTAATGACAGGGTAGATAAAATAGAAATATTTTTTGAAAAATCACAGCTTAGCAGAACTCAGAAGATAAAACGGGAATTTTGAGTCATCCTACAGCCATTCAAGTTCATTTATAACCAACACCCATGGGCATATTCACAAAAGCTCACCAAACAAAACACCACACCCAGGCCCTGGTGACTACAGCGGTAACGCAGCGAACAGTTATGTAGGGGAGTTGTCCGTCCTAGATAACAGAACAGGGAACAGCGTTCACCAGTTCATTCTCCCAAGCAACAGGACTGACAGCCTGGTCTAAGCCTTGCCACTGGAAGTGAGACTGGACAGAGGCGGCCACTCTCACCCATGTCTCTCTGTAGCCGCCAAGTCAAGTGCTGTGTTAGAAAGATAAATACCAGGGGGAAGCTGGGTTCATTCTGGGACTACAAGATTCACTGCTGAAAGCCAATCGCGTAAGTAATGAATTGGGGGAGGGGGCATGATTACCTCAACGGGTACAGAAAGTTTTGTGAAATTCAACAGATGTGCCTTGGGATCTATTCTTGTTCTTTGCGCTTCTGGAAACTGAACCCACGCCTTTCTACATGCTGAACACCACCTCTGAGTTCCAGCCCCTCCGTCTGGTGACTTGATGGAATTTTAAGCTCACAGCAAAGGATAGATACTCCTCTCCCCACTGAGATCCTAGAGTGAGTGCATACTCAAAATCAAAACAGAAGTTTTCTCTTTGCAATACAAAATATGGCTAGACCAAGCCCAGAAGGAGTAAGAAGTAATAAGCACAAAGGAGATGAAGGCGTGGGGAGAGACAGAGGGCTGACGTCCCATGACCATAGTGTGTGTATAGAATATTTAATGTGTATGTAGAATGACAAAGAGAGTCTACGGCCAGACTGCAAACATTAAAGAGCTTAGTCAGACTGATGGACGCCATGTTAACTATGTCATAATTAGCTATATTAATGTGCCGTCGACAATATGAAAAAATTAATTTATTTACTTTTTTGTTTAAGGTATGGAAGGGAGGTAGGAGCATGGCACAGTGTGCCACAGGACTTTTGGAAGTTGGTTTTACTCCTTCCATGAGGACCGATGGGATGGGCTCAGAATGTCATCCTTGGTAGCAGGTGGTGCCTCTACCCACTGAACCACCCAGCCCAAAATGAATGGTTTTTAGAGGGATGTTTTTCAGAAACATCAAACTCTATAACAATTTTTTAAATGACTTACATGTGTAACCTTAATGAAAATTAAAGAAAAAAATCAATAAAAGCAGAACCCTAAAAAGATGCCAGTCACTTCCTGCTGTTTGGGGTTGTGGTCACTACAGAAAAAGACTCCGCGGGACATGGCATCACCTCCCCACACCTCTCTAAGACGCTGGCAAGGAAGTGGCAGCTGCATTATCTATATCCACAGACTAAGGTGTGGCAGCCTGAGAGCCACTCTGTGTAGATTGTTAGTCTCTTTTTTTTTTTCTATTTTGATTCATAATGGAGGGCTGTTTTTAATGTACATAATTATATTTGTCCTAAGTTGCCTTTAGATGTTGTAATTTTTTTTTTTGCAAAATATTGACCTCATTCCACCATAATAGTTTAAATCCTAATTAGTATCACACTTTAAATTTAAAAAATTAACAAATTATATGCTATGTCCAGTATAATAACCAGAAAGTAAAATGAATCTTGGTATTTATGAAAGCTGACGTTTTGCCACATAATTATGATAAGATTTCTTGTTTCTCACCTACATATGAGCTATGATTCGAAGTTCCCAGCACTCTGGACATTGATGTCCTAGAGATGAGCATAGTTAAAATGCACTCTAACTACAAGCAACAGTGGATCATTGTTCTGACTTTTCTGTAGCCCTTCTGTTGAATGATTATTAATATTTAATACTGATTTATTCTTTTAATAAAATCAGCAGATACCCTTAACCAGCTATATACCCACATAATTACACAAAGAGAGTCAGATATATTTAATTAACCAGCTATATACCCGAGTAATTACACAGAGAGAGTAGGATATATTTAATTAGCCTAGATTACAATACTGAGAAATAATTACTCTATCCTAACTCTCCAAGCTAGTAGTTTCTTCCCATTCAGATTTCCCACATTATACTTGCTTTTTACTTATCTCCTAGGTCTGGTTCATTTCTCCTAATGCTTCCTGGTCCTCTCCAAGTGCACCCTTCCTATCCTTCCTGATCTTTCTCCTCCCCTCACTGGATCAGAATGTCCCACCCTAGTCTCTGTTATTGCTCAGCACTGGCTGGTTGGGTTTTATTGGCAACACAGAGAACAAATGGTGACATGTTTACACAAACTTGAGACAGGAGATACTTAGAATAAACATCACAATGCAGTGTCTGGATTGGAACCAGCTAGTGAGGTAGATAAATCAGCATTTGAATGAACAAGAGTAAACTGTACACAGTCCATAGGAATGTTATGCCAACATCCTTCATATGTCTTAATTTTAGAAATACATTAACATCAACATTAGGGTTTTCTTCACGGATACATTGAACAAATGCTTACCAGTCAATCTAACTCAAAATCAAGATTCCTGCTGACATCCTAGCAGATTCTTGGGCCCACATTGGAAAATCTGAAGTCTCTAATTCTAACAGCATTGCCGAAACCACAGAGAACCCCCAGCAATGTATTCTAGAAGGGTTAGCCTTCTCTTCCAACACCTGGCCAAATGGTGACAGCTGCTACAGAGTCTGCTCTGCTTTCAGTTTGCATGTGGGTAGAGAGCATGAACAATGGCTTGCCCTTGCATTCCGTGATTAGTGAGTTAGGAGGAGGGAGGCTAACTGATGCAGACCTCCACCGCGCACCTATTTGATAGTGTCACAAAAGGAGGCCAGTGATGCGTTTGTACCATGGGACAGAGATCTACCATTCAGGCATTCTTAGGTAGGATGACGTCTAGACTTCATATAGGTTACTTATTGCTGTGACCAAATATTTGACCTGAAGTAACTTAAGGCAAGAAGGGTTTATTTAGGTTTACAGTGGAGGGGATGCAGCCCATCACAGCAGGAAAGGCATGACTGTAGGAACATGAGATCACATGGCATCCACCATCAGGAAACAGACTAAATAAGAAATGGGACTAGACTATCAAACCTCACTCCCTTACCCAGGGTGACTGAGTTCCTCCAGTGCCGATCCATTTAATTTAGCAATCATCTTTATCAATGTGACCAGTGAGCATATCTATTGTAAAGGAATTTTAATCCAGCAACCTAGCTACTCTTGATAGACTACTGACATGCCCTTAGCACACACCTTTCATCCCAAAAAATAAAGGTAAAGTTAGTTGGAAGAAGCAAACAGCCAGGATGGAGTTTGCTCATGAGTCAGCAGAGCCAGGTGAAGCCAGAGAGCAGCATAAAGAGAAAAAGTGGAGGGAGTTTTACCAGGAGAATTTTACAGAGACAGGATGAAGAGAGAACAAGGTAGATACAGATGAAAACAGAACAAGCTAGAGAATGAGAAAAAGCCAGACGATTAGAACAATTGCTAGAGTTAGTTTGAAGCCAATCAGAGCTGTTCAGTGAGAAACTGGGAGAAGCCATATTGAACCAGTTAGCTTGGAGGGGAGTTTGAGCCAGAACAGCTGAGTTGAACTAGCCAACCAGAATTCAGAAAGAGGTAGAAAGGGGGAGCTTATTCAGTAGTAAGTCTTATTCGGCAGTGAGTCTCAGAGGCTGAAAACAATCTAGAAGTAGATTAGATTGTATGGAGGCTAAAAGCTTCCAGGAGTAGGCCTGGGTTAGCAGATAGAGGCAGTAAGCTTCTGAGACCACAATTACACCAGGTGAACAAAAGCTACTTTTACAGTCTTGATTCTCTTTATTCATGTAGGATGGTCCCTATCATTGTCAGCACAGCCATGTCTTCTGCAGGGAATCCTGGATAATGTAAGAAAACTATATAAATATGATCCAGAGCAGAACCTGTAAGCAACATTCCTCCGTGTTTTTTTTTTTTTTTGTTTTTTTTTTTTTTTTGCCTTCAGGTTGCTGTCTTGAGAGCTTTGGGCTGGAAAAGTAACTGGGGGAAGTGCTTTTTATGTTATTATAAACCTGAGTCTGGAGCCTCAGCATCAGATTTGTTCAAATATGTTGAGCAAACAATATGCCATAGAAGCTTTATTCATAATAGCCCAAAACTGGAAACAACACAAATGTCCCTCAAGAGAAGAATGGATAAAGAAACTGTGGTACATTTACACAATGGAATACTACTCAGCTATTAAGGACAAGGAAATTATGAAATTTGCAGGCAAATGGATGGAACTAGAAAAGATCATCTTGAGTGAGGTAACCCAGACCCAGAAAGACACAAATGTATGTACTCACTTATAAGTGGATTTTAGCCATTTAGTACAGGATAACCATACTATAATGCACAGACCCAAAGAAGATAAGTGACAAGGAGGACTCAAGGGAGGATGCTTAAATCTCGCTCAAAAGGGGAAATAGAATAGGCAGAGGAAGTGGTTGAAGAGAGGGAACAAGATAGGAGAGGGAGCGCACAGAGAGAGATGAGGGTGAAGACCAGACCTGGGGAGAGTGGAAGAGGGAGGACAAAGGGCTTATGGAGAGAAGAGAGACCATAGACAGAGGCATCTCTCTGACATGCTGGAGACCTAAGTCATAGGCCTCATGGAGGATATGAGGAGGACTCTAGCTGAGACTCCTAGTAGCAGGGGCCATGGTGACTGAAGAGGACACCCTCTAACTAGACAGGACTCCCAGTGGAGGGAGAGGAACACTAACCTACCTACAAAAACTTCGACCCAACATTTACCCTGCATATAAGATGTGCATGGATAAAGGTAAAGCAGAGATTGAGGGAATGTACAACTAATGCCTAGCCCAAACTGACGCATCCCATGGGCGAGAGCAAACTCTTGACACTATTAACAATACTCTGCTATGCTCACACACAGGAGCCTAGCATAGCTGTCCTCTGAGAAACTCCACCCAGCAGTGGAACAAAAAAGATGCTGAGACTCACAACCAAACATTGGGTGAAGGGTAGGGAGTCTTGTGGGAAAGTGGAGGGAAAACAGAAGGATCTGGAGGTGACAAGAGCTCCACAAGACCAATAGAACCAACTAACCAGGGCCCAGAAGGGCTTGTGGAAGCACGCAACCAAGGGTCATGCATGGACTGGACCTAGGCCCCCTACACATATGTAGCCAATGGGCAGTCTTCATGTGGGTCCTCTAATAACAGAAGCAGGGACTGTCCCTGACATGGACTCTATTGCCTGGTTTTTGATCATATCCCTGGCAGGACAGCCTTGCCTGTCCACAGGGGAAGAGGATGCACTCAATCCTGATGTGGCTTGATTAGAGCTGGGGTGGGTGGGTGGGTGGGTAAGGGGCTCCCCTTTCCTGAGGAAAAGGGGAGGGGGAAGTGGGGGAAGAGGAAGGGAGGGTGGGACCAGGAGGAGAGGAAGGAGGGGCTATGATCAAGATGTAAAGTGAATTAATTAATTAACTAAAAGGAAAACTAAGTGTGGGGACATGATTTGCCTTTGTAATCCAAATACATTGTCAGTGGTCAGGAAAGGAAGACCCTGGGGCTGATAAAACCAGGCAGACTGAGCAACTGGTGAGCTTCAGACTTAGTGAGAGATCCTGCCTCAAAAACTAAGTTGGAACACACATACACACACACACACACACACACACACACATATATACACACATACACACACACAGTATACAGTCAGCTTAACAAAGGATATACTTTAAAGAAGTTTTTGAGAGAGTATCTACCCCATGGCTGACAGGGTATTGGCCTGTAGCCTACGCTGACCTCAGGCTTATAGCAATCCTCCCGCCTTATCCTCACAAGTTCTATGATTACAGAAATATAGCAGTACCCTCAGTTGTTAATATTTTTCAAAAATATTGTTTCGTGTATATGGCAAATGTAAGTTTTTTTTTATCAAGATTTCAGTTTAATTCTATCATAAATAGTGTTTTAATTCTATTCTGTTTTGTTCTATATTTCTCCTGGATTTTAAAGTAAATGTGAATCATTAAAACGATAGCCATTTACTTTAAAAATAGAATGTCGGTTTTCCATTCATTCTAAGTGGATGTGTTGTGGGCGTAAAGAACAAAAGGTGTCAGTCCTTACTCTCCATAGGGAACTACAGGTTTCATTCAGATTAAAAAGCAATCCATGTTTTTCTTTTGACTTTGTTTTGCACAAATCATTTATTAGTCATATCTTTTACATAACAAGTTACATCATGCATGTCTGTTCAGGAGAATTATAATTTAATTACATAAAAGTTGAAGTGAAGGCAAAATTTTCCCTGCAGCGTGTTCTATATTTATATTTAAACTTCTTCCCCTCTCTGTTGTGCATAGTCCTGCCTTGACCTGGAGAGATGTGACATCATCTTTTATTTTGTCCATTTTTATACTCTCATTAAAAAAGAAATTGAGCCTGCAACACAGAATTCCAGCTACAAAGGAGTCTGAAGCAGACAGTCCTACTCTTTTAGAAACAGAAAACTCCATCATCAAAATCAGGTTCCACGTTCTTGCTTATTAGGCCTGTAAGATTGTTCATGACTGGGCAAAACCTAGGACAATTCAGTTTCCTGGAGGAAGAAAAGAGGCTTATTCATTATTCATGGAGATGCCCCATACAATCGAGTTCTTTAGTGTCTCTAAGAAGACAGAATTATTTTTCCAGCATAAACAATAGTACCAGACTGCTTAGAAATGCCACCAACAGCCAAGCAAGGTGGCACATGTGAGTTCAAGGCCAGCCTGATCTACAAAGTCTAGGGTAGGCAAACCCTGTCTCAAAAAACAAAAAAGAAATTAATTCATTGGTATAGAATTTTGTATATTGATGCAAAGTAAGTTTAATTTTTATACATTGGTATAGAATTCAAATGTAAGATTATTCTTCACACACGTTATATATATTTCTACTCTGATATGAGGTATTGTACCCATACAACTCAAATAGAATACAAGGTTTACTTCCAATACTTTGAAAGTGCTATTGTAGGCTGTTTAAGATAATAAATTATACAAGTTAACTGTTAGTTGACCAAATCATGGTCATGTCAATTACTAGTCTATTTTTATCACAAGAATATACATCCTAGGTGTAACAGACAGATATGATTCATTAGATAGATAAGGTAAAATAGTTAGATGAAGTCTTCAAAAACTTCAGAGTTTCCTACAGAATATGACATTTAAAGACGTTTCATTGTTTTAAGGATTCTTTTACAATAAGACAGATTAACTCCTGGAAACATCCAGCCTACCTCAAATAAGATGACGAACATCAAAAAACTTCCTTATGGAAATGGCTTCAAATGTGAGAAACAAGCCACCGGGTAAAATGTCCTCATTTCAACCACTGACAGAATTCTGCCTGAAACTTGGCAAGCTTAGATGCAGGCAGAGTAGAAGGCCAAACTCTGCCAAGACAGGGTAAGCAAGTCCTCATTAGTTCCTACTTCACAAATGTGTCTGTCAGATATACTGGGCCAGAAGGCTGAGGATGATGTTCCAACACTGTAGAGAGTTTGGGGTGACTGTTCAGGCAGCAAACTGTCTCCGTCATTTTTTCGACTTTGGAAGCTGCTAATCTGAATTTCCTGTTTAGTCAAGGTTCCTCAAGCCTCTGATGGGGTTGAAGACCAGATAGTTTAGGTTTACAATTAAGCTTAGTTCTTTAGGGTTTACGATGTTTTTAGGTCTAGATAGATATTTTAAATTGATAGAGATGAGATATGATAGATATTGGTTTACATTCTGAATTTTAGACTCACCAAGACAGGAAATATGTTTTTGTCAAATACAAATAACCAAAACACTATGAATGTAACATTAATATAATTCCTGATTGTTTCGTGGTTCTTCTTGCTGTATATGGTTTATTTTATATATGTGTAACAATATAAATGTATATGTAAAAAATAAAAAAAATTTAAAAGAAAGAAGGAAGGAAAGAAAGAAAGAAAGAGAAAGAGCATCAACATGGACTGATGTATATGTTAGGCAGAAGAAAGCAAAGGACAAGTCCCCTCTATGATTCTATGTATATTATTGGATACAGGACCTAAAGCTCAGTTGCAAACTTTGGGTTCGTCAATATTTTTACAATAGTTTCAAGAAAGCAAAGCAGCTTGAACAAACATGGATGTTCAGATCTTATTTGGTAATGCAAGAAATGCTTAACAGGGAAAAAAATGTGGATGTTAATGTAGCATCCTTTAAAGAAGTGGTGCAATCTGGGTAGCATTTGAGTTAAAATGGTGATGCTTCACCGTGTAAGTGAACAACTAGAGTAAAGACTAAAAGGCAGCTGGTGTAAGTGTGCCCCGCAGGCGTAAGTGTGCCCCGCAAGCGCGTTTGATTACATCAGGCTACAATTTTATGTCTTGAAATGGCCAACATCTCTAGAGCGACAATAATGTTATTTCCTTGGTTTGTATCTGTATATTACCAGCAAAGTATTCAAATAACATTTAGTTATAATTCATATTTTTTTTCTTTTCCTCATAGGTTCCTTCACCATAGCTCACTGGACAGGAATAGGCAGTTTTAAAGTGTGTGGCAAAACGTGCCAGATGTGGAAGACAACACTGCTCTAGGGAATCTAGAATGGCTGCTTCTCCTTTTAGATAAATAAAACTTGTAGCTAGCTAGTCTCAAGTCACAAAGCCAAATCCACAGGAAGACATCTTAACCTTTTAAAAATCCAACCTACCATAGCGGTTGAATACTCTAGCCTGTTCCTTCTAAGTTACTAAATTAATTAGCGTAATAAATTTCTTCTTAGATCCCAAACTGCCCTGGGTCATTGCTCCCCTTTTATAAGGGTGGTCTAAGAAATCCCTTTAGTGTACAGAAGCTAGCTGGAAGCCAGGGTTCGTGTCTGCACCTGAGCATTGTCTAGCTATGCACCAGGTCAGAGCTGGCCAAGAGCGCTCTCTCACTGTTAATAACATGTATTCTTGTAGCTGCCTATGGGCAGCAACATTATTCATGGCCTCTTAATAAAATGGTAATTAGTCTGCAACGACAAACCCCAGCTTGAGCCACACCTTCTGGGGCTTTGATCTTTGAACCTTTGCAGTAAATGGAGTTGACCCTGTGAGTGGGGGCAACAAAGAGGGCCAAAAATGATTTGTATCAGATGTGAATTTAAGATGATAGGGTTGGGCCCAGGTCAGGAGCCCTCAATCCATACAAACAGTACAGACAAATCATCGGTGTGTGTGTGGGGGGGGGGAAGGAGGGGGCTACTAAGCCTCGACACCTCCTGTCAAGAGACAATGAGGTGGTCCGAGCTTCCTGTCCATCTGTGGATCCTTATGACAAGCCCACCAGCAAATTCTGATCCTGGCCACCACCTTGTTTTAATTTCCAATAGATTACAGCTAAACTAAGACCAGGGGTGGGGGGAAATCAACTCATTAAATAGAGCTCTGTTATTCTAACCCCCAAATGGTACTCGGGATCTTGAGAAATTTTGTTAAATGGTCACTCTGAGCTCAAAATTATGATATTTCATAATAGATAGCTGGAGGCACGAGGGGAAAGAGAGATTTACCTTCTATTTTAAGCCCACATTAATTAACACGGCTCTGCCCACTCCTTGCCCACAGTAACTTCCTGCTATACTATTGCCTACCAAATATGGCTAAGGTAAGGAAGCCCCTGCATTGACATGTTGACCCTTATTACCCCCACTCTTGGCTCCATTATAGAGAAGGATGTTTGGTCCCCTCAGGTCTACCCACGCTCCCTTTCTCCATTAACTTTATGGACAAAGCTCTTCATTCTCCTCTGCAGACCCTGGGCACTCACTCCTTACAAATGCCAGAGGCTGACACCAGAGAAGCTACAGGTGGATGCTGCTGGGGCAGGGGCTGTGCTGGCACACCTGTGCCTCCTCTCCTTGCTTGTCCTGCCTGTACACAGGGCTCCCTGCCAGGACAGTGGCCTTTCAGCCACCTGTGCTCCTAGGGGCTCACCTTACTCTGGGTCACTGTTGAGAAGCAGCTTTGGTGTGTGACTGTGCTGGATTCTACCCTAGAGGCTGCAGGGCAGTGAGAAACACAAGCCCTAAAGGACTCCACATTAAAGGCTTTATAGGCAGGTAAGGGCCAGGGCAGGGTCCTGTGAAGTTCAGGTCTTAGGTACAATGCTTGGCTTTCAGTTCCATGTCTGCTCCCTCTCGACCTCTCAAATGTTTTACCCTGAAAATAACTCCTTCTAAGGTTCCAAGAATGTTCTAGAAGTATCTGCAACTACTGCCAGGGTCCTTCCTAAAGTGCTCTATGTCAGCTGATGGCCCGCTGCTTTTCTATTTCCCTGCTAACACCAATATCCCACAAGTTGGTAGGGTGGCCACAGACCATGACCTGCTGTAGGTTCCCTAAAGCCCCAGCAGCAAGTTGCTCAGAAAAAGATACTAAAAGAAGGGGATTTGTTGACTGGTCTGACCAGAGTGCTGTGTGTGTGTGTGTGTGTGTGTGTGTGTGTGTGTGTGTAAGGGTGACAAGGCACCTCATGAAGAGATACAATTACAATATGTGCGCCAAAGGTTTTCAAACATATCACAAATAAAATTCTCATCTTCAAAACATGCAGCTTCATTTTCTATCAGGATTTAAGAAATAAAGACCTAAGTTTTAAAAAGTGGATTCTGGAGGGCTTTCCCTTGCTTTTCAGACACTATTGGGATAATGAGAATATTTCAATAAGGTCTATGAATAAAACTTTCCTGCAGGTTAGAGACTTGATAACCTATGAGCATATAAAGGGGGATGAAGTCCCCCTCAGGCACAGTCATAGGGGAGGGCAGTAAGGGGGAAATGGGAGGGAGGGAAGAAGAAAAAAAAATTTTTTTTTTCGAGACAGGGTCTCTCTGTGTTAGCCTTGGCTGTCCTGGACTCACTTTGTAAACCAGGCTGGCCTCGAACTCACAGCGATCCACCCACCTCTGCCTCCCGAGTGCTGGGATTAAAGGCGTGTGCCACCACGCCCGGCGAAAAAAAACTTTCTAATTATTTTCTTACTCAGTTTTAACAGTTGTTTTATGGTTATATTTAAGAATTCCTTGTAGAGGTAAAAGAACATTATGCTTGCGACTTACTGGGTTTGGAACAATTACATGTGGAAGACAGAGCTTGAGTGAAGAATATATGGATGTTTGTTATTTGTAAATCTGCAATTGTAATACAGTTTAAAATTTAAAAACAAATAAGACTTTGGTCTTTGTCCCAATAAACTTCATGTAGATAGCCTTTAGGATAGAACCTGGATGCTGGTATTTTTATAGATTACAGATAATTCCACTGTGTAGCTCAAGATGACAAATACTGCAGCAACCCTGACAATAGGGAGATAAGATGGAGTCTGGGAGGCAGCTGGAGCTATCCCTGGCACCTCAAGTTCAGGCAGAGGTAGGCACCTGTCAAAGGAAATTTCTGAGCACTGTTCCCTATCTTTTCCAGAGGTGTGGATGGTCAACAACAGTAACTGGACAAATGTCACTATTAAGAAAAAAGCCATACACAGGGAAGGGAGTAGGAATGCCCTGTTACTATGGAGAACTGGAAATCCACAGCAGCCATTTTCACCCCACTAGGAACAAAAGAGAATGTACTGGAAAAGAGAATGAGTGGGCGTGATGGAACCCAAAGTCACTTGGGAAACAGTGGTCAGAATTTGTCTCCCCATTTCAGAGAATCTTAAGAAATCTGAACCTCTGAATTTGATAATTTCTCCCAAGGACATTTCTGACTCCTCCCCTATAACATGGGTGCCTCTTTCCCCTCAATCCCCCAAGACAGGTTCTCTGTGCAGCCTTGTCTGTCCTGGATGTGCTTTGTAGACCAGGCTGGCCTCAAACTCAGAGATCCACCTGCCTCTGCCTCCATGAGTGCTCAGATTACAGGCACATGCCACTGTGCCTGGCTATGAGAGCCTCCTTAATCCCATTAAAAATATTGGTATTGTCATAAATGAACTGAAGGAAGATTGAGTTCTCAAAATATTTGTTACTTAAAGAATGCTTTGCTCTCCTGCCTAGTGCTTTAAACAACAGCACGAGAAAAGTCAGCTACTATTCATAAATGTAGGTTCTTTAAAGGCTAGCCCTGGTCAGTGCTTTGTGGCTGTCACTGTAGTCTAGCATTGGCCAGTTTTTTGATGTTTTTGTTGTTTGTTGTTTTTGTTGATGTTGCTTTTCTTGTTTGAAATTTTGTGTAGAAACATGCACCTCAGTTCATTTATAAAACAGTTCTATTTTTTGTGCCCAACTTCAGTTTCCAAGTGGAGTAATCATCTACCAGATGGCAGGCCTCATCAACTGAATAGTGACCCCTCCAGACTGTCCCCACCCCAACTTCTGGAACCTAGGAGCAATGTTACCATATGCAGCAAAAGAGACTTTTCAAAGGGGATAAGTGATATGAGAGTGGAGTGGACCCTGACTGGCCGGGTGGGACCCATGGAATCCCACCATCCTGAGATGACACGTGAGAAGTTGGAGAAGTTGCCCTGGTTTCATTGACAAAATACTCCCAGCTGAGCACCAATCAGGCTTCTTAGAAACAGGAAAGGGCAAGGAAGCCAAATGCTCCTCTGGTGACCACAAAGGGACATCACTCTGCAGAAAGATCCAAGACAGTTGACCACCAGGACTGACAGGTTCTGATATGTGCCACTCTAAGTGACTGACAACAGGGTAGTTCGCTACAGCAGTTAAATAAATCCACCCAGTATTTACAACTCAGCCTTACTGAGGCTTTTCTCTCATGTTAACATTTATCAAGACTCTGGACATCCAATACAGTGTGAGATGCACCAGCATCAGCCATCCGTCCGTCTTGCAGAGGCATCTGAACATCTACCATTCCTGCCCATCTGGCTCCTGCTGGTAAGTAAGTAGACATCCTGCTTACCTCAGAGTACAGAATTTAGTCAAATTTGTGTAGGTAGCTAGCCTATGATTTCAGAGCCAATGAGGTAATTATCACAAAAGCAGGAAGAAAGCCAAACATGCTAGTTCACACCTGTAAGCTCAGCACTTGGAAGGCTGAGTCAGCATAATTGTCATGAAAGTTGAAGCCATAGTGGGCTATAATGCAAGTTTGGGGGCCAGACTAGCTTATATAGCAAATTCCAGGCCAGCCTGGGCTATAAGTGAAGCCCTGACTCAAAATAAAAACCAGAAATAAACAGACAAAATAGATGAAAAGAAAGAAGAATAAACAACCAAAAAAAGAAAGAAAAGAAAAAGACGAATTCATAAAATTCCTAAGTATAAAACTTCTAAAACTGTTTTCTGCTGTTTCTTGCAAATATCTTGGTGCATTTTACTTGCTATTCAGTGTTATTCTGAATAAAGAAAGTTAACATTCTGGATAATTAGCATAAACATTGCTGTTCCTGCTTGCACCCTGCAATGCAGGTTTTTAAATACCAAGTATTTAAGGGATATGCATAACGACCTAAACAGCACAGTGTGCAGTTTGCATCAGATGCATGCATATGGATGTCGTGTTTGACACAACAGCAGAAATGCTGCAGTAAACCACCTCGGAAGTCCACGTCTCCCTTGGTGCTCGACTCTGCCTCTTTCCACGCTCTACCCTAGGTTACCAGTCAGTAATGGAAGACCAAAAGGAAAAGAAATGGCAAACGGCCTGTCTTTCTGAAAGTTCCCTGCTGAAATCCTTCATTTCCCAGCTTCCCTTGTGGTCAGGCCAAGCAGTTTGAGAAGGGAATACATCTGCACATGTGAGTGGCCACAGTGACCTCCCCGACGTGCCCTGCCTTGGATAAGCATGGTCCAGTCTAAGGTCAGACCAAGCCCCTCTTTCTTCTCTCCTTCCACTTCTCTGTGGTTGCCCTCTAATAATCTAATATATGGTGCCAAAGACCGGGATGGGAAATCTGAGCCTAGCAGTGGCTCAAGCCTACCCATAGAGAAACCTCTCTGGTCTCATACCCTCCTCAGACTGTTTCTTTTAGACAGCCTTTTCTTTTCACTCTTTGTCTTCACTCTTTATCTCTCCCATTACTGTCTCTCCCTGACAGAGTGTGACTCAGGCTAGAGGCCATGCTGCATTTAACCAGAACATCCAGGCAACATAACCAAACTCCTGGACAAGGTAACCATGGCCCTAACCCAGAGGCACCCTTGTTAGGTCTGAGAGCACACTGGAGCTTCCTTCTGTCCTAAGAACTGATCAGTAGAAGGCACAAGAAAATTCCATTCTCTGCGGAAAAACTTTGGTTAAGAGCGTAATTCTGGGACTTCTCTGCTGGCCTACCGCTTGATCAAGTACCAGCCCTGAGCACCTTCCACTGGCCCTGCAGTTTCTGGGAACCCTTACACTTGTAGAGATTGCAGATGTTCATTTACTTTCCAGTCATGTTTGTTTATTTTGTGACTGACAGGATACCCAGAGCGGATATCCACTGCTGTTTTTATCTTGATCCTGGGCCCCACCACGAGTTCTAAGTTCTCCATTCCAAAAGTACACATCCTCAGGCTGGCTGCAGACTAACCTAAAAAGCTCCAATTGGGAGACCTCATCCTGGGGTCACTTGTTCACCTCTCAGTCCTAACCTGGCCTCAATATACATTGGACAAATGATTGGGAGACTACCCCTGCTGGCCCAAAATTAGAACTTTAATTTTTAATATCTAAACTAATTTAGATAACTCCACAAGGCAGAAAGTTAGCATGGTCCAAGGCCCCTTCCCTGTAAAGATCACAGTTCACTTTAAACTTTCTCAAGGTCCTGGTTTACACCATGCTCCCAGTCAGAATGTCATCTGTCTCCACTGGGCATCCACACTCGCATCTATTCCTGAGACAGTACGGAACTCTTTTGCCTTATGCTTTTGACCTCTCCCAGCCTGAAAAGTCCTGCGTGTACATCTCACAGCTAAGACACAAAAGCATTTCAGGCTGTCTGCTTCCAACTGCAGTCAGACACAAAATGGCTATTGATGGGAAGATTGTTGGATTCAGTCTTACAGAGACTCAGGTGTCTTTGGGGCTACGGATAATATTAACAATTTGTTTTATGCTTGAAAGGAAAAGTATTGGCTCAAGACCCTTAAGACCAAGTTCTCAGAACAAAGGAGATTGATTTGCCACGGAAGGACAGAGCACAGGGAATAAGAGACAAGGACAGGAGACAGAGGATGGGGTAGAAAGGGAAGGGATATTCATGTAGGAGGGACAAAGGACCCCTCTGGGTAGAAAGGAGACAGACGTGGCCCATAGACAAATGGCAGTTTATAAAGGTACAAGGGAAATCCCCTTGTTAAGATGAGGTGTTTAATTTTAACTGGGTATGTTAATAGGTGGGCCTAAGGGGGCTTTGGATTGCTGGACTTCAATACTTTGATAGCTGGACCTTGGTAGTCAGGCTCAGAAGGAAAAAGTGGCCAAATAAAGGAATAGACCGTGGGGGCTGGCTTCAGGAATGTAATCTAATGGTTTTTAGCAAGGCAGAAGGAATGGGGGAGAAGGGCAAAGCCTGCCAGAGTGGTGCTCACCTGTGAGTCCCCTCAATGCTCTTCTCTATTAAAAAGCCTGGCTCTGCAGTTGGAATTTGGCCTGCCGGCTCCAGACCTGGGCATGTTTGTTTAAAAGTGCCCTCCAAATAGGTCAGGATTGCTGCCTGACTCTATGACATGGAGAAGGAAAATAAAACAAAGCAGCCCAGGAAATGACACTGATCTTGAGAACCACAAAGCCGTGAGCTGTTTCCCTTCCTCCGTGTCTCACTGATTACTGCCTCCTTCCTTTCCTTGGTTTCCTTTCCTGGCTTTAAAGCTTTGCTTTTGTGGACAGTTGAACTTTCTGTATTTGAGGGTTTGTAATTTTATCAAGCATGATTTATAAAGGAACTATAAAATTTAAAGTTATCTTAAAATCTTTACCAAAAAGGGGGATAATAATTACATTGACAATCTTAATTTGCGACAGCATACCTGTAAGTAACTTGAATTCAAGTCTTGTTTAGGGCAAGGGCATGTGCCTGGTTGGCTCCCCTTGGAACACCAAGTGGTTTGCCACCATCTTGGCTGGTGACAAGATGGAAGCACGCCATTAGATTTACCAACATCTTGGCGAAGGTTACTGTTCATGTGATATTCATCTACTCAGCATTGTATTTCCTTTTTTAGACTAAGGAGACAACACCAGGCATCCAAGATGTTTTTTTTTAAACTAGCTCATATAAAAAAATCTGATATTTTTGCTATCTTTGTTAAGCTTTAGCTATTTGGAGAAACTGAGTCATATAGAAAATTGGAATTCTGCAGAAGTGCACTATCAATTGAGGGTCCTGTTCTCTTTGTGGACTGTATTTATGATTTAGAGTTTATTTTGATATTAAAGGATATTTAATTCATAATTATACTTTCTTAAGGCTCAAACTTAACAGGGATGAAATTGGAAAATCCTAGTCATAAAAGGTACCAACTTGCTTTAAATGGTTAAAGACAATTAAGATACACAAGCTAGTTCAATTGGTGATGCCCTTTACCCTGGCCATTGCTAAGTAAAGATAGACTTCACTTACTGAGACAAGCTTAGAGAGAAGAGACCAATCTGTCTTACCTGTTTGTAGCTTTCTGTGTATGTGTCAAAGTTAATCCTGAAGAAAGTAACTCATGGCTGCTCTTTAGTAATCTAATACTTTCCATCTGAGGCATCATCTTCCACATGGATGACAGTTAATGTGGGCCAATGACACACAGAGGAAGGATGAACGGGGTCCTTGGCTTGAGATGTTTCTGTTTCCTGAGTGCTGCTGCATCCTCTATGGCTGCCGTAGGAACGGTGGACTCCTGGGCTGTGGAACCTTCATTTGTTAGTCACAGGTATAATAGTCACCATGTCGCACTCACTGGATTTGAGTTCCTCTCGTGTCGGCATACTTTTAAGATTCATTTTTTCCTCTGAGTTCCTCAAATCCTTTCTCCCTTCTCCACCCCAATCCCTTCCAACACACCAACACCAGGTTGGAGAGAAAGAAGGTTAGTGGGGAGAGGGGGCAGAGTTGTCCTTAGCTGGTCCTGTTCAGGCTTGTCACGTTCCTTAGAGAGAGTCCAGTCCTCATTTCATGACATCTCCAACTTCTCCTCAAACTACATCAACAGCAACCAGGAGCAGCAGGAGGAAGCACCAGCAGCCTTCTTCTTTTATCCCCACTGAGAAAGACCACGCCCATACACAAGGTAGTTCACAGCTGACAAACATCACTTACCCTCCTGAGAGATAACCATCAGCTGTGGACAAACTGGAGCAGCCCCCATATCCCACACCTGGGATTAAAACAAAAACATGTTTACATATAACCCAAAACTTCCACAGCACTCACACTCTACTGAAAGGGTGTCTCACTGTACCTGCCTGTTTTCTGAAAAGGCTGTTGTGTTTACAAAACCCCAAAACCCAGAGATCAAATTATTAAACTCTCTGGGAAGATGGAAGCAGTCGCTTAATCCAAGATGGTTCAATAAACTTCTTCCTTCTTGTCTGTTCCAGAGTTTGGGCTCAAGGAAACTCTTTCGGTTGCCTCTGTTTCTACCTTCCCAATCTAAGGGAATGTTTACCTACTGTAGTTTAGAGTTGAGGAGAATGGAGCAATTCTTCTTTGTTTTTTTATAGGCTTTGTGACTACCTCCTAAGCCTTCTCCTTTCCCCTACGAGCCTTGACCATTTGTACATCCTTAGAAAGCACAGTCACATCACATTCTGTCTTGGCTGCCCACTACTGATGCTTCACCATTGTGGCTGGCCCCTGTGTAGCCTCTTGGGATCTTCTCTGACATTTCTGTCTCTTCACTGCCCTGCTGGGCATGGCTGTGTCTGTCTGTTTGTTTGGTGTCGGGAGGGACCCCTGGCCAAAGTTAGCTTGCATTCTGGAATCTATTGTGTTCATATTTGCAAAGTTGCAAAGTCACAAAGAGTTACCAGGCCACACTTGTGACAGGTAAGAGGCCTGGTACCTCTTCTTGGTGACGAGATGGTTCTCAAAGGTGTCCAGACAGAAGCACTGTCTAAATAGAAGCATGCGGATTGAAGCAAGCCCAGCCTGTGGTGGAGATAATGGCACGCTGAAGCTGTGTCATTTACTCCTGGGTTGGTAATAAAATGTGACTGAAAGCAAACAAATTTTATTTCCCCTCCAACACACATTCTTATAAAACTCACTAATTTTTTTTTGTTATTAAGAGCCTTTTTGATATTTCAGTTCTCTAAATAAGTGGGCAGATTTCTTTTAAATGCAAAGTACATGGGTATAATTGAGTTTGTGCAAACTCAAATATATTTAAAATATTTTATGCGGTTGTGTAAGTAATTAATCAGAAGAAATGTGAAAACCATATTGGCTGAAAGTATTTCTGTTTTAATTTTTTTTCTGGCAGAGTGTACTGAAGAAATACTCTCCTAATGACTGCACTGGAGTGCCCGTGTCTGGTAAAGCAACTCCTATGCGTGGATGTGGGGCAGGGATGGACAGTGAAAACATTAGAATCATTAAATGGTTATTTGCTTGTATAATTGTACTTCACAGCAGAACATAAGAAAACCCTGGCAATAGAAACATGGAAGTAATTCTCTTTCTTGCTGGTATTCTCTCAGTAGAATGATGTTCATGTGACTTGACTCTTACAAGAACATACAAAGTGCTGAATATGTACCTTACCACCTAGCTGTGTTGAAATTCAAACAAGGAGCACACAGCACCAAAAAGAAAAAGCACAGGAGCAAATAGAAGAGGCAGAAGGCTGTGTGTTCATGAAGGAAGTTGGCACTGCAGAGGTGCCAGTGCTGTGACCACAGTCCTCAGGAGGCGGCCGGCCGGCTGGCCCTGATGTTCACTTTCCATTTTCCAGCTCTTTCTTCTTATTGCCACATTTGGAACAGAGATCTGGAGCAGAATGGTTTCTCAATTTTGGGCCTTCCTGCTTCTCCTCCTTTAAACAAGAACTGTACCACATGGAATAAGAATAAATCCATGGAATGTAAATCCACAAACTATACTATGTGCAAATGGGGCCACTAGGAACCAATCAATGAGTCCCGTGAATATTGTGGAGCATACAGAGGAAGATGAGTCCCTGTCGTGGAGAGCAGAGGAGCTTTTCACGTCAGATGACAGTGATCAGCAAGCATAGAAGCCTAAGTTAGAACTATAAAACTACTTTAACAGATATTCAACCTAACAGGGCATAGCTGCTAGAGAGGCAGAAAGAAAAAGCAGAGAAATCCTAAATAGCACCTGCAGCAGGCTTCTGAAAAAGAATGTCCTAAAAGACAGGCCTTTGTCTCATGACAGTCGCCATCAGCTCGGGGCTGGAGGGGAGGGTAGGAGCGGGGGGGGGGGGGGGGGGGCGCTGGAGCTCTTTGTGGTCCAGCTAGGACTAAAGCAAATAGTACTGTTACCAAAACACAGTCCCTCACAGTAACAGCAAAGCGGAAGGCAGAAGAGTCCTTGAAACATATCTTCCTGTTTGCCTGTCCCTGTATTCCACGTATACAAGAACATCCTACAAACTGCAATCTACAATGTACAAGTCACCCCGTGTGGTACTGAGGATAAAACCAACAGACTTCTGCTTAAAGCTCAGAAATTGCCAGTCCATTCTTTTTTTTTTTTTTTTTTTCATTTAAAATATCTTCGGTTTATTCTTTGACAAATTTCATACATATAAGCAAATGCTAGTTCTTGAAAAATTCTACCTCAGCTCTCCACTCTCACTCCCTACAAACAACACTAACACCTTCCCCTACTCACTTCCTGCCTGTTGTTCCCTCTCCTCCCCCCACTGGTAACCCACTGAGTCCAACTAGTTTTGTGCAGGTAATCACAGCAGCAGTGGATTCGTTAATGCAATGGCCATACCATGTCCAGAAGACAGGGTCTCATGGCAACTCCTCCTCAGCCGCCTCAACCTCCTCAAATTCCTCAGCCTCCGCTCTTTGGGCTCTCTCTTCCATGATGCTCCTTGAGCCTTTGGAGAGATGGTAATATATGGCTGCCCCACTTACAGCTGAGCATTCAGCAGTCACTTGATGGCTCTTTGCTCACACTGCTGCCACCTGTAGGAGAAGCTTCTCTGGCTAAAGCTGAGAGCAGTGCTAATCTATAGATATAAGCTAAATATTTAGAGGACAGCTCGGCAGTGTGTCCATCTATCAAGGCAATGGTAGTGGGTTCTTCTCTATGGCCCATGGATTCCTAAGCCATGAGGTTATAACAAGGTTTATAGCATTAGGGGTACATTTTCTCCTCTAGAGTATGTCTCAAGCTGAATTTTTAAAAACTGATTGGTTACTTTTATAACCTTGGTGTCATATCTTGCTTAGCAAGTCAATATTGTAACATGAAGGACTTGTCCCTGGCTAACATCACTCTTATAATAAGAAAGATCTGAGAAAACAAAAAGAAATCAATTACTTATCTTGGTTCTCTCAGAGAACAGACATTACTAACCTAGTCACCACCCTGGAGAGAGAGGTGAACCTTCAGAGAACGAAAGAATCTTCTGAAGTGACAAATGAGCAAAAATTCAGAAGTATCCATAAAAATAAATAACTGGAGGCTTGTAGAAACTATCTTGAGAGTAACAATGTATTGAAGGTCCTGGATTTTAGTCAATTTTACCATCAAGAACCTCACTATATCCTCACAGTGAAGATCCAGTAGTCTCCTCCCCAAACTCTAAGAAGATGGAAAAAGAGTAACCTTTGTGAAATACCTTCAACATTCTCTAGAACAAATTTGTGTCCTCTGAGGAAAAATCTACAGTTTTCTTCAATGGACAGGTGGTGCCTGCCTGCATCCTCTGTGGACAGGTGGAGCCTGCCTGCATCCTCTGTGGACAAGTGGTGCCACCTGCATCCTTTGAGTCTATGAACTAGATGGGGCAGGAGAAAAGCAGCATTTTTAAAATATATTTTATTAATTTACTCATATTATATCTCAATTGTTATCCCATCCCTTGTATCCTCCCATTCCTCCCTCCCTCCCATTTTCCCCTTACTCTCCTCCCCTATGACTATGACTGAGGGGGACCTCCTCCCCTTCTATATGCTCATAGGGTATCAAGTCTCTTCTTGGTACCCTGCTATCCTTCCTCTGAGTGCCACTAGGCCTCCTCATCCAGGGGATGTGGTCAAATATGGGACACCAGAGTTCGTGTGAAAGTCAGACCCCACTCTCCACTCAGCTATGAAGAATGTCCTGTCCATTGGCTAGATCTGGGTAAGAGTTCGAAGTTTACTGCATGTATTGTCCTTGGCTGGTGCCATAGTTTGAGCAGGACCCCTGGGCACTGATCTGCCTGTCATAATGTTCTTCTTCTAGGTTTCTAGGACCCTCTGGATCCTTCTATTTCCCCATTCTCCCATGCTTCTCTCACCTAAAGTCCCAATAGGATGTCCTCCCCTCTGTCCCACTTTTCTGGTAAGTGAAGACTTTCATGGGACATGCCCCTTGGGCTAGTGTCCAGATATAAGTGAGTATATACCATTTGACTCTTTCTGCTTCCGGGTGAACTCACTCATTTTGATCATTTCTAGTTTAATCCATTTGTCCACAAATTTTGAGAATTCCTTGTTTTTAATAGCTGAGTAGTATTCCATAGTGTAAATGTACCACAGTTTCTTTATCCATTCTTCTACTGAGGGACACTTAGGCTGTTTCCATGTTCTGGCTATTATGAATAAGGCTGCTATGAACATGGTGAAAGCAGCATTTGTAATGGCAAAGCCCAAGCTACAATTTCATTAAAATAAGGAAATTTAATCATAAGATTACAGGGACATCTCCTCTTCTACACCTTTCTAACTATCCACAAAACTCTAGTGGAAGAGTTCATTAAAATCAGATGAGCCCCAGCTGCACTCATAAAAATTATTAGGGAAGCCCCAAACCCAAAGTTATTAGGGAAACCATGACAGAATTGAAATATTTGGCCGTTCATTACAGGTATACCAAACATGAACTCGAGACCAGCTTCAAGCTAGATTATAAGATCTCACACTAAGACTGACTTATTGCAGTCCTTTTTTTTTTTTCCTAAGACAGAGTTTTTCTGTGTAGCCTAGCTGTTCTGGACTCTCTTTATAGACCAGGCTGGCCTCAAACTCACAAAAATCTGCCTGCCTCTGCCTCCCTGCATGCTGGGATTAAAGGCGTGAACCACTATGCCCAGCTACCTCAGTGCCTTTTAAATGACACAGTATGTCTAGCTTTCAACAAAATATTACAAGGCAAATCAAAAAGCAAGAAAAAAAGTCTGAAAAAACAAAGCAAGCATCAGGGTCAGATATGACATAGGTTTTAGCTGATCAGACAGGGGAGCCTAAACCAAACATGATTAATATGTTAGGGGACCTAGTGGGAGAAACAAACATGAAATAATCTATGGCTGATGCAAAGAGAGAGATAAAAAGTTCTAAAAATCAGAAGAATATGCTAGAAATAAAAGGACAAAACTAAAAAGTACAGAATGTCTTTGGCAGGTTCATCAGTAGGTTGAACATAACAAAAGGAATAATTACTGAGCCTAAGGATGAGTCAATAGGCACCTGCAAATCCAAACACAAAGAGAAAAGGGAAGTTCCAAACAGCTCAGACAAAACTACTAACACGCCAGTTAAGAGCACATTTAAGAGGCGTTAACATCATTTAATTGAAAAACCAGAGGGAGGCGATGAAAACAATAAATGTTTCAAGGGACAATGCATGACGAGTTTGCAACGTGCCAGTCATTAATCTATAGATTCAAGAAAATGCCAAGGAAGATGACTATGAAATCATCAATGCTTACCACACACGTGCACAAGTACTAAATACAGCAAGGCAGAAAAGGAGGACCAAAGCAAAAACAAAAAGGCAGAAAAGGCAGTGAATGAGCCATGCATCACCAGCCCCGTTTCCAGTGGCTGCTGGGTTTTCTGAGACCCTCACCCTTAAGCCAGCCTCACCTAGAACCAAGAGACAGTCCATTGAACAAAGGATAGAAACAAACAACAGTGGCAAAAACCAAAATTTCCTGAGCCAGTCAGGGTTCCCCAGCTGAGCTATACCACAAGCCCATTTACTATATACCATACCTGGGATGTGTGCTCTACTTCTGTAACTATGGCAACACAGTGGGCTGGTTTGCACCTGCATCACCACAAATAAGTGAGTACCGAAGGATGCCACAACACTGTGATGACAACTCTGTCATAACATCATGTGGCTGCTGTGATACATGCTAGGATTTAGCAAATTGTCATTGTATGCTGAATGAACTACAGGCATGGTAGGTAACCCATAATTCAGTGTAGTAAAGGTCACTTTAACTGCGAATAGTCTTGATGTATCAAATTGTAAGAAGTTGTGACACGGAATTAAAGAAACAGGTTCTACACTGTCTATGAAAACTCACTTAACATCTAAAGACTCAGGTTAACAGTGAAAGGATTACAGAGCTAACACTAAGCGAAAGAAAACCAGAATAGCTGCATTAATATCAGACAATGCAGACTTCAAAAATGAAAAAACATTGGGAATAAATATCAATGTTATATGATGATAAAAGAATCAATTCTCCTAGAAAATATATTTATCAATATTTTTAAAAATATGGTAATGTTGACTGGTGCACACATATACCATCCACAAACCAATTTAAGTTCATGGTGAAATATCAGCAAAGTATACCTGGAGTTCATGTTTTAAATTTTTAATCATAAAATTGCCTAAAATCTGAGGTTATTCAGTAAAACTGTATCAAATATGCATAAGATCTAAATGTAAAAAAAAATCTAACACTCCAATGTAAGAAGATAACATAAATCTAAGCATGGGTGAGATATAGCTTACTCCTAGTTTTATTTATAGATTCAGTGAAATCCCAATTAGAATCCAGACAAGCTGTGCTATTGGTACTAATAAACTAACCATAAAGTTGACACAGAGACAAGGAGACTTAAAGGAGCCAAAATTGTACTGTAGGACAATAGGCCTGAAATGCTTCTCTCTAGCTGACACTGTACCCCTGGGGTAACCAAGGCAAGATGCGCTGCTGAGAGAGTGGACTGCTACTCAGAGGACCACTGTGCAGTGCTCCAAAACAGTCACAGTCAGCTAAAGGCTCCAACCAAGGCCACTCAATGAGACCAGACAGATGTTTCAAGAAATGATGTTGGCACAATGAGTGAAAACCTGCCAAACAAGGAAAGGAACTATAGATTTGACATGTTTCATGAATATCAACCAAAAATGAGTTATATGCCTAAAGGTAATATTTAAATCATATAGAGGAAAACAAAATTTATAAACCTGGGAAACATTGGATTTACAAATACAAAATGTTTTAGATAAAACACCAAAATCACGAATAAAGACAGAAAGATTCCATGTTGGACTTTATTCTTCTCTGAGGAAATGAATATTAAAAGAATAAAAAGAAAAGACTGAAAAAAGTCTATAAAACACACATCTGATAAAAGATCAGCTTCTGAAATATCCAAGAATATACTAAAAATGCAATAAGAAAAGAAAACTCTGATTTTCTTTTGTTTGTAATTATGTGTGTGCATGTGTGTGGTACTGTTAGGAGCCAGAAGAGGGTGCTAGTCTCCCCACAGTTGGAGTTACAGGTCATTCTGAGCCATCTGACTTAGGCTCTGAATGGAACTCAGTCTTTTATAAGAGCAACAAGTTTTCCTAAAGCCACAGAAACCTATTTTCAAGCAGGCCACTACATGAAGGAAGACACTCATGGAAACTAAGCAAGGTAAAAATATGCTGGACAGATACACTATTAGGGAATTTCAGATTAAAACAGTAATTGAATATTGGAATAGCAAAACAAGAATTGGCAGTCCAAAACGTTAGTGAGGCTGGAGAGAAATGTGCCTCCAATAATTTTAGGATAAGGGGTCACACAGCCACTCTGTGTGGCTTGATAGCTTATTCCAAACTAAATGTAGTTTTACCAAATGTGATCAACCAACTTGTCTGCTTCGAAAAGATAGCTCCAATGCAGAATCTATGCAGAGCTGCCTGGAGCAGCTCTGCTCATCTCATTTTCACTCCGACTAAAAACAGCCATAACTGCAGAGGATAAAAATGCTAGACACACATAGTAAAATAATATTCAGGAAAAAAATAGATATGTGATCAAGCTGCAAGCTGGGTAAATCTTAAAAGCATACTGCTACGTAACAGAACTTCTTAAAGGCCACATTCTGTGTGCCTCAAGCTACATGACATTTTACAGAAGATGAAATTATAATGAAATGGGGGGGGGGAGCCTTTGGGTGTTCCAGAAGAGGGGGTTAAACACAGCAAGCACTTTTAGGGGGGGGGTCTGTGTGTGACTCAATGAAGACTGATAGATGGCGTTGCATGCTGGTCAACGTCTGTTTAGTTAATTGTGTGTGCTCTTTGTGTGCACATGTATATGGGTGCCTATGAAGTACAGAAGTGAGAATTGAATAAATTTTCTGGAGCTGGAGCTACAGGCACTCATGAGCCACCCACCATTGGTGCTAGAAATCAAACTCGGGTCTTCTGTATGAGCAGCAAGTGGCCTTAAGCATAGAACCATCTGTTCAGTCCCTATACATGTGCTTGCAAGGACATATCATGGATGACTCTGGGCCTTAGGGTACAGTTGTCCCGCACGAAGCTTAGCCTGCAGCACAAAGTGAGACTGTAAAGAGGTGAGGCTTAGTGGGAGGTGACTGGGTCATGGGGTGTTACAGTGGGTACGCTTCAGTGTTGATCTAAATGATGGGCCTTGCGTGGGCTGCAATAAATCAGAGCAGACGCCTGTCTCATGTTTCTGTGCTCCTGCTGCAAATGCTTGGGCCCCCCCCCATCCTGTGTACCTATCCGTGACTTGAGCAGGACGAGACACTCACTAGAAGCTGAGCAGATGCTAAGGCTGAGGTGAAACCCACCTCTTTCCTTTATAAATGGGCCAGTCTGGTGGTTCATCCTGTTAATTGATTGATTGGTTTAGGAAGCACTAGGTGGTTAGTGAGGCATCCTCTACACACCTCAGCAAGCATCGCTAAGGGTATTTCAAGAGTAAGATATTAGACTGTGGGGGAGGCCCAGTCTACACACAGACTGCACTGTTCCTCAGGCCAAGGCTCAGAAGAAACAAGGGAAAGGAACACGGCTTCGAGTGCAGCCATTCCGTCTGCTTCCTGGCAGCTCTGCCTTCCCACCACGATGGGCTGAAAGCTCTCAGAGGTTGGTGAAGAATTCAGTTTTCCTCCCTGTGCTCTTCAGATACTCATCAGGATGACAAGGAAGTCAGACTACAGACCAGGTTGAGCACTCCAGTAAGAGATTTCATCCAGGCATCAGGTAGCTTTCTATAGTAACATGTAATAGACTAACATAATGTAAGGTTGGGTGTGTCACTGAGTGGGTAGCAGGGGGAGCCAGGTGGGCTTCTGTGGAGTGTCTGCACACTATTGGAATAGCACCAGTTAACCAACCGCTGATGCCAAGATGACTAAGCCTGGATTTTCGTCATTGTCCTGTGAGAAGTAGGACACACTTCTGAAGCTTTCATTCTGTCAGTGGCTGCTGTGTTATTTCTCCCACTCATCTCTTTGCTGTCCTCAGATTTAAAAGTGTTATCCATGGCTTTGATTCGTACTTGAATTATTAGAGTACTTACTTTCTGGCTGAGGAAGGATTTTATAAATTCCATAACTGTTTTATTAATTAGTCCTGCAACTCGTTGGGACAAATCACTGAAGGGACAATTTCCCCAGGCATACGATCATCTCTCCTGCAATCCAGCATGTACTCAATATTTTTTTCCACAACCCCATCCACATTCTGAACGTCTATGTTTTCCTGGCCTGTCTCTTCTACTCTACGGCTATAATTAAATGTCACCTTACCAAAGAGCTCAAGGTTGCAGGAGAGGGGTTCTTGCTGCTGCCATGATTGCTTTGGTTTCTGGATATTTCTCCCCCTGTAGCTGGCTCATACAATAACGAAGGCATCACTGTCTTTTGCATCTTTTGCATCCTTCTCACCTATGGCATGTGGATCAAGGCAATGAAGAAGAGTTCTGTCCATTGGGCAGGTTACGTGATTCTGGTCAGCCTGACCGTCTTTGTGTTCTAACGCTAATGCAAACGTGCTGTTTTCCCATTCGGATCTATGTAGCTAACTGCACCACGTATTGCCCAAGCATTATTCTTTCTATGCAGCTCTCCTTTGTGGGCCTCCAGCCTGCCCTCTCATCAGAACACACGGCAGCCTTTGGAGTGCTTGGCCTCTGTCAGAAGCATGCCTTTGTGGATTACCTACACAGACATATGAATTCACAGCAATGCAAAGTTCTTTCCTGGAGTGTCATCTCCCTATTGGCTTTGTCCTCTCCAGTACTGGAGCTCTGCTTATGCTGACAGGAAAGATTTCTCCCTGGACAGGGCTTTTCTATTCACTGCTGGATCCTTCATAGACTTAAAAAAAAAAAAAAGCATCCTTACTATTGCCAGTGTGTCTGAGCATTGGCTTGCGGCCAGTTCCTCCGACTGCTTTGATATTCATCTCCTTGTCTTTATGTTTCCAGTTGGCTTCCATTACTGCTTTAGGAATCTGTCTAGAGCCTGAATTTTATCATCACGTCTAGTGTGGCCAGAAAGTATTGTTCAATGGCAGCTGTGCATCTAGTGCAGATACTGGGACTTGTTGAGTGTGTTCTTTCTGGCATTGCTGTCTCCCTGCTGCTGTCCATATAAACTTTGTTATATTTCTTATAATATATTTATATTATAAAGGAAGAGTGTCAATGTAAGCCACCCAGACAAGAAGGGCAAGAAGCACTGCAGTTCTGCTTATTTCATTAAGAGTGAAGAGTTAAGTGGGACGATGCTGGTCATGGCACACTTTCTTATCACTGCACTTGCCGTTCTCCCTGGATGACCAGTGATTTACTGTCTGCCTGTGGTGGGGTTGGCAGTAGGGTCACTTTTGATGACTTCTGAGAGGCATATTTTTTGATTCATTACAATACTCCGGAGGATGCAAATGTCATGTGATGGTGGGATTAAAGTTACCAAATTACTGCATTGGCAAATCACATAATGTGGTGGACAATAACACATGGAATAATGCCCACATTTCTTGAGTAGGGTGGCAATAGCATCCACAGGAAAAAACTCCTATGAGGTTTTGAGGAAGCTTGATTATCAGCTGTGTGCTCAACATTTTGGAGGCCTGGATGGGCATTTGGCGATACCAAGTTTCTCTGGCTGGAGGAAGCACAAACAGAGGAAGACGAATCAAGGACGATGAACACTGTACTCCAACTGGGGAATTTCTTGTGGACCATGAGGGTTCTCCTGTGTTTCTCAACTGCCTTTTGTACAAAGTGTGGTACCTCAGCTTTGGGTAGGTCTACACAGAAGCCAAGCATCCACTAGGCTTTGACTGTGTCTGAAAGACTGTGATTGGTAGTAAAGATCTTTGAGTTTGATGTCAGATGAAGCACATGCCACAGAACACTGGCTGGTCAGGGCCTATAAGGTAAAAGGTCTGGATAGTCAAGGTTTGCCAAGGGCATAAATGTCGTGTTGACCTCTGATACACTGAATACTAAGCACATCATGCTGATGATGGTTTGTTTTCTGTTTTTAGTACAGTTTATTAATACCAGGTGGGACTAGAATTATCTGGAAATATGCCCTAGGTGATATGGGCTGGACCAATTGAAGTAATTTTCCCAATTCTAAGCAGGTTATCAAATCGAATGTCATGGATTTACTCTGGTCAAATGAGAGGGCTTAGTGTGCCTTATTTATTAATTTTTCAGTAGAGAAACACAAGCATCAGCCCAGATCCTCATGAATATCACCATAGCTACAGGCATGTTGATGGTACACAGGAAAGAGAACGATTTTTTAATTCATCCACGTTTGTGACTTGAAGTGTGACCTCACAGTTGAAGCTCAGCCGAGATTGTCGTTGGAGTTCAGTGAGAGATAAAGCCCCAGGAAAGACTGGATGTGTAGACACCTCGGTCTTCATCAGTGCAGGGAGAGGGCACCCATGCACACCATGACATTCAAATGGGTTGACTCTATGCCAATAATGTAGAAAAGAAACCAGAACACAACAGGTAGTCCAGTCTGCAACATGTTGGGAAAACACTGGAGAAGGGATGGGGAGACATCTGTGCAGGAGGCAAAGGGTGTGGTCCTAAGGGGTAGGCCTGGCTCCTGGATAAGAGTTTTCAGACCTGTATAGAGTAGTCCGGGATACCAGCCATGCCTCTGACTCTTCTCCATGGCTGGAGCCAGTGCAAACAAACCATGCAGCCTTGATACATGACTGTTCTTAGAGGCTTTGTCTCATGTATGCCTGTGAGAAAAGGATGTTGACTGAAAGGCTTCAGTCTCATTCATATCTTCTGAAGAAGCTGCCTGGAGATTGTATCAGTTGGTCCCTGGCTCTGCACAGTCCCTTTCTGGCACTGTACTTTCTCCTCAGTGAAATCAGATCAATGGAAGGTGGTTATTTCCAAGTTTTCTTGGTATTTTTGTTTTTATAATTCTGTGTCTTTGACAAGATTTTTTTTATTTAATTAAAAAATACTTTAGGGGAAAATTGTGAGATTTAAAAGCTTCTTTGAGCACTTTATTTTTTAAGCTTTTCCTTTTCATACTTAATATATTCTAATTGTCCTACACTAATTGACCTTCACCTACAGAATATTTACAAAACCATTTTTACCAGACTTCTCCCTGCACACTCTATGTGGGAATTAATTTGTTAGCCTTACTGATAATGAATTTTGAGTTTCTTAGATCTGAAGGAGCAGGAGGCTCAGTCAGGAGACAAACATGAGGACTTGATGTCTATCCTCAGAACCCGTGGAGAAAAGTAATGCCAGGCATGGTGGTGCATGTTTGCAGTCCTTGCACTGGGGAGACGGAGATGTGTGGCTCCCTGATGCCCACAGGCCAACCAACCTAGCCTTCTTAGTAAGTCACATGCCAGTGAGACACACTGTCTTCAAAACAAAAGTTAAGGACACATGAGGCATAACAGTCAAGAGTTTCCTCTCATGTACACGCGTGTGTACACACACACACACACACACACAGAGAGAGAGAGAGAGAGAGAGAGAGAGAGAGAGAGAGAGAGAGAGAAAGATGTCATCAGACATGCCCTGGAATTATAGGTGAGATGGTTGTTGTGAGGAAAGAACTGTAGAAGCTTCTGTAACCTGTCACGAAGCAGGAGTTGTACTAGACAATGTCAATATAACAGTGTCCATGCACACACATGACACCTTCATAGCCTTCTTCAAATCACAACTTTGTGCTTATCAAAAAGCTATTCCAAGTACACTAAATTTAAAAAGTAAACAATTAAAAATAGGTCAATCATAGGGCACACCCACACCACTCCCACATCTACAAAAGACTATGTAATCTACCTACTACAGAGATAGTTGCATATCCATGGTCATTGTTGCTCTATTCATAATGCCCAAGAATGGAAACAGCCTATATGCTCATCAATAGATGAATGGTTAATAATATTGGGGAACATATACACAATATGATTTTATAGATTAATAAAGAAAAATAAAATCACAAAGTTCGCACATGGAGATTTATAGTTTTAAAAATATTGACCAAGAACAAGAGGAATTTAAAATCACAAGCTAAGACTTCAAGATAGGAAGTTAGAAACATAATGCCATCCTAGCTAAATCTCTCTACATTAACAAAACCAAAAGATTAGATCTGGACTAAAGATGTAGCATGAAGGTGTGTCTTCCTATCCCAATGACCTTCCCACCGCAAATTAAGCAGAAATCCCTCACAGGTGTGCCCTCCATTTTTGAGTTTTACTTAACATTAGATGTATAGACAGCCAAACATAGCCATCCCAAGTCTACCCCTTGCCCACTTGACACACAATAGTATCTCTTTATGTTATGATCAATTTCTAAATGAAAACAATACCCAAGTCATAAACATACTATAGTTTTCCCATGTTTAGTTGTGAACACAGTATATATTTAACCAGGTCATAATTACACCTAATATGATATAATTATCCCTCTTACAACCACCCTACAATTTTAGAATAGGTAGAAATGTCCCTTGGGGGGACTTTTTTTTGGGGGGGACTTTTTTAGTATCTCAAACTTAAATGTATCCATTGATATTCTTTTAATTGATGTTGTATCACGTGATAAAGAAAACAAAAATATCAGTCATAAAATATGAATGAAACAGTCATTTTGATTACAGTTCCCTTTTCTGCAACCAGTCACGTGGCTTAAACTGGTATTTTTAACTATCTTCTTCTATTACCCATTATGTGTTTTCTCCACTCTTGGCAAGCACCTCAGCAGGTCTTGGCTCTTTTCCTAGAATAGGCACCATATCTTCATTCCTGAGGAGTCTGTGCCCTTTGTCATCCTGTCTGGAGGAAGCTGTTGTAGGTTCTTGTTGGCTTTAATCATAGGGCATGGAAGCACCAAGAGATTCCCTAAAGCATCTCAGTGTGTAGATGGCAACCCCCTTGGGGTCAAGAGACCCCTTCACAGAGGTCACCTAAGACCATTGGAAAATAGATATTTAGATCATGATTAATAACAGTAGCAAAATTACAGTTATGAAGTAGCAATGGAAATCATTTTATGATTGGGGTCACCACCACATGAGGAGCTGTATTAAAGGGTCACAGCATTAGGAAGGTTGAAAACCACTGCAAGGCTCTCCTGCACTCCAGAGATCATCTTTCAATACAATTTCCCCTTGGTAATTTGGATCAATTACCCCACCCTCACCCCCACCCCACCACCACCACTATAATTCCTTTCTTAGCCTGTTGGCTTAGGGGCTTCAGAATACTGAATGCCCATGGTGTGAACTGCATTAAAAGCTTAAGGAGATAAACACACTTGATTATTCTGGTTCGCCAGTTGTGGGTGGGAACAGATTTGTTGACTCTGTGTATAAAACTTTTGACAGTTTGTGAAAAATAATGATGGGTGCTGTATTTAAAACTTTTGATAGTTTTTTGGGGGAAATGATGATGGAAGTCTGTTGCATTCAGCATCTCTGGATAAATTGACAAAGTATAGAAATGAGCTCCATGATAAAAATTAACCAGCTTCTAGCTTCTCAGAATATGGTGGAGGACAACAATAAACTTGGTGATAAAATCGACTGACTAGAGATGTGCATAAATGGTCTAAAGGTCTATTTCCAGAAGCCACAGAGCTCAAGTTGCAGAAAATGAAACCAAAGCCTTCATTATGATGTTGCCTGAATTACAATGAAAATTCAAGTCCCAGCCTCAGAGGGTGTTGGCGGGATAAAGGTGGAATGTGTGGGAGGAGCCTATGGAAAGTGGGGTCTTTGAACCCTCAGATTCTCAAGGGTTTATCTCACCTGAGAAAGTAGTCTCTCTACCCTCAAACCAGCCCCTTGAAGCACTGCTTTTTCTACCTATGACTGAGGAAACTAATTCTTCATTACCTGCTAAACCAGCAGTGACTTTCTCTAAAGAAAATGCCAGGCAACACAAATTGGTACTAGGAGAGTAGGGTACTGCTGTGACAGGCATAACTGTATGCTTTGGGGAGGACTGTGGATTTGGAAATTTGGACAATAAAGTCCATTGAGTGTTGAGAGCTTGGTGGGCTGTTCTGTAGCGGCTTGGACAACAAGAATGTTGAGCACGATGCAGATGATGGACACCTGGCTTGTGACGTTCCAAGGATAGTTTAAAGACTCCATCGGAGCCATTTGTTATTTTGAATTAAGACTCTGTATTTTTGTGGCTCTGGTTGGCTGGGGCTGAAGAATCACATGTAGATAAACAAGATACTAAAGATACCTGAAGTACTATTTTTTCTGGGACACTTGATTCCAGTCAGCTCTAGATAAGAAATTAGCAATGATTAAGAAGGAACTAGTATCGCTGAGGTGAAAGCTGGAAAGTGTTTGCTGAGAGTCAGCACACAGGAGCTGTGTCCCAGGTATGGCCAAGTTTCTGTCTTGTGCTGGAGCCGAACTTGGTAGGGCAAGAGTCACTCAGGTGGAGCTGACTTAGAAAGTGTGAAGAGGTGTTGGAGCTAAGGATCCGAACAGAGTTGCTTGTGCTTGTGCCGCAAGTGCTTCATCTACTGAGCCATCTTCCCAGCCTCAAGGCTATCTTACACACTGACAGGGGATCAGTCCCTGAGTATGAATGTAAAAATTGTATACATTACTGGAAGATGAGGATGGAGATTTTTGTGACCTGAAGTGGAATTGAGTGGTGGGAAACTTGACAATTAGTGCTGCGAAAGAATAGCATGGTGACACAGGCATGGCGACACAGGCATGGTGACACAGGCATGGTGACACAGGCATGGTGACACAGGCATGGTGACACAGGCCTGTTATCCTCTCACTTAGGAGGCTGCGTTACACGGACCTCAAGTTCCAGGCAAACCTGTTCTATATATGAGCTTCAGGGCAGCCAGGGAACATGGAAACATTCCTATTCAAAGCACAAAAACACAGTGCCCAGCAGCTGACATAGTGGGGGAAAATTCCAGCAACAATACCTAGCATGCGCAAGGAACCTTGCAAGTCAAAGCTTCCAGGCACAGAAAATGCTAGAAAAGGCAAGGAGTTGTGGAGAGCAGTAAGTGGCAGCTTTCTTTCAGTATCACAGGAGTGGGTGTTGTAAAAAAAGATGCAGAAGGATGCTGTGATGCCTTTCACTTCCATCACGTTTAATGACAAACCATGGCTCATCTCCCACATGCCAAAGCATGGGAGAACTGTGGTGCAATTGTCTATTAACTATCCAGACGGTTGTCTGTTGAGATTTATGATATTAGGAAAGAATAAAGGGTTTCTTAGAATCACCTACCATTAAGTCTTAACCTAAAAAATATTAATGCATTGCCTCACTATTTCCTTTTGAATATCTTTGTTTTTAAAATTGTGCGTTCCTGTATGTTCCTGTGTGTGTGTGTGTGTGTGTGTGTGTGTGTGTGTGTGTGTGTTATCTATGGTGTGGTGTGCATATGCATGAGCACATGCACATTGTATGGATGTTTATGTATTCTGGAGGTGTATGTTTAGGTATGAACTGCCAAGCAAGTGTTGACGGAGTTGGAGGTGGGGGGTGGGGGTAGGGGCAGGCATGTGAAATCCCAGCACCAATACCTAGAAAACACAAGGAACCTTGCAAGTCAGTAAGAAGAGATTCAGATTTCCATCTGCACAGAGGGCTAGAGAGCAAATACCTCCTCAACGAGCTCCGGGAGGGTAGTCACCAGAAGCTACAGACATTCATCAAGGAATAGTTGAAAATAGTCAACTATCATGTGAGCGCCTGGAGTCAAACTCAAGTCACCAAGCAATCACCTCACCTATGGCGCCATCTTGCTGGCCGAACTTATCTTTGGCTTGAAGGCCAAGGCTGATTTTTCTGCACATGCAGTGAATGGTGTTGGATATAAATTGTGTAGAGTAAGCTGTGTGCTTCTTCCCAGGTCAGAGGACTGAGCATAGTAATAAGCACTCTAATCCTCTTTCATTTTTTTACTGTGAGTCTCACTACATGGCCCAGACTGCCCTTGAACTCATTGTAGCCCAGAGTAATATTGAATTTATGATCTTCATGCCTTAGCCCCCTTGGTAATTGGAGTTACAAGTCTGTCCCACAAAATCTAGCTGTAGATTAAAGATTGTTGGGGTGTTACTTAAGATAGACTTTTAAAAGTATAAACATTGATTTTTAACATGAACATATAGGCCAAGTATACAAGCATATGAATACACATACAACTACATGTGGCATAAACTATATTATTAAATAAGTAACAAGATGTTTTAAACAGAAAAATTCTTGAAATATAATTGTGAGGCCTATCAATCAGCCAAGGCTGAAATATCACTTTAGGAATAAACTTGCTCAGAGCAATGCACTAAATTTTTTGTATTTATTACACAGTAAAAAGTTAAATACTTCTTGAAGAAAACATAAGATTTTTGAGGATATATATTCAAATATGATGCTTATTATTTTTCTAAGTATATAACAACCATATTTCTATATATATATTATGTATATGCTAATACATCATCTGAGCCATGAACTTTAACATCAGAAAAAGAAAAAAGAATTTATTTTACTAAAATTGCATATTCTAAACACAGATTTTTATACACAGAAATGCCCTCTCTGGACTTTCTTCACAGAAGGCACTTGCATTCAATAATTCACTTGTCTTTTCAGGGACACCTTTTGAGGGTTTTTAGGATGTACACTTTCAACTAGCAGCCATTTATATTTTTAAGATATTTATTTGGAGAAGTTTTTGTCACAATTGATCAATTTTGTATCATGAATTGGAAGCTTACACACACACACAACAGTAAGCCAAGTAAGAATATATTGCTAGTTTCCAGGATGATAAAAATAAACTGCTTTACTCTCAGGTGGTTAAAATTAAATGCTTGTATACATTTAAAAGTAAGAATAAGACCAACAAAACAAAACAAAACTCCATCATTAGGGCTTTAGGGTACCACTGTGTAATCCCTGCCCCTTAAGAGGCTGAAGCAGGAAAATACAAAGCTGGATGTGGAGGGAGCCTTAGGCACAGAGTTGAGGCCAGCCTTGGCAACTGAGTCAGACATTTCAAAATCACATGCTAAAAGACTCGGGTGGTGGATGTTTCTCAGTAGCTAGCATGTGCTCGAAGCCTCCCAGAAACACAAAGTTAGTCAGTTAGTTAATTAAAAAGTAAGAGCACATTGTTGGCCTAACAACATAGCAGCATCTCAAGGTTTCTGTGGAGCTCTGCACTAGTGAGGCTTAAGTCTGCTCTTTTAGCTGCTTCTACCTCTGCCCTTTGTATGTTCAGGTGCTAAGATTTTAAACGAGATGACAAGTACTCTAATATCACTAAGCAGTGTGTAACAACCAAATCCATTTAGCTTTAATGATTAAAAATAAACATCATAGAAACACAATTATAGTAATTATATTCCAGTAACTGTTTTAGTGAAAATTTCAGGAATATAAAAATTACTGCTAAAATTTAGCAAATTAAAAATGTTTCAAATTATAAGGAGTTCTCCCCCCCCCGATGTAAAAATGGAAGATTTTGATAGAAAAAGCATTACTGGGGATCAGAAAATGGTAAGCTATAAGGAAGAAATTATATATTTTCTGTATTACTTATCAAATTCTGAAAAAAATGTCGAAAGGTAGGAAAAATATGTTAGTAGTCATAATTTATATTAGGGAATTTATGTTTAAAGCTCAGAACTCGTAGCTACACCACCAACCACCAATGGAGCACAGGATGAATGCTTTTTCTAACTCCGTCTCAATTATAATTGAGGAATTTCAAAGAAAACTGGATGAGAAAGCTATCATGGTGATGAACTGTCGGATCCTGCTATAAAGGTCAAAGTCTGGCTTTTCTGTATAGCCTCTTTGCTCAGTATAGGACAACAGACTCCCTTTCTCAGCAAGTTCCTTCTCTGTGTGATCTGGGCAACCCCAGAACTTCTAAGAATTGTTATGTGGCCATCAGGGAGATGAGATTACAAGCCTAACCCTTTTCTGATTAAAAACAAAAACAAACAAACACACACACACACAAATCCCTCATTCAGCAAGCACCTGAGGATTCCTGCAAACACCCACCCTATGCTCCCTATCCTAATAGACATGGTTGGTGACTTGGCTTTCAACCAATGACCTTTAATTGTACCTGGAGTTCTTCCCCCAACCCATAGGATAAGTAAGTACTGCTTTCCTGTCTTATGATAGGGCTGTTTTGTTGCATGTAAATGAAGTATCCTTGGCAACTCTATCCCCAGCAAATCAAGCACATTCACTCTCTTAATCCCTCCCACTGCCCAATGTTTATGTGTCCCTGATTCGTGAAATAAAGTTCTCTCAGGCTCTCTCACTCGTTTAAGACTCCTCATTTATTCTGAGGAAGGAAGTGCTCCCTTCCTCCCTGAAGGCTGAGGAGAGCTTCTGAACCCCACCCCCTTGGCTGCTAATCAGGCATCCTCCTGCCCCACCTACAGGGAGCTTTAGCCTACAGGGAGCTTTCACAGGCAGCTGCTGAAGCCTGCCCCAGCATTGGGAAGTCAGTGCTAACTGGACCTGCACCCTACCAGGATTGCATCTCACCAGATCACCCAACCCGCCTTCCCATAGGTTTCTGGTCTGTGTTTGCACTCCTGTCGTTGATACAACTGCTTAACTGACTGGCTGAACACTGAGGTATCATCGCAGGACTTTGGAATGCCCAAGTTGCCACTATCGTCTGGTACCGCAAGCTCACTTAAGAGGAACCAATTGTAACACTCACCCAAAGCCACTCCTGAGAGAAATGGAACCTTTGATCTCAAGGGTCCTCTGTTCTTGTCCGGCAGCAAACAGCAAGCAATCAGGCTACCACCAGACTTGGAAGGACAGTGAATATTGTTCCTGCTGACAAGTTCAACCACAGTGTGATCAGAAAAACATCTCTGATCCATAGTCAGACGCGTTATCCATTGTACACCATTGTACAAAGCAAGTCCAGGACAGCCACGGCTACACAGAGAAACTCTGTCTCAAAAACAAAACAAAACAAAACAAAACAAAAAAAGGCATCTCTGATGTACAATCTGCTTGAAGCAGAACAGTTTAAATCCAAGGACAGAAACGGTAGGAAGCAGCCAGCTAGATGGCTAAGCACAAACCCTTCCAACTGGTGCAGTGCATCAGACGATTCTACATAGTGAGTTCTTTGAGGATTCAAAGACATGTTTACTTTTCCTTCTGTGGCCTGTGCTTTAGTGAGGAGCCCAGAAAACCGTTACCAAATCCAGTGCCATGCGACGGGAGCATGTCCTCCGCCTTTCTCCTAAAAGTCTGATCCCTTTGGTGCTTAATATTGGGATCCTTGGTCCAGGCTGAATTAATTCTGTATCTTGGCTGGAGCTATCTCCCTGACACTGTAACAAATCCACTCCATCCCCTATAGAATGGCCTAGGTGGCCCTGTTTTTAAAAAAAACCATTTCTCCTTTGAGAAGAGACTTCGGTCTTGCACTTCCAACTCCGTGGCATCAGTCTGCGTCTGAACACCAGGGTTCCGTCATCTCAGAGCTCCGTGCTACTGCAGCTTAGTGCTAAGTTGTCAATGTCGGGAATTTGAGACTTTACAATTTTGTACTTGTTTTCTAGATTATTTTGGCTACTCGAGTTCCTTTGACATCCAACTAGGTTTTTAAGCTGGCTGACTAATTTTAATATGTTCTTTCATTTTTCCTTTCTAACAGGGCTTCATGTAGTCCAACGTGAGGGCTGGTTTTACCTGTCAACTTGAAGCCACCGAGAGTCACTTGGGAATACGCCTGTCTGTGAGGGGCTTTGGTAGTTGTGCTTGTTAAAGTGGGAAGGCCCACCCTGGATGCTGGCAGCACCGTTTTATAGGGTTAGATGTAGAGTAAGTGTCTTCAGCAATAAGCATACTCACATGTGTTTTTTTCTGCTCTTGCCTATGCGGTGATGTGAGAAGCCATGTCAAGTTCTTGCTGCTGAGAGTCCTCTCTCCCCAGAGTTGCTTTCTGTTAGAGATACTTTATCATGGCAACAGAAATTAAACTAAAACACATAGGCTGGTTTTGAAATACTTATGTATCAGAGAATAACCCTGGGCTCCTTCTTCCTGGTCCTCCCAAGTGTGAGCACTGAGATTACACATGCGCACCGCCAAGCCCCATTCATGTGCTACCAGGAACTGAACCCAAAGCTTCCTGAGTGCTAGGCAAGTGCTCTGCCAACCAACGTCCCTCGGCTTTCATATTCAAGTCTAACGGAGAGTTATTCGTAGATTATGGAAGCACAGTTGGGCATGCCCATCATCTCAGCCACCTGAGAATGAGACAGGAGGATTACATGTTCCAAGCCACCCTGGGTTACATAGCAAGATGTAATCTAAAACTAAATAAATAAAACAAAAGGAAGAAATGTTGAAGAAGCCTGACAACTGTCTTTATTTTGCAGCAATCGGATTATATATTATTATATTGCTTTAGAATAATATCAATGAAACTAAAATGTTTCATTAATTGGGTGTGTAAAGTCTAAAGACAAGTAAAAATACACTGTAGCATATTTAGTAAAAAAAAAACTCGTTTAGAATCATAATTATGAATAATTTAAAATTGCTCTCAACCTCTTAAATAGGCAACATAAACTTTATTTACGTAACAAAAATTTATGTAAAAATATTATTGACAGATTTGTAGTTTATCTAGAACATAAATTTTTCTTTTTATGCTTGTTTTGGGAGAATTTTCCCAGTAGTATGATATCACCAGCATGAAACAAATACACATTAGTCATTTCTCTAATAAAATCTAGACAAAAATAATCTATAGATCCAGGGATACAAGGATGCCCCAAGTGCATCTGAAAAGCAGAACTAAAAGTTTACACAAAAGACCCCAGAGAAGCCACTCGGGACTCTTTGTTCTGTCTATGCATTTTCAAACTCCCTAAGAGAACAGCAGAGCAAAGCTACCAACAGTGGCCAATGCTGTCTCCAGTCTCCAGCAGCTGTGCCAGGAAGTTAGGCTGCAGGTGATGACTGCAGCATATTGAATGAGAGACTCAGTTGAAGCACATTTACCAAACACACCTACATTTCAATTGGCAGTAGCTTGTCATCAAATACTCAGTAGCAAAGTGGAGGACCCTCTCTTGTTACTAAAGCCTCAATGAAAGCTGGTAAGCAAAGCCTTTTTCACAAATGTTTCATTGTTTTAAAAGTGGAGAATATAACCCTTAGGAAATATTTTTTGTATATAAACATATTTGCCATTGATTGGTTTAGAAAAATGACAAATCATTATAAGCAAAATTATTCAGAAATTCAGGATATGTTTTCACCTTGACTTCATGAAAAGATTTAATTATTCTACAGAAAATAAAGATATATATATATCTTCTGGGATGATGTCATTCTGGGATGGGTGCAGTTTGGGCTCAGAGAAAGGATGCAATTGCCTCCAAACAACATCCAAAAAGTAAATCTTAACATACCCTGGCTTCAGTCTGTCTCAGGGTGTCATGATACCCCTGCAGAAAATTTCACACTGCCTTAGATAGAGTCAGTCCTTAGGACACAACTCATAGTGTAAAGCTCCTCAGCAAACCTGTGAGAGATTTACTTGGCCATCCACATATCCACATGTGAGCCCCACACAGCTATCTCTTGTGGAACACTGCCATCCTGGCATGGCCTGGCTGTTACAGCCTGAAAGTCCCAGTAGCTGTTATTCTGAGCGTGAGCCCCTCATGGGATTGAGCCTATTACTGTTCTTTCATGGATGGAGGGAGGGGCCCCAGCTCTGTCAAGTGTGTAAGTTGTTAAGGGCTGCTGGGGAAGAGCTGCTCCTATAAGTAGTCCTCTGGGTTCCTCTAGGCGACCCTGTAAAACTCGCTTGTTGACCAAGCTAGA
Source organism: Acomys minous (assembly GCF_964271855.1). NCBI lineage: Eukaryota > Metazoa > Chordata > Mammalia > Rodentia > Muridae > Acomys > Acomys minous. Next base: position 26,609,668 of record NC_140490.1, on the reverse strand, counting down.
CTCCAGTGGAAGTGGTTTTTTTTTTTTCCATCTCAGTCTTTTGTCTTATCTGGAATTAGTAAATGTTTGCCAGTCTCTCCCAGAAAAGTTAAAAATATCCTGTCTGATCAGACCTAAACAACCAGGGAACCATTTCAGAGAAACACTGTCTCATAAAGTCAGCTATTAGGATGTCTGCAGACAGCTTCTCTCTGCTGGCTTGTCTTCTGCAACTATGCACAATGCATCTAATACATATCAATGTTTCTGCCTTGGTGAATCCTGCCTACCACCGTGCCCCAAGCCTGTCACTGCTACCCTATAATGTAAGAGCCATTGAAACTCTCTGCTGAGCTCAAAAGGCAAAAGACAATTCACTAGCCCTGATTAATTGCAAAGATGACAGCAAGTAGTTAAAGGTGGTAACCACAGCACATCAAAGCAATGAGTAGCTTGATTAAACATTACACTGTGGGGTGAACCCCAGTTTCTGATTCAGTACATTTGGAGGAGAAAGAGGAGATAGGCTTGGCATTCTAATATGTTCCCACATGATGGAGCTGGTGTGGGCCACACTCTAAGAACACTGGTCTGTACCAGCATTGCACAGCCCTGCACACAATCACACACACACACACACACACACACACACACACACACACACATACACACACAGGGGGAGGGGCTGGGAGAGACACTGATACACCCATAAATAATATTTATATAATATTTTCATAACAAATGTAGTTTCATAGGATGGTACTGGTATGAGGCTAGGTTTGGAGAATGCTGCTCTTTCCTTGAATATATATACAGGCACAAATGCACACATATCTAAATCACAGACAAACCCATGAACAATAGGTACAATCAGTCAAAACACATAGAGGCACAAATTAGAACACGCACACAGACACCGACACGTGAACACACAGATATGAATATAGATATGCAGAGACAGATATAATGATAGATACACAAATAAATGGAGGTACATGCATTGATACATATACACTGATACATACAGATATAGACATGATAACACATGCAGACACCCAGATACTCAGAGAGAGATAGATACACACAGACAAATACACAGAGAGAAACAGACGCACAGAGCTAAGCACCCACAAATAAGGTAGGATTTTGTTATCCATGGAGAGTCAAAGTAGGCATTTATTTTAACAAATATAACTGTTTTGAAATCCTAAGCTTTAGCTTCCAAGTCAGTTTTATAGAAAGAAGTCTTCAGGGTTACTTCACTGAATTATTTTCGACTGCAGTAAAAAGCTGCCCACTTAATAGTACACTGCGGCTTGTATTCTACAGAAAGGTCAGTCAGGTTGCTTGCTAACCACACACAGCAGTTAGGGTTGTTAACCAGCCATTGGTTTTCACCACAGCTATTGTTTATGACTCAACTAATTAACTAAAGATGACCCACAGCCTTCTAAGCCGCAGTTTACTGGAGAAGCCTCAATGTGCACAGCAGGAGAGCACACACAGATCCATTAGCACCAGGGAACTTTAGGCACAATCGGTGGGAGCAGACCTTACCTGCTCAGTCCTTAATATCTAGCACTAAGCTATGTGCTTTTCAGAAATAGAAATTTAAGTCCAGATATGGAAACACATTTCTAATTATATATTTTCAAAAGTATGTAAACTTTTCTCCTGTATGTCCTCAATTTTGAGGATTTTTTTTCCTTTCTTTAAAAACTCACCCCTTTATGTTACCTTTATTTATTATTTCCTTTAAAGATTTTTTTTCTTTTAAATTGTGTGTGTGTATGTAGAGCCAAGAGGCATTGGATCTCCCTGGCAGTTGTGAACCAGGGGACATGAGTGAGAATTTCAGACCTATGAAAAAAGGCATTGCATCCATTTCCCATAGAGAACCTTGTGGCCAGCAGAAGATGGTCCCTCTTGTTTTCCACATACTGGTTAGACCCCTATGTGCAGCAGAGCTAAGTGGTGTGAATACGGGGCAGGTGTGAACACGGGGCAGTAACCACGGTGTGTGTCCCAGCTTTGATGTCAAGTGGAGAGGAACTGAGGCTGAGAGGCTGAGTATACAGCCTGGATGAATTTCACATGACTGCAGACAAAGCCAATAATGTTTCTGTGAGTTCCTGAGAGTTAAAATCACTCTGAGAGACTCTCCCATCTGAGCTTCAGAGAATGTGTAATCATAGAAATTCCCATTTCAAGCTGTTACCTTTGTGGTAGGTGGTAATAAAAATCTCACCAAGTCTTCAATAAACCCATGAATGCTAAATGACAGGTCTAGGTGGTGATATAATTCATAGAATAACAAACCATGTAAATATCTAATCTCAATTATGGGACATTATCTTACTTGAATCAGAACAAAGATCAATACAGATCTAGAACAAGACAAAGAACTTGGCATTCTGTCCTTCCAAAGACACCTCTGTTAAGGATGACCTTGCGTCATCTGTGGGCTGATGACTATCACTATGCAGCACTGCCTCCCTTCTGTTGGGAGTTGTCATAGATGAAAGTTTGCTTATAGTATGCTCTGTTCCCTGGGAGTTGGGCTTGAGCCATAGGCATTAGCATGCAAAAATTTATTGTTGAATGCCCGTGAAACCAGGACTCCCGGAAAGGAAGGAGCAGGTTCAACGTGAGGGGAAGCTGGGCTGTGATGTAGCCTAAGACAGCCATGTGACAGGACCAAGACCTGGGATAATGGTCCAGACTTGAGGTGAGAGAAATCATCTTCTTGTGGCCCTGGTGACTAAAATGACTGGCTGACCCACAAAAGGCACAGTCTTTGCACAAAGAGTATTGCTAGTGAATTCAGGAAAATGACTGACCATTGAGAGCCCTTCCCAGCCCTTCCAGCCCTCCCAGCAGCTAGGAGAAATCTCAGGGTGGTAAGTTGGCCCGCATACCAGCTCCGGGAATCAGTGAAGAGGAGGGAAGAGAAAGTCTTGGTGGATCTGAGGTAGGGAGAATTGAGCAGGCAGTGACCAGCTGGTTAAGGAAAACAAACTGCTGAGGAATGACTAGCTAAAGGAACTAGCTGTTGAGGAGAGGTTGAGGAAAGAAGGAAAAAAAGAAATACTAGCCCAGACCTATGCTGTGGTATAAACTGAAAGGTGTTAATAGCCCAGGAGAACTTTATTTTTCTGTCTCTCTGTTTTGCTCACTGTTACTCACACGTTTCCATCTCTGTCACTCCTTGGGCCAACACCAGTACTTTATTTAAAGTGAAGTTCAATTCTTTTCATTACAGATTACATCATGATTTTTCTCAACTTTTACAGTCAACAGGGCATTTAAAAATCAGCAAAGCAAGAGAACAGTCTAACAAAGAAATACAAACAGTTCTATGCAATAGACAATAAAGCATACAGAAAAAAATTAATCAATATCCAAACAATGGTCATCATTACCTGATTATTATTTCTTAAATAATACTCAGGAAAGTTTAATCATAAATTTCCCTGGGCTAACACCATTGTGTTTACATGATTGGCATAGCAACATAGCTTGAGCTAAATGTTCTCTAATAAAGGAAAAACTTGACTTACTCCCAGTCCCAAACCAACAGGTGTTCTATCTAAGCCTAGACTAACTGCCAAAGGGTCTTCTATTTTAAAATATCTGTAAAGCATGATGTTCCAAGCCCATTTTCTATTGCCCTCAAAGCAGATTCTAAAGAACTTTTTTTATACCGCTAATAATATCTGTCTAGGTACTGTTATGTCAGGGTCCTAACTTTCTTTTAAGTAGTTTCTTCTTGGGTGCTCACAATCAGAGCCAAAAACTCTTATCATTGCCTCAAGCCTTTGGTTAGATGCCTTCTATGCTATTATTTGTGAGAAAAAGGTTTCCCGGAGTAAATTTCATTAGGACTCATAGTCAAAATGAGAAATAGAAAGAAAGACAATTTTAGGAGAAAAGATAGATTTCTAAGTAGTTTTAAGGCAAAATTACATCTGGACCATTCATAATATTTAAGGGCAGTGGTGATCAGCCAGATATCTTTGGAACTTTGTCAAGCAAAGCCACAACAGCTGTTCTGGATGTTTAGAGATCACGTTGAACAGTCAGAGGTCTCTGGAACTTTGTCAAGCAATGCCTCTACAACTTGTCCTCATGTCTGTGAGAGAGGTGTTCTACTTCCCTGCTCCTTCCCTGAAGCTTTTACAGGCACCTGGCTTGAGCTTCGATAGGAATTACAGATATTAGTGTAGCTGCATCAACTGAGAAAGAACAAAAGGCTTGGCCTAGCCAATTATCTATAGACACCTTTTTCCTTTTACCTCCCAAAGTTTGAAGAAGAATGAAATAAGAACAGATGTATTGACATGTAATTTTGTACAACTTGCTAACTTTTGCACAAGAAAGGCCTTGATCACACCGTGATTTCATTCATGTCAGCTTTGCCAAGTAGTACATGTCACAGAGCATCTTCAATAGCAATCAGAAGTCTGGATACACCCATTCAGTGTGCATCCAATATTACGAAATGGCATAACTCAATGTGATGTTTGAACTTTCAACTTCTCAACTTTTTGTGTCTAAAACAAGAGGCTTGGCTGGGTATGGCGGTGCACATCTTTGATCCAAGTACTAGAGAGGCAAACACAGGCAGATCACTATAGGCTAACTTGCTCTACAAAGAAAATTCCAGGCCAGCCAAGGCTACATAGCAAGCTCCTGTCTCAAACAAACCACAAAAACAAGAGTTTTCTATCACTATTGGACCTTTAATTTTCTACCAATGTCAATATCTCTAAAGATCTTTCTGTATTTAACTTAAAAACCTAATGAAATATCCTAGCCTGTCTATGACCATCCTGGTTTTAGCACTGAAAATTCTCCTTTAAGAACTCCTTGACTCATTTCCATCACTAACATGTGACCAGCTTTCAGCACCTGATAGTCCTGCCTTACCCCCGTGAAAGTATCAGCCATTTCTTCTCTGAAGGAATGAGACTTGACCATGCATTTGCTAAGTCTATAGGAAGACTTTCATTCTGACCTCTGCTAGGTGTAATGAAATCTAGACTCAGCCAGAAGTTCATCCACTACTCAAAGGTGAGTTAAAATTCTAGAAAGTTGTCTTTGGTCTGATCTACAATAAAAAGAAACAATAGAGACTCAACAAGTAGGCATCACTGCTATAAGATCCTTATCATCACCAGAATCTCTTATACCAGATAATCCAGACTTGACTGCTCTCTGACCTTGTTTGCTTCCATCTTGACTTAAGCTCCAGGAAGAAAGAATATGATATATGTGTGTGAGCACCACTGTGGTAAGGGGTAAGGAGCTGGGTATTAGGCCCCAGCCGAGCAGGAGTGGGAGGTGTTCCCTTGACCTAATAGCAAAACACACTGGGGTGAGTCCAATGCCATACGCCATCTTCAGAGGCTCTATTTTAACTTATATTCTTATTCATTTATTTTGACAACTTGATGTGTACTGTGACCATATTCACCTTTTATTTTTTTTTTATCTCCCTTCAATTCCTGTTGACATCCTTCTTCTCTACTTGTCCCTATCCTACTTTCCTGGTGCATGTGTGTGTGTATGTGTGTGTGCATGTTTGTGTGTGTGTGTGTGTGTGTGTGTGTGTGTGTGTGTGTGTGTGTGTTCAAGCTTTGTGCAGGTAGCCATAGCTGGTATATGCTCATAGTTACAACAACTATACCATACCAAGAAAACAGAGCTTTACAGTATTTCTCCCCATCCTGTGGCTCTGTCAGACCTTTTTCTGCAACGTTCCCAAGGGGAGTCCTTCTTTAAGAAAATTCAGACAAGAGTTTCTCCAGTATTCCTACCCCTTGACCTTCCTTAGTTTGACCCTCTCTGTCTTGGAAGGGGAAAGCTTTCCATCTTATCTCCTCCCTTATTTTCACTTTATATTTGGTTGGAAAGGTAAAACAGAGCAGACTTATTTGTGAATGTTGCAAAAAGCAAAAAGTTCAGAAAACTTTCTCACCATTCTTTACTCATGAAAACTTAGAGGACGTGAAAAAGCATTTAACATGCAGAGATTTAAGAATGAAGCCAGACAGTGGTGGCTTAATCTCAGCACTTGGGAGGCAGAGACCGTCGAATTTCTGTGAGTTCAAGGCCAGCTTAATCCACAAAGCAAGTCAGGGACAACCAAGGCTACACAGAGAAACCCTGTTTTGAAAAACCAAGAGGGGGTGGGGCAGGCAGACAGGGAGGGAGGGAATGACTAGAGCTGAAAGCTTTAGTCCTGCAAGGTCCGTACCATCAAAGGAGAGGTGACACCTCAGCCAGGACAGGGTGAGTGAATGAAGTGGAAACATGAGCTGTGGTGCTGCTGGGACCATTGTCACATCACCCAAGAGGTGGAAAGGAGGCGGGCACTTGACTCAGCCTCACAGTTAGGTTACTTGTTTGTTGCCTTAGTTGCTGAAAGTCTGAGATTTATGGTTAAAATTATTGCTAATCACATCATTACTTACTGAGAAATTGCTGTGTACTCGTAAGAAATTCATAAAATACAAACACAATAATAATAATAATAATAATAATAATAATAATTTCACTTCTTACATGTTCTTTTAAGGAATTTTTATGCATATATGTGAATATTAGTAAGAAATGTATATATTTTCTTTCAGTATAGCAATTATATATCCTTTAAGAAAGTAGTAGGAATTCTAAAACATTCAAAGAATAAACTGAAAATATTCATAATCAAATCATTTAATGTATATATGTACATGAGTATATATATATGTCAAATAAAAATCAGATAATGAAGAATTACTAAAAGCACATTTTGTTAAAAAAATGTTTTCTTACCAAAAACATAGTATATGCTAATTTAATTTGTAAAATAATTGATTTTTAGAAATTGAATCTGCTATAAAGTCTACTTTGCAAACTTCTTGCTTTGCTTAAAGATGGCGCCCTGATTTACAAGGCATCATTTGTCCATGTCCAGGTGGTCTTCCTCGTATTTGATAGTATATGGAGATGCTTTTGGGTTTTTTACAACCAGTGACAGAAATACAAAGGAATCTAGTGCCTGGAGGTCAAGGATGCTGCCAGACACTATACACTGCCAAGTAGATGCCCATCCAAATATCCATAGTGTCATGGTGGATTGTCAGCTGTCTCTTAGGTCCCCACACATTTGTGTGACTGAAGGGTTAAGAGACTATTCCAGTCACAGTGGCCACCTATCCTGATCTCAAAACCCACGTTCATCCCACAGGTAGAAGCTGCCAGGAATCCCACCTCAGGGTACCACAGGTGGAAGCACCAACGTCCCTAAGTGTTCTAGTGTATGTTTACTTAGCTGACCAGCGCCTGAATTGTGGGAGGGGCTACACATTCTGTAACCTTCACGATGTCTCCAGAGGCAAGCCTGCATTGGTGGACAGTCACTGGAAATCCTGTCTCCTTTCTGCTTCCACTCAGGTTTCTTTCTCCTTAACTGTCTGTGTTTCCTACCAGGCTAGTTTGTTTGAGATAGGACCTCACTGCATCATCTTCATTGACTTGGAACTTGCTACAGAAGCCCAGGCTAACTTTAATAAGCTCGCAATTCTCTTGCTTCTGCTTCCTCAGTGCTGTGATCCCAGGAGAACACCACAATATCTGCTCTGTTGTAATTTATTAATTGCAGAGGCTTCTTTGTGTACCCAGAGAACATATGAATGTATGCTACTAATCTTTTACCTTGATAATTTTAAAATTATTTTATAGTGGGTTCATAGCAGGAAGGATTTTTCTAGGAAAAAAAAATCAAACCGGTTGGTTCAGTGTCTGTAGATAATGGTTACAATATGATTCTTAAACATCAACATTTAAAAGAGCTGTAACAAGTAACAGATTTGTGTAAGCACTCCAAATACAGGCAATATAGTCTATAGAGTGCAAGTATCTGTAAATATGAGGGCAACATGCAGTCAGCCTAGATTTTTTTTTAAAGTGTAAACATTGTTTAAAATGTGTGCTCCCTTCACCTGTTGCCTTTGCTCCATTAGGCCAACAAGTGTTGCTGATCATTTTAAGTATAATAATTCTATTATATGTCACATGCAAATGTTGTGTCAGATAGAGAGAAACAAGTCAGAGCCACACCACGATGGCTTAGAGTTGTGGTGAGATCCAGGGGTTTCTCTCTTAATGGCTTTACCAGCTGCTCCTCTCCCCTGAAGACTGTTGCCATGCCTACCATTCAGCCCCATCCACATCAGATCCTAGGAACGGCTCTTTCTGGCTATTAAGGAATAAGTGAGATGTGTTCCCCTTCACGTGCACAAATTGTGACGTTTGCTCAACTGGGGGATCTGTGAGGGAGAATGCTTAGAAAGAAGTTGTATCTGCAGACTGATCCAATGTGCGTCTGTAATGCTGACTGACTGATTAATTTTCAGCAGGCGGTTGGAATGTTGCAGGGCCAAAGCCTAATTACAATTTATTTGGAGCTATGTTTCATCCCCTAATAGCCATTTCTTGGCTACCTCTAGGTCAGACATAGCAATCTGTTAGCAACAGATTAAAGGAAAAAAAAAAAACCTTTGAATCTATTAACTTCACAAAACCCTGGTTTCACCAACCAAAAGACTGAGTCAGCAGACGGCCTAGCTGAAATTTCTCTACTTTGTTGTAGCTGCATAATGAAAAAAATAGGGGGGGGGAGGTTTAATTTATGTCATTCTTTTTTCTGTTACAATAAAAACTTCATGAAACTGTGGCCATGTTGGAACAGGCTATTTTGACTAATCTAAATCGGTGTCCCTTGTCCATGGCTACTCATATTTGGCTTCATAGTAAGCTACCCCTGATCTGTGTCTGGGCAGTCCAACAGTAGCAGTCTGCATACTGCTCAAGCTTAGTGAAACTTTAGCAGCCCCAAACTGATGCCAATAGCCTGAAAGATTTCTAAGGAGCCATTGGCATTTAGTCTACACTGGAAGGATAGCTGTGGTGGTGTCAGTAGTGATGGTTGCTGCAGCAGCAGTGGCAGCAGCAGCAGATGCACTAGCTCAGCAGTGAAAGCAGACAGGTAGTGCCACCTTTTCTGTAGATCATTTTAGATTGGACCCATCAGCTGGAGAATGCTGTCCACTCTGAGGGAGGGCTCGTCCTGTTAGTCCCTTCTGGAGACGCAGTCATGGGCGGGCTCAGCCACACCTCTCTGTTGGCTTCACATCTTGTCAAGTTGACAATCCACATCAGCGTTTTTATGTATGGTGGGTAAATTTCTGACAGACACCTGCCATTTTGTTCTTTTATGGTTCGTGGTGTGTGAGTACTGCTGGAAATATTGAGAAACAGCTTCTGTGGCTTGTAGTTATGAGTTCTTAGATTTAAACCTGTGGTTTTAGTCATATGTATCAGAAATGAAGAATTACTTTGGTTTGTCTAGGCAGAGCCATGGATAAATTTAAGATGTGCAAATACCTCCAAGGGCAGCACGTCTTAAAGGATCCTCAGAGGCAAACCATTGCTTAACAGAGAGATCAATAGATCTGGGTTCGTGGCACTCAAGATTTTACTCAGACATGTCCTGTGCCACAAAGCTGGAGAACTGGTGAGCCAAGGAGCTAATTTCCGTGGTTGCTTGAGCTGTCTCCAACTGCCTTTCACTAAGCCACAGTTTTAATTCCCAAAGAATTATGCACCATTGTTTGATTACTGTTATTTCTTCTTTCATGCTTTGCTGAAAGATTGCATCTTGTGTGAAGAAGAAAGAGAATGGGACAGATTGGGTAAACCTGATGAAATGCGTGTGGACAGATTAGCCATCATCAGAACTGAATCCACTCTCAGCTTCCAGAAATAGTGTTTTAAACCTTGCAGTAGGGCAAGTTCGGGAAAGAGTGAGAGCTGCAGCTTTGGGACAGAAATTGAGACTTTCAGTTGTGTCCCAGGAGCTGGAGACTTCTGCTGCCATCCAGTGAGTCCATGAAGCTCTCAGCCTCCAGCACTCACAGCAGCTATGGCCTAACTCACAGAACCTTGTCACGTGTTCTACTAACCACAAGGCAAGCTCAAGGAATGTTTTCTGGGGTACGAGAATCCACTGGTGCTGTGTTCCAGTTTCCTCCTAGATTGAAACATCCCATCCTGCAGGAAGCTCCTTAAGCAGGAAGGTAAACAACTCAAAGTAGTTTCAGGAACTCCCTAAACTGACCAAATTCACGAGGCTCCTCCCTGCCAAAGTAAACAATAAAAAAAAAAAACTGAGTCTCCCCTTTCCCCAGCCAGGAAAGGAGCTGAGCTACAATAAAGACTTGAGAACAACCAGACCAGCTGCCTCAAAGAAACAACCAGCTGAGCCACCTGGAAGAGGCTTATATCAGACCCTGGAAAAAGGACACTTTCTAACCTGTTGGGCTGCTTGCAGGTTGTGCTGGGTGCTTCTGTTTCTCAGACTTTGTGAGCTGTCACCCATGGAGTCATTTCTGCTCCTGTGTGTAATCACTCACTCGTACTACCATAAGCTATCCCAATAAAACTCCTTGGGTCCTCAAGTTGGATTTTAGTGGTACACATACTTTAGTCTACTGTGAGATACCCTACCTAGGGTGAGAAGACATGTGTTGCATCTCCCCAGGAAAAGTTTTGTCACACATGTACAGCCAGGAACATGAAAGACGCATGCTTCAGGTGACCTACCCATGCTGTTTTGCTCATGAAACTTTACTTCAGGCAACTTATGTAATAATAAAAAGTAATTACTGCCAATTTGTGAGTGCATGAGTGATGATATTTTTAACCTTCCAGAAGAAGCACAGAATTTTACCATCTGTCTGCTCTTTTTGTTCCTGGTGGGCAAAAAAAAAATTGCACCAATTTCCTGTGGTTACAATTTATTATCATTACTTCATGGGTATATTGTAACAGTTTTCCATATTGTTTAGAAGAGATTTGGTAACCACAAGGGTCCAGTTCAACCATTTGGGGAAGTAGGAAAAGTTCAGCTCACTGGGTGATTCTACAATCGTCAGTTGTCTAGAAAAGAGCTAGCTGAAAATGGTCAAAAGTGGTCAGAGCTGGTCAGAACTCAACCATTGCAGCCAATAACCAAATAGATTCCTCAATACTAAGTGTGACTTGAAGCTGACTTGAAAGAACTCCTTTGATCGACAAGGACTTAAAAATGTTAGAAGGGGGCTCTGTGTTTTTATTCTACTTGGTAATTGGCATGGTTGTTTTGTACACAGAGACCTTCACTCTCAAAGGATGCTGTCTCCACATAAAGACTATTTTTTATCAAGAAACCAAGAAACCTGCTGAAAGCAAGAAAGAAAAAGGTAGAGAAAACAGGAAAAAAAAAACACTGGGATTCTATTTTTTTCTTGTTTAAAACAATTTTCAGCAATTTTTCTCATTTTTGATATATTATCATCATTATTGTTATTATTCCTGTTACCTTAGACAATGACTGGTTTATTAGTAGGTACACATTTTTGAATAGTTTCTATAACAGATGCATACATGGGCAATTTTGTTCCCACCACCACCACCAGTTTAATGTTTGAAGCACTTAAAGCAAGGCTTTAGAAATTTGTGTGCTCCTGGTATGGTATCTGGTTTGGAGGGGGGTTGAATCATGTGACTGTAGATATACTGGTGGGGGGAGGTGGATGAATGGATGATGGATGGACAGATGATGGATAGGTGGATGGATGATGGATGGGTGGATGGGTGATGGATGGGTGGATGGATGATGGATGGATTGATACATGAAGCTGCCACAGCCCCAGAAGCAATGAATTAGGGGAAGACTGATGAGTCCAAGAGAAAGAGTAAGGCCTGGCATGCTGAGAACCTCAGGAAGTCTGCTGCTCATTTTCCTAAGAGGAAATCTGTTTCTCCCTTCTTCTTGGAGCCCTAGGATGACCAAACCACATAGCTTCCCAGTGAATGGATGATCTTTATCAAACTTCCATGGTATACTTTTGAGACTCTCTTTCTTTATGCAACACTGAGATAACAGTTTAGGGTGTGTCCCAGTTTGCTTTTCTTGCTGTGATAAAACCCTCACAGAAACCAACCTGACAGGGAATGAGTTTATTTGGCTTGCAGGTCACAGCCTCTCATTGAGGGAACTCAAGGGAGGAACTCAAAGAAACTGAGAGCAAGAACTGAAACAGAAACCACTGTGGATGAGGAACACTGTTTACTAGGCAGCTGAGCTACATTTCTTGTTCAGCCCAAGGCCACCTGCCCTCAGAGGGATGGGTCTTCTTTATCAATTAGCAATTAAGAAAATGCCCCCACAGACCTTCCCACAGGACAGTGTGATGGAGGCAGTTCTTCAGTTGTGGTTCTGTCTTCCTAGGTGACTAGTTTGTGTCAAGATGACAAAAGCGAACCAACACAGTGAGAATCTTCTGAAAATGGATATGTATGCATGGAACTTGCACAAGTTCTCTCTCTCTCTCTCTCTCTCTCTCTCTCTCTCTCTCTCTCTCTCTCTCTCTCTCTCCCTTTACAAAATCATAATCATCACATCACTGGTAACATTTTAAAAATTATTTATATATGTATGGTGTTATGCCTACATTTATGTATGTTATGTATAGGCCTGCTTCCACTGGAGACCAAAATAAGGCATTATATCCCTTGAGACTCAACTTACAGATGAATGTGAGCTATCATGAGGGTGCTGCAAATCATACCAGGGTCCTCTAGAAGAGCATCCAGTGTTCTTAACTACTGGCCATCTCTCAAGCCCTATTATTACTTATAAAGGTGGCATCTCATTATTGCTGTAATTGCCCAAACTAGAGAAGCACACACTTTCATGCCTGGACACTCTCTGCAGTGCATATATTTTGCTCATTTTTACATTTTACATTACAGCATAATGTATATGGAGTTTACATATGTCAGAGATACTGATCTTCTGGGTAGCAAATAATTGCAGGTGGCCAAAATTTGCCTTTCCTATTCTTACAGCGTCTTTTGTGAGCCAGCTTTTACTGTGATGTCCTCTGGTCATGTGCATCTTCTGTTATCTATGAGGATGTTCTTCATCCATTTTTCAACTATGTGCATAGTTGGCTCATTAGCACCCTAGCCTTCTCGTGTGTGTGTGTGTGTGTGTGTGTGTGTGTGTGTGTGTGTGTGACAGAGAGAGAGAGAGAGAGAGAGAGAGAGAGAGAGAGAGAGAGAGAGACAGAGACAGAGAGAGACAGAGAGAGACAGAGACAGAGACAGAGAGAGACAGAGAGAGACAGAGAGAGACAGAGAGAGACAGAGAGAAAGAGAAGGTCTACCACTGATTTCTCCCATAGTGTAGTTGTAAAAGCCCATCCACAGATCACATTAAGATTAAATAGGTTTGAATTGGTATGATGAGTCAGGACAAAGAAGAAGACCCAGCAGGCTACCTGGACTCTTGACTGCCCAGTTGTCTGATGACTGCACCATTGGTTGATACAGAGACATTTCTACCGGCAGCAAGTATTCAGGTGTAGCTAATCCCTGGCTGTTTATACATCAGGTGACTTATCCGTCTACAAAACAGATCCAGGAAATATTCTATGTCTTTCACATGCATCTTTACCCTCATTACATGTGGCTGTTGGGACTTTACTGTGCTTAACCATGCAGCTATCTGAGGTCCCGTCAAACAGCTGCAAAATGACATCATACCCAGAGCCAAAAGAAAGCACTAAGGCGAAGGCTTGCACTTGAGGCAAGTGGTCTGAAGTTGTGCAGTTGACCTAAGGTATGCTGCTACAGCGCTGTGCACCCCAGCTTACCTTTTCTTGAATGAGGACTGATACTGAGTCTTGTATATCTCCTGAAAGTACCGGTGGGACTCAGGCCCCTTCTCCACACCCAGTGCCTTCAGAGTTGGACACAGGCCTTCTGGAGAGTCACACAGGAGCAGCAATGGCAGGAAAGCAGGATGATCTGGAATCAGGTCTCAGGAAATTAAACCTCCTTGGAGCTGAAGTCAGAAGTCCTCTATATGAGAAGCACGGGATGATTCCCCTCAAAGAAAATGTAAGTGTTTGTTTTGATTCTGTGTGTGTCATGGGAGATGGCGAACACATGCCAAATAGCATATATGGAGGCGGAGGACAACGCTTCATAATTCTCTCCCAAGGACTGAACTCAGGCCTTCAGGCTTGGTGTTCATGCTGAGCCATCTTGTCACCCCAAGCTCTTAAAGGGAAAAAATAATGCAAGTGGAATTATCCTAACTTTTTTGTTGTTGTTGTTTCTGCTTCCACAGAAATTCCTGCAGAATGACTAAAGACCTATTTGAGAAACTTTGGCTAGCACTTTAGAGAGATGTTTATTGTCTAGATTCTTCTCCCAAAAGTCTAGGAAAACAAGGAAATGAATTATGGAACTTTCAATGAGTGTCTATAATTCCTTACGGTCCCGTCTACAGCCACAAGTCAGTACCAGTTATCTGAGCTCAGTAGGAAATTTCAAGGCCGAGCGGAGCCTCCGTGGTGGACAGTGTTGGAACGGCGCCTGTGGGCTCTGGACGTGCAGCCTCACAGGGAAGGACTGTCAGAAAAACATGAGCTGTGGTGCAGTGCACCCCGAAGTGGCTAGCCAGTGGGCTGCAGATCTGGACCAGCAACTAACCCCATGTCTGTTTCTCCTCATGGCAAACTTGGCAATTCCTCAACTCAGGATGGAGGTCATTATTTTGGGCCCTAGCATGAAAATAAAAGGAATGGCATTGCATTTGTAGAATTTGGAAAGGCTGAACAGGCTGGAGCTGCCAGAGATGCTGTATAAGGTTTAAGACCACATCATCACATGCCACTGGGGATTACCTATGCCAAGCACTAACGTTGACAATAGCCAGCTGCCTGTAAAGGGCTGGTGTTTATACCATTTGTTTTGATAACATTTGGTGACAGCGTTTTGATGGTTGGGGGTAAAGGTGAAGATTTGAGGTAGGAATCACTTGATCTTTCGTTAGCTTTCTGAGCTATGAAATATGGAGTATTAGTTTTGATCAACTAACTTTTCCATTTGTATTCTGTGAGGCAAGGGAGAAGGGAATCAGCTATCCAGGTTTTTTCTTTTTTTAATGGCTTATCTAGAGTTTGTTTTAAGCTGCGTTTCTGCAGAAACTTATTATTCATTCATTTTTCACTTAGGAGTTCATGAATCCAGGAATAGCCTCAAACTCACAGAAGACAACTTTGAATTCCTCCTCTTCCTGCCTCCACCTGACAATAGTCATGTGCTGCCACACCCTATTCACTTCCTGCTGAGGATCAGACCCAGGGCTTCATGCATACTGTACAAGCACTGTACTCACTGGCCAGGATCCCCAACACACTCCAACTTATCATTTCTACATTCTCCCCACCCCCCCCCTCTCTCCTGGACTCACTATGTACACCAGGCTGGCCTCGAACTCACAGAGATCTGCTTGTATTTGCCTCCCCGAGTGCCACAGGAGCGTGCCACAGTGCCCAGCTTGCCATTCAAATTTTATGTAACTGAAGTATTATGAATTGTATAATAGGAAATTAATTTGGGTCTAACAATAAACTAATTATACAAGTAATAGTTATTTGCTATTTTTATTAGTAATAATTAATAACAAGAATAGACAAGTTACAGTCTGTGCTCTACAGAATTTCTAAGTGACAATCTGTGAGTTCACTCTAAACTACTTTACCAACTGCGACGCACTAGTGCAGGAATCGGCCAAGACCAGCAGCTCACAGCTTTTGTAAGCACAGCCACGGCTGCTTCCTCACATAACGGCTGAAGCTGCGGCCCTGCTGCAGAAGCCTGACTGAGTCCCTGCCAGAGATCATGGGGCACAAGCCTGGTCTGTCTACTCATTGGTCCTTTAAACAAGAAAGCTGAACACCTTTGCCAGCATAGGGCTCACCATAGTTGGAAGGCCTTGCTCTAAGAAGAGTGTCATGTCTTGACCTGTCGTGATGACTTTTAGGGTCCAAATCACACAAGTGATTTCTCATTATTCCTCCTTGAAAACACAGGCCTTCCCTTTTTACCTTTACAAACCACCATTTTCTGTAGGCCAGGTATGTCTCCTTTCTATCCCGAGTCAGTCATTTGTCTCCCCTCCTTCCTCTCGCCCCTCCTTCCTCATCCTTCATCCTCTATCCGCTGTCTTCGTCTCTTATTCCCTATCCTCTGTCCCTCTGGGGAAAATAAATTTCCTTTGTGCTGAGAACTTGGTCTTGGGGGTCCTGAGCTGATATCTCTCCTTCCAAAAGCTCAGCTGGTGATGTGCTTGCCCTAGCATGTAAGAAGAACTCCTGGGTTTGGTTCACAGCACCACATCAAAGTACATGTGATGGTAAATGCCTCTAAGTCTAGCACTCTGGAGGTAGAGGCAAGAGAGCCAAAAGTTCAGAGTCATCCTAAGCAGCATAGAACATATACAGCCGGCCTTGGATGCAAAAGGCCCTGTCTCCTAAAACATATAGGATATAGGGAGGGAGGATGTATATCAGTAATGACTGAGTATGTGCTGTACATAAACAAAGCAAAAAAAAAGGCTTAACCTCTGCATATATACACACACACACACACACACACACATATACATATACACATTGCATACCATAACAATGAATGGAAGAAGAAGCCATGAATTTGAAGGCTGGGGAGGGGTTTGGAGGCTGGAGAAGGAATGGAAGAGAAGGACAAGGCCTGCTAGAGCCATGCTCACCGTGCGAAACCTGGCAAGAGTCCTTGCATGGACTACTCCCTCAGGAAACATCCTGGGCAGGACACAAATGACTCATCCAGACTCCAGAGTCACCTGGAGCATTCCAACATGCCTGGGATCTAAAGAGACTCGGTCTTATGGGACCTGCAACCAGGTCCGTAGGCATTCCATGGCTGGAGTGTTAAAGATGTGCCCAAGAGACTTTCATAAGTAGAAACTCAAAGGACAAACCTTCCCAGCTGACATAGGAAGGTCGGGTCTAAGAAGATCTGTTCCAAGAGGCTTGAGTGCAGAAGCAACACATCTTCTAAGTTATATATTCCACCAAAGGAGCAATCTGGAGCCTAGCACAAGCAGACCAGACCCTTTTATAAAGTGTATGACTAAGGATCCAAGAGACTTAAAAGGATGAGTGGGGATGGACACTGTGAGGACTTGTATATTCTGAGTCTATGGTTATGGTGAGCTGGTAGGCATGTGAGCCTGTGAGCGAGCAAAGGAAGCTTGACTGCGGGGAGCAGATGTACCAAGATGAGAGACCGTTTGGTCTGGGAGCACAAGAGTGGGGAAAGAGAGCAGAGGGTTGCCTCTAGGCTTCCCGTGTGCTCCAGGCCTGGGTGCTTATCACACACACATTCTTTCTGAATACACCTATTCTTTCTCTACAACTTCCCTTTTATTTGAAGGTGAGATGGTTCCCCAGAGCCTCATGTGTTTGCAGACTGGGTTCCTAGCTGATTGAACTAGTGTTCAAAGGTTGTAGAGCTTTGGGGAGGTGACACTTTGCTGGAGGAAGTGTGTCACTAGTGGTGGGCCTTGGGATTTCATAACTTAACCCTGTTTCTTATTGGTCTTCTGTTTCTGACTTCTGACATAATGTGAACATTTGTTCTGTGTTCTGTCCCATGTCTTCCCCTCCTGAGGGACCATAAGCCAATATAGGCCCATTGTTCCCCAACTTGCTTTTATATCAAGTACTTTTTCACATTGATGAGAAAACTTACCCATGAACCCTAACAAGCCTCAGCACAGTCCTGTTATTTGCAGCCAGTTGTCAATAAAAACATTTCTAGTATACAAGCAGTTACCCTGGAACAGCACCCCAATGTGAAACATACTTGACAAGTAACAGGCATGCAATACTTTGGCATTATAAGAATAAACAAACAATCAAAAAAAAAAAAAGAAAGCCAGAGAAAAATGTTCTAGAGAAAGCATCTTTTCCACTGTGACTTCACAAGTTGGTGCTCGGATTCGTGCATTGGGTGCTTCTAAGTCTGGCTGATAGAAATTATTCCTCCTCCTCCTCCTCCTCCTCCTCCTCCTTGAGAACCCGATCCTCCATGGATGAATTGATAATCTTCCTGAATCTGGAATCTGAGGTGACAGGCACAACAATTTCAAAGGCCAGATTAAGTATTTTTGGCAGCTTCACACACTGTTACCACATCTGCCATCACAGACTCTGCCAAAGACAGCACAAGAGGGAGGTGTGGGGGCAGGGAGAAGAATTCTTGGTCTGTGATGAAGATGACTGGCCCAGGCTCAGACTCAGAGTCCCATGAAGGATGTGGTGGGGATGAGATGCCCGTGATAACATCATACCTGCTCAACGTCCTTCTCTCATCCCCCATTCATAAGTGAGGAGCCCAGAGATGGAAAGGAAATACTGAGAGTGACCAAAATAGTAGAAACGTAACAGTTACCAATATTCATTTATTATGTTTAGGAATGACTATGTGAGGCAAGTGTTTAAACATCTTTTCTGTAACCTTCTACAACCTGTTAGGCTGGAACCCTGGGCTTTAAAATGAAACAAGAACAGATACACTTAGAATGAATCTAGAATCAGATGAGATTGCTACCTCTGCAACCAGGACCTTCAGGGAGTTTTATCAGGGACAGTGCAACAGGAGGGGATGGCCTTGGTAGGAGGTACTCTGGGTGAGCAGTCTTTGGCTGTAATCATCTCGAAGGAAGAAGCTGCAGTTGCTAGACTTTGTGCACTCTGGCCAATCACTGTAAACACTTGCACTCACACCGGAACTTGTGAGGAAAGCTTTGCCACTCTTCTTGAGCCCAGTCCATATGAGTAATGGCTTCACCAATTTTCCATGGGTCCAAGGCCCTGGAGTCCTCTACATAACAGTGCTTATGTCAAGAAGACACATTCGGTCAGGACTTCTCTCATTCAGGCCTTCCTTGACTCCCTTTGCTAACAGTAATAAGTACATGAAAGGCCATCTTCAGGTGCCCTGTTTTCAAAATTCCTATCTTGATCCAGGCAAGACTTCAGAAGCATTTGGTATTCAGCCTCAACCTGTTCAGCGTGACATCATATTACCTCATAAGATTCATGAGGCTCTTTGTCGTAGTAAATCTTAAGAACTTTAGTAAATTCTCTAACATGTTTGCTTGCCTACTTTACACCCCACCTCCCCACGAATAAATCTTCTATTTTTTTAACCTAATCACTAAAATTGAATTGCCCTTTTGGTTCTCAATAGTTACATGTCTCTTCCTGGAAATTTCCAAGTCTCACTAGAATTCTAAAGAAAAGTGAATCGAGGAGGAAAACCTAAGCTTCAAGGTAATCTAAAGATATGGGTTTGAATCTCAGGGTTTCGCTGTGGGTTTGTGGTGTGAAATGACAGTGGCACAGTGAAAATCTCACTCTTCTTAAGAGTGAGTCTCAACTGGGAACTCTCACTGCAGTTCCCAGGAAGGCTGCTAAGGTTTTAGGTTTCAGAGCCTCCAAGTACATGGCAGAGAACAGAAACAAATCCCAGACCTTAAAGCCACTGTTACTTTGAGATATTTTTAGGCAGAAAAAAAAAAGAATGTGTACATTGGGTACTGCCTAAGTAGCTAACCTGTAACCCACAGGTCTCAGTGAACAATCAATCTGAGTAGCAGCTCACGCTGCCCACAGGGCTCCCTGCGGGATTGTGTCTATCGGGTACCAACGTTGATTGACAGTGGCGATAATTAGTAATGCAATTTTGACTTATCCTAACCCTAGCTTCATTCCCCTAAAATTATTCCAGCAAACTGAAACATCGTGGCTTATTCCTGATCAAAGGACAAGACGCGGTTTGAGACCTCTGAGGATATTATCCCTTTCCCATTGAGATCGCAAGCATCTTCCGGTGCTAATGCGAGACTCTCTTCACATACCAAGATGGTCAATTTCAAATCTCGCACAGCTTGTGCGTAGGTGGACTTCAGAGTCTGTGGACAACGCTGAAAATAGTTGGAGCTCCCACATTAGGCATCACATGACAGTCTGGTGCCGTCTCTCTGGTCTCTGGGCGGCGTATGCTAAACCTGCGCGTGGTTGATCATGGACTTGCCAGGGGTGTCCTTGGGCTTTGAATGTAGTGACTCACAGTCAGAACATCAGCCTGGGGATGTGCTTTTCCGGAGCATCCCTGCCCTGTCCCAGGTCCCCCTAGGTGATGCGAGTAAGCAGATATACCAAAAGGGCGGTGGGCAGGGAGTCTGGATCTTGGTGTTCTTCCTGCAGTAACAGAAGGGAATCAAACCTGCATCCAGCCTGTCTGAGATTTCCCTTCCCCTGTGGCCACCATGTACCCAGAGCATCAATCAGGCATTCCCTTGAGCCTTGCTCAGTAGATGAGATTCACATGTTTTTACATGTGAGATTCTTACACAGGCTGTTAAAATAAAAATGAAACTACTGTTGGCAGTGCCTAACCCTCCTAGCTGTTAATCAGCTAAGTACAACAGAACTGCTTAAGGGAAGATCACCAAACATCATGATCCCATCCTCCCTCACCACTTGGGAGAAACAAATACCAGTGTTTGAATCTCCCCAAAAAGTATGCTTTCAGTGTCAGATGCTGTGGTAAAACTGAGATTCTGTGGTCTTTCAAAGCACTTGGCAAAATGTTTTGTAGCTTTCTCAGTAAATGGACTTGACTGAGAACTCGGTCGGGATGCACTTTCCATACTACTCACACACTTATTCACTGCACACGTTACAGAAAATCAGTCAACTGAACCTTTGCTTCTCCAGAAATATTTCGCCAGCCTCTGTTCCAGTGACTACTAAATGGCTTTTCCCTCATGAGTTGTATTTTAATTACAGAAAAGGGAAGGACAGAAGGAGTGAAGAAAGGAAGAAAAGGAGAGAAGGAAAGAGAGGGAAAGAAGAAAGAAAAGGAGGGGATTACCTCAGTAACCTCTTCCAGACTAAATTTGGTGACTC
The DNA here is from genome assembly GCF_964271855.1 of Acomys minous. Lineage (NCBI taxonomy): Eukaryota > Metazoa > Chordata > Mammalia > Rodentia > Muridae > Acomys > Acomys minous. The sequence goes on along the minus strand of NC_140490.1, from coordinate 26,588,783 downwards.
GTCCCTAACCTTGTGGTCTATTTAATGTAATCTTTTCAGAAAACGTCTCTTGGGGACCTGGGTGCATGACTCAGTGGTAAAGGGCTGGCCTAACATTTGTGAGGCGTGAGTTGTATTTCTAGCACCACAAAATAAGTAAGACAGAAGCCATCTTTTCCTGTCTGTCTTTTTTGCATGGACAGCACTACTCCTTAGCTTTACCTGATACCATATCTCAGTGTTTTATGCTACCTCCATCTTATACTGAGGGCTTCAGCTGCCATTTTCCTATTTTTTTAATTCAATATAGTCCATTCCAAATCTTCCGAGCTCTATTATTTTCTTCTGTAGCTAAAGGGTAAGAAAGTTCAATATGTTAAACTCAGAACAAAAATGTTTTCAAGCTTTCATTTTCAGCTTAGAAAGCTCAGGCACCATGTGAGAGACTAGGAAACAATGGGAAGGAAGATGCAGGCAGCCTTAACAACAAGTGCAGGAGACAGAGAACAATAGATGAAACATTGCTATGTCATTCTGCATCTGTGAGGAACACTGTGAATGAGACAGGATGCTGAAGGGAAACAACTGCCCTGAGAACTGCTGAAAATGCTCTAGTGAACAGTGTGGGACCTGAGGCCACTGCCAGGAAGACAGATTGAAGAGCGGCTTTCCAAGGAGGGTGGTGTCACACTCCAAAGTCCCAAGGTGGAGTGGAGCTGGGCAAAGAAGTATTTCCACAAGAACTCCAGCACAGCTTGAGGAAAATCACAGTAAGAAAGGGTGAGTTGAGGCTAACGTGAGAGAGGTGATTCAGTCAAACCTAGGAAGACCTGAGCAGGCTGCCAGGAAATCACTTCTTTGAGAGAATAAAACAACAGGTCTGGATCATAAGAATAATTTGTCCTAGGAGGACCATTCTGCTAAATAACAAGACATAAGAGATGACATCCTGGCCATCATCATTGTCATTGTCATCATCGTCATCTTTATCAATAGTAGTGATCATACTATGATTTTTTTAATAAGGGAGGAATGATCAGAGAAAAGGGGACAGGACTAAGGAGAAAAGTGTAGAGAAATCTGGCTTCTCAGGAGGAAGGTGGTACTGATGGCTCTAGGGTAGCCGCAGAAACAAAAATGTAGAAAGATGTAAGATATATTTAAGGAATGAAATCACCTGAAACAAATGTTACATTCTACTAATTTCGCTTTCTGAAAAATATCCTAAATCTTCCCATTAGTGTGTCTGTGTGTACTTGTACTAGTCATGCAATGGTGCCATGGCCACCGCCTGTAATGTTAGCTCTGGTCTTCAGACTACAATCCTGTAAGTCATGGTGGAATGGGTTGGGCACATGGCTAGACACAAGCTAGAAAATTGTCCCCACTTCTTTCATCACAGTGGGAACATTAACTGGATGGGCATGGGTTACATGATGTTTGACTATGTATGACAACAATCAATATTCTCATTTAATACTCCTAAAAATGAAGAACTGTTGTATTGAATCTGGATTGCCACATCTCCAAAAAAAAATGAGTAAATGACAGATTTGGAGACTTGCAGCACTCAAGGAACATGGAGTACACAGCTCTACTGAGTTTTCAACATGTGGCTATCAGAGAATCACTCTTCATCACTGAGCATCATTAGTTGGTCTGTAATAAGGGGAAATTTCATAAGGACATTCTCCTATTAGAATAGGATGATATATTCCATTGAAAACTATATCTAAACTCTATTAAAACTATTCTGCTATACAACAGACATAAAAGATGACATATGGCCATCATCACCATCATCATCATCATCACCACCACCACCACCAATATTAGTTATCAAACTATGACTTTAAGCTGGCAGCAGATTTAATTGGCCCTACTGGATAGCCAGTCATTGTCACAGTTCCTCTTTACAATCCTGACTTACTAGTTGGGAGTAAGTAACTGGGAAATTAGAAACTTGGATATTAATCATGTGTGCTGTTATACATTACACCTTCTCTTAAGAAAATGTTTTCCTGTTTTACTTTTACTTACTTGTATATATGTGGATTTGTGCACATGTGCAGGTTTCCATGGAGGGCAGAAGAGGGCATCATATATCCTGGAGCTGGGTTATAGGTGGTTGTGAGCTACTTGCTGTCAGTGCCAGGAATCCAACACACTCTTCTGGGGGAAATGTCAGGTGCTCTAACCACTGAGAACCCACCATCCTACTAAGGAATCTTTATTATTCTTGTTTCCATCTTTTCATTTTTAAGTAATGTATAGAGAGACTGTATAATACAAAAAAGAAAAAGAGTTCACCAGAAATGATGCTACTGAACATGTTCTTCAAAGGACAAAAGTGTGAGCAAGGTAAGATGATCCTAGGCCAGGACTCTGCTTCTCAGTTAGGGGAGGAGCGTGTGCATCAAGCCAGGGTGAGAACTCATCCAGATGTTTCTGCAGCTGCTTAGTTGATGAATTGGTTATCTCCTATGCCTTACCCAAACTGAGAAACACCAAGCACTTACCAAGCACAGATATTTGGAAGTTTAGAGTTTTAATGATAGTTACAGCAAAGTAAACACATTTTTTAAATGAAGAAAGGCAAAGATTAATGAATGCCCAGGGAACAGCCCCCATTGCACAATTTCTTCTTACTTTATTATAAAATGACAATTTCCATGCCACTGGCTATGGGTGAAAAGTAATTAAGAAACAACACATGAATGAATATGATCCAAGTTTTAAAGAAAGCAAGAATAACCTGTTAGGTTGTTTGTAGGAAACAGAGAGAACTAAGAGCCCCTTTATGTTTCAACGTTTCAACACTATAGCACTGACATGGATGTCCAAAAAGGGTCAAGATGGCTAATGCCGGGCACAAGAGTCTATAAGTCAGCCCAAAATGGTTGACATCTAATGCCCAGGGAACCCAAAAGTAAGGTGATGCAATCTATTATATAACTATTTGCCTTAATGTTCTATTGCTGTGATGGGACATTATGACCATTGTCTACAACCAGATGTTCTACATCCAGATGTTCCACATCTGGACCCACAGGCAGCTGGAAGACTGTGGGCTTGAAATGGGCTTTTTGAAACGTCAAAGCCCACCGTCAGTGACATACTTCCTCCAACATGACCACGCCTCCTAATGCTTTAAATAGTGTCACTTCCTGGTGACCAAGTATTCAAACCTACGAGCTTACAGGAGACATTCTCATTCAAACCACAATGCTATTGCAACAAAATGTCATATGTGAATAGCCCCTTGGAGTTAGAGGCCTAAGCTTTCACCGTTGCCCTTTTGCCTTGGCCTTCACCAGCGTGTAGATGTCTGTCTGTAGGCTTGTGTGCCAATGTCCATGTACACGTGGCCCATGTGCCGAGTTACAAGTGTGTCTGTGTGTGCTAGTTGGTCATTCATGTATACAGTGTGTGCCTGGCTGTCGAGAGATCTCCAGGGCTAATATAGCACGTCTTCTCTCTTAGCAGATAGCACTTTGAATTCACTCCATCCTCCCATCCTCCCTTGATCCTCCTCCTTTCTTAGCATTGGCACTTAGACCTCACATAGGATTACATGAATTTATGGGTAACATGAGGATCACCTAACAAATTAATAAACTCACTCTGCATTCCCTGGGGCAGTACATTTTAGGTTTTGCAAGCACCTTCTATCCTGGCTGGCTCAATCCTTCCCTTTCAGACTCTTTTCTCCCACGAAATCCAGAATTTACATCAGAACCCTTATCAGCACCAGACTCTGTGAGGCATTCTCCACTGGGAAGCAGTGGATAACAACAGCTTGTTAACTAGGTACATCCCAAAGAACGCAGCCATCAAATAGTGTGTGACCCCTAGATGACGTCCTCGAAGCTGATGAAAGTGTCACACAGCATGGCAGGCCAGGGGGGAGAAACAGTTGGAGTCACAGGTAGCTGCCCTCTTTAAGGACGTCTTTCTTGGCTGTCCCTCCCCCTCAGTTCTGTCTATCTCTGTACATTCTCTCTTAAGATATCATTTCTCTAAGGATGAGCCTGGAATCTCTGTGCCTCTGTCTTACATCCATTTCTGGGGAGGTTCCTCGCAGGATCCTTGCTGACACTGCAAACCCAGCAGATGTGGGTGAAGTGCCCCCCCCACTCCCTCACCTCCATGGCTTTCATTCTCATTTTCATTTCTCTGTTTTCTGCTAACGGTAACTCAATTTCAAATAGGATAAGCTCAAGGCACCGATCCCTCACTTCTTTCCTTATACACATTGAAGTGGTAGCAGCAGCAGCAGCAGCAGCAGCAGCAGAAACGAGGCATGTGGAAGGCAACATGTCTCCCTAAGGATCTCTGGGCTGGCTGGTCTCCATGAGCCATTCTACACCAAATTCTAGGTAGCCTCATATCAAGGCCTGCTTTGGCAAAGGAAAGGCATTCAGAAACCATATTAAATACAAGCCTGATGGTTATCAAAGAGAATATACATGTGATTTATGAAATGCTAGTTACCCGTGAGAACAATCACCGATAGATAAAGTCTGAAACAAAATCACTAGAACTAGTCACAGGACACATCAGCCATCATCTAAATTGAGACTTTAAATGAGTTGGGCGGTTGGATAGGCAAGGAGGGGCTGTAAGGCAGTTTATTCAGAGGACGTTGTATGTTGATGTTAGCCAGCTCATTCCCAGCCCTGTGCCCAGTGCGTGTCTTTGAGAATGTAAAGGGCTTGAGTGATGCAGATTCTCTGTATCCAGAGTCTAAGGAACTGGGCCTTTGGCCCTTTCTTGTAAATTACCAGGGCTCTCTAGCTCAGGAAATAGCTATCCAGGAAAGAACAGTACTCAACATCGAAGTGAAGGTTATAATAGTGGGCATCCAGGGATTAGATGTACTAGCCATGGAATCTGAATCTGAGGCTGCACCAAAAGACAGTCTGACCTGGCCAAGGGGGGTTACCTTCCAGCATGAGGTGCCCCAGTAGTCAGAGGTAAGAGCATGTTATATCTGGAGCTTTAGTTCAAAGAGCACGTGCTGCGACAGGGGTCTTGTTTACATGGCATAAATCTGAGTGGGCTCCAAAGTGTGTCCCTGTAGCTTTGTTTCTCTGTGGTCCAACTCCATCTGCCTCCTGAGGAGCTCATTAGAACTGTAGAATCTTAGACATCACTCCAGCCTGCTAGACCAGGAGCTTCATCAAACATCCCATACACAGACTAAACTAGGAGATATAAGAGCAGGGCAGGTGAAAATTTTCCTGTGCCCTCCTCTGCTCCCTTTGCCTGACATTTCCTTGTCTGGAAACAGCTGGGGACATGCCAGTGGCTTAGTCACTGTTCTGTTCCTGTGAAGAGACTCTGTGATCAAAGCAACTTCTAAATGAACACATTTCACTGAGGGCTTGCTCACAGTGTTAGCGCATGAGTCCATGGCCATCGTGGTGAGGGGCAGGGTGTGGAAGGGTCACGGTTGGCAGCCCAGGAAAGTAGCTGAGAGATCTTACATCTTATCTGTATGTTGGACACAGAGAACAAAAAACTGGACCCACCATGAGCTTTTAAAACCTCAAAGCCCTCCCCCAGTGATACACCTCCTCAAAATAGTTCCACCAGTTCAGAGACCAAGCATTCAAATATGTGAGTCTGTGGGGGCTGTTCTTACTCAAGCCTCTGCAGGCAGTAAGGTGAGTGGAGAAGCTGGCTTGGTCCCATGATCAAAGTCATTGAGCAGGAGGGTAGACTAGATTTATTTCCTGAAAAAAAAAATAAAGAATTTGTTCTGATCATGATAGGGCATTTATTTTGTTTAAAGAATTTATTTTTAATTTAATCATATGCATGTGTTTTGTGTCTCTCTGTGTGTATGCCCACATGTGTTTGGGTACCCAGAGATATCAAAAAAGGTGTCAGATCCCCTGAAGCCACAGATACAGGTAGTTGTTTGGTGTCCAGCATGACTGGTAGAAACTTAACCCAAGTCCTCCACAAGAGTACAAGCTCTTAATTGTTAACTGGGTTATCTCTTCAGCCTTGGTGGGGCATTTTTTAACTACTTAGGTATATTTCTATATTTATACCTCTAATGATATATGCTGTTTTATTTCTTGAGAATGAGGGAAAATACTATGGGCCTGCCAGGATGGCTGGACACCATTAAGCAGGCTTGAAAAGACACAGGAGGCAAAAGGAAGGTGCTTGCTAAGGTGCCCATGCATCCTGGAGTGCCAGTCACACACACCATGGTGACCTTGTGTCTGAATGACTGCTACATTAAATAACAGTGATCACTGGTCACCTGGAAGAAGCTTGTAAGACGGAAGGTTTGATTGGCAGACTATGAAACTCTATCAAGGAGAAGCAACAGTATTGCGCATACGGTGGTTCATCTCCTACTGCATTGAAGACTACATAAGGTTAAAGGAATGATCCACTGGCCCAAGATGTTGTCTTGAGACTCCTTTCCTTGGGTAAAAGAAAGACATATATGAGTCCTAAGGATCCATGCTTTTCAATACTCTTTCTGCATGTGATCCCAGCACTTGGAGATGAATGCAGGAAGATCAGGAGTTCAAGGTCATTTTTGGCTACATAGCAAGTCCAAGGCTGGTCCGGGCTGCATGAGACAAGTAAATAATGATGAGGAAAAGCTGAGGATTATAAAAGTCAGTGAAACTGGCTGCCTCTAGACCACTGAGCAAAACTGTTAGCCAGGCGTCTTGAAATCTATCTAGGTCTCTTTGAATTTTTCTGACTTTTCTCTCAACATCAGCGTGTCAACTATTTGCTTTCACTTGCTTCCCACTCATCCATTACTTACTGCTTTGAATCACCATGGGCTGCAAAAGCGTATGGCTGAGCCCGGAGGACTGTGTACAAACAATGTAAACAAGTTCTACCTGCGGCGGCCCTCTCTGTAGAGAACTGGATTTTGAGCGCCTCGTTGGCTGATCAAGGGTCTCCCCGACACAACCTCCAGTCTCGCAGCATGCCGTATAGGGAAGATAGGCAGCTGGAAAAGGAAGATCATTATCCTCCTGTAGATTCCGCAAACTCTGGAGAACGGGGAGGGGTCTCCCCAGGGGTCCTTGGGCCACCACCATCAGAGTACATGTTCAGGCTCTATGCCCCAGTGGTAGGTGATTCTTAACCTAGATCCTTGCTCTTTTGCATCTGTAGGAAGAGGCAGTTATACTTAGTTTTCAGGGTTGCAGAAACTCAGTGAACTAAGGATTGTGGGAACCTGGCATGTCTCTCTCTCACTAGCATTTTAGTTCTTCATCGTGTCTCTGCAATGCATAAGCAACGTGAACAGACGGAATTCTTACCGACTGATGCAGTACTCTGGCACATGAGCAGCAGTCCAATATTTAACCTTGTTTGCCCTGACTTAGCAAAGATCCCCACTGTCTTCAAGGGCTGGAAGGCAAGTGATGACGCAACACTGGCTGCTTGCAATGGGAAAGACTCCCTTCTCCTTATGTTTGCGTTCTATTCTGAGCTGCCCATCTCTACCTACTGCAGCCATTTTGTACCAGGGAACCACTGGCTCTCATTAGCCACTACAGCCACCTCTACCACACTGCCTCTTTTACCCTACCTCAGCCAGCCTATTCTCCCCACTGTATAAACACACTTGGGATTCTTCTCATCTTTTGATCAAAGCCTTGCTATCAGCTCAGAGCTCATTTACACATATGGTTTAACTTTACTTTCTACATATTATCCCTCATACTTGTATACACCTCACATGGAGCAAAAGCAAACCTTGGAGATGCTTAAATGCCTTACAGTTTTCATGCAAGTCTGCCTGGAGTATCCTCCAACTTGACCTTAATGTGAAACACTTACAGACATGTCACCTTCACTGGAAACCCTTCTGTCCTGCCTCCAGGCCATCGTCTTCGCACACTAGTTAATATCAGTTGCCAACCATGTGCTGTTGTAACAGCTGATCTGAAATTGTCAGCCTGACAGGATTTTGAATTACCAGGGAGACACATCTCTGATAGTATTAATTAGAATGCTTCCAGAAAGTTTTAACTGAGGAGGGAAGACCCTCCCTGAATATGGGTGGGGTCATAAAACTATAAAAAGTGGGAGAAGGGGGAAAGTGAAGTAAGCATCACTGTTCATCACTCTCAGTTTCCTGATTGTGGCCATAGCATGGTCAGCCATGTTTTCTGTGCCTGTGATGGACCCTTCAAACTGTGAGACAAAATAAGCCTCCTTTGTTAAGTTGCTTTTATCAGGTATTTTATCACAGCAGTGAGAAAAGTAGCACTAACAGAATTGAATGTACACATTCAGCGTGCAAAGGTGAGTCTCTCCTTCTTGACTTTGCTCAGCACATAGAAGCTGGGCACATTTTTTAATCCATATGGCACTGGGCAGCATGTGAGCACCGTGGTCCTGAGGCTTTAGCATGAGCTGCCCAGCGGCTGCTTAGCACCTTCATCATCAGGGGCTTCTGCCCCCAGGCTTTGCTTTCCCTGTAAGAATCAGCTAGTAAATGTGTTTGGATGCCTGCTGTGAGTGGGTCAGTGTGGGTCCTAGAAACAGCCATCCTCAGCAGCCCCAGAAATTGATCCCATTGGAGTGATAAAGGCTGCAGAGCACCCAACTCATCTGGGGAGCATGCTGAGCTTATGGTAAACAGAAACAGTGCATTACAAGGTCAATATGTTCAAAACTGAAGCCGAAAGAAAACTCAGACTATGACAGCAGTCATGGAGAAACGGGAAATAGCTCTTCAAAACATGTGACCTCCATATGACACACCTGAGATCCCTGGAGAAAACAAAGCAGAAACCTAAAAGGTATGCTCAACCAGTAACAAACATGTTGGGTTGATTCAAATCCTTCTTTCCAAGGACTTGGTCAATCATATTTACAGGTGCCATTCAAAGAGACTAAAATGGTGGGAAAGATTGTTACCAAAATATCCTTTTCAACTGCTACAGTTTTTTTTATATGATTCAAAATTAAGTTATATGAACTGTTTGGGTTTTTTTTTTTAAAGTAAATATGACTTCTCCTACAATGGTTTCTATGGTTTCACTTAATACTTTTGCTATGAATAAATATGAAGGGAAAAATTGACACACAGTGTACACTGATTAGGAGGAGACTAGCCAAGGTTCACATAATTTGGAAATAAAAGAAACGCCAGGATTTGATTCTGAGGTCATTGACTGGTAAGCAAGGATGTTCTAACAGACACTATTCCTTGCACAGCCCTTGGTGGCGGGGCATGAAGAACCACATCCCATTCTTCCAACCTGTAAAGGTCAGGATGAACTGTAAAGAAGAGCAGTGCAGGCTAAGAACTTGTGACGCCCGGGCCACGAAGGCAGGGCACTTCTGAAACAGTGCCGAGGGCAAGTGCCCTTCATTAGGCCCATTCCTTTTTCACAACAAAAGCTCTGCTGTGAAACAGGCCTATCAGGAAGACTTGGGACAGCCATGTCAAGCCACCACCAACAGTCCTTATACAAATCGGAGTTGACACCCCAATTCCATAGCTCCAAGACAATAACAAATGCCTTTATTGGAAAATATCGCTCGCAGCCTCCTCTCATCAGCCACAGCGTGGATCATCCAAATCATCGAAAAATAGGAACTTTGCATATTGGCCTAGAAACTGTTTTTGTTTGTTAGTTAGTTTGTTTGGAAACATTAGTATAGTCTGTCTCAGGAACTCAGGCCAATTGTAGGCCACGGAATCGTGTGTGCTGCCTACAATGGCTCTTGTCCTCCTCACGCTTTCATGGTGGGATTCCAACCTTAAGCCCTCCTCTTGGGAGCTAGCTCTGCATTATAGTCCTGCCAGGCCATGCTGAGTGTCAGTGTGTTCCAAGCTCCTGTCATCTCTGAGGTCCTTGTAGGCTCAGGCCAGGAAACAATGATTACTTCTAAAGCTGATGTAACAATGTCTTGACAGATGAAAATCTCCAGGAAGTTTACAGAAGACCACATGAGGTCTGAACCAAAGATACTAGCAGAGACACATGATTGCTGCCTTAGAAAGAAAACATTAAGAACAGCAATATTTTTCCTAATATAAATGCAAATTCATCATTTGATTTTTATTTTCTAAGTCAGGAATTTGGAAATCCATTCCCGGTTTGCTCAGGAACAAAAGTCCATCAGTATAAAGTAATGGGCCTGCTGACCCCATGCCACTGCAACAATAATTCTTGTGTGTGTTGTGTTTCTTCCATTAGAAAAGGTGGGTGCCTTTGCCTCTTTGGCAACTGTTTGCTTCTTCTTCTTCTTCTTTTTTTTTTTTTTCACTTTCCAGCAAGAGGGATCAGCATGCGCCTTTGTCCCTCCCAGAAGTAAGCATCGATATAAAAGTTGATTAGCTCATTCTCTACTGCTGAGTATAAGGTCAGTGCCAAGAATGCAACCTGGGAAGAGAGGGCAAATGCGTTAACCTGCTCTAAGTTCTCTTGCGTCCCCAAGTGCTCACATCTGTGGGTCTCAAAGCCTTCTCTCTGAGGTGGCATGAAGGCCATGAGGAGTGGCCGGGGCATCTGTCTCTTTCTTTAATCCCCACCCTCTGAGTACTGATGTACTTGGCCTGCGCCATACCTTAGTGTCTCAAAAATTGCACAAGTGGGGAGTCACATGATTAGGTAAAAGAGTAAATGCAGCTCAGAGCATGGCTATGGCACATGGCAAAACCTTACAGGATTCTCAAAACACAGGAAGTGTTGCAGGTCATTCTAGTGAGAAGCTCTTCTTGATTGAGGTGACAGGGTTTCCAGCCAGAGATAAATAGCACATTCTTCTTGCCTGTTCTGTGCCTTAAACTCCTAACAAAACAGAGAGAGAGAGAGAAAGAGAGAGAGAGAGATAGAGACAGACAGACAGACAGAGACACAGAGAGAGAGACAGAGACAGAGACACAGAGAGACACAGAGAGACAGAGACAGAGAGAGACAGAGAGCTGTCAGTTTTCTTCAGGGTTGCCACAGTTGGCTTAAGCGTTCCCTGTCAACAGTTCCAAGAACTGTGGCTCTGGGGGTAAAAATAGAGAGCAGTAACAGAAGCCATGCATCCTAAGAGCTAAGGCAGTGGTGCCTTCAGACTATTTAAAACAGTTGATTACCATGCCACGGAGGACGAAGGGACAGTGGGCGTTGAATCCAAAATGTGCTGTGTGCTAACTTTCATCTTAGCAGCAACAATCAAAGGAAATAGCTGGGTTTCCGGTGGCCTTCAGGAATCCCAGGCTTAGTGAGTTGGGAAAGGAGCATGCAGGAAGCTGATGTGTGGCCTCCTTTCCCCTGCTGCTGTTTGATCAGTGCAGCTTCGTATCTTAGAACACAGATTCTCAGGTTACCGTCCCGAGGATGGAGAGCAGCTTGAGGATAACAGTGTGAGGGCTGGATGAGGATGAGTAGGGGGTGGGACATGGAGCTCAGAATGGGAAACAGGCACAGAGCAGAGCAGCAGATCGGTACCTGTTGCCTGCTCGCTAAGCTTGGGTTGAACCTGCTGCTCCCCAAGTCAGTTGGGTGTAGAGGGAGAAAGGACGCAGATGGAGTCAAATTGGTTCTTAGGATGGGTTCTCCAAAGTGTTCCCTAGATGTGTTTTAAGAATCAGTTTGGCTGGTGTAATTGTTACCTTTAATTGTCAACTTGACACAACTTAGCATCTCCTGGGAGCAGCACCTGGGTGATTGAGGTAATTGATGCAGGAAGACTCAGTCCAGTGCAGGCAGCACCATGCCCTAGGCGAGAGGTCCTCAACTGTGTACGAGTGTAGAACTCAAGCAGAACACAGCCAAGCAAATGGCCATGGAGCATTTCAATCCTCTGCTCTTGACCTTAACCTTGGATGTGATGGAGCTAGCTGTTGAGGGTCTGTCTTAGCTTCTCCACAGTAATGGAAACTGTAAGATGAAAAAACAAGAAACAAAAACAAAACCTTCTCCTATAAATTGTTTTGGTCAGAGTATTTTATCCCAATAACAGACTAAAACTGGGACAGCAGGTAAACCCAGAAATAGGGCTACTCTGTGGAACACTTAGCGCTGTCTCAGCTGAGGATGAAGCCCAGAGCCATCTCCTATCAGGTCTCCTCAGTCTTCACTAAAGATGGGTCTCCTAGCACTGATGGTTTGCCACACCTACCCAGTAACCTGAGAAAGACTTGGGGAAAAGCCACCAGAAAAGACTGGTTGGGGTAGTCAAAATTTGGGGACCTAAGGAGAAATGAGTAGGTCACTAAGAGCAGCTTTTGTGGTGGAAGATGTGGAGTGGTTTGTGAGCCAAACACTGGGACATCCAAACAGAAAACTCAACACAGAAAGGAAGAAATAATTTCCTGTTGGAGGTTAGTATGGTTGCTTCCCAAATGAGCAGACTAATGCACCCCCCAAAATATTTGTAACTTTGCCTAAGAACTTATTCCTCTTCGACCAATAAAAAGCCAACACACCTGGGTAGGGCAAGTGGGATAGGCTAAGGTTCCTAGGACTTGGGGAGAGAAACCAGAAATGAAAGGAAGAGGCCAGCACCATGGGCTAAGTGGAAGAGAATCACATGGCCAGCGTGGATGGAGGATTCAGCCTAGATAGCAAACATTAGCAAGCATTTGGGATTATGGATGGGAGGTAGCTTGATAGGAATTATTAGGAGCAGATACGGGCTCCAATATGGGAGGTAATTTAGGGGACTAATATCTGCCCTGCCCCAGGTGAGCCAAGGCTATTTTAAAATATAACAGGTGCTTGTATCTTCACTGACTGCTAGCAGGTTAGAAAATACCAGCGTAATAGTAATTAGGGTTAGTAATAAACATTTCTTAAGCTGTCCTTCTAAATTAACTACAATTTCCTCATTTAAAAATGGCTGTTCGACCCCCCTACCATGCCTGCCACTTGCTGCCATTTCTGTGTCACACCATGGTGGGTTCTCATCTTCTTGAAACCGTGAGCCAAAATAAAGTCTCTCTCCCATAAGCACCTAAATCTAAATGGAATATAGCACAAAACTGAATAATGTCATACATCATGAGAAAGCATATATGTGTTTCTGCCTTGAACAGAACTTGGGATCGTGCACATGCTAATTACATACTCTTACACTCACAACACCTCTCTGTGTCTCTGTCTCTGTGTCTCTGTCTCTCTCTGCGTCTCTCTCTCTCTCTCTCTCTCTCTCTCTCTCTCTCTCTCTCTCTCTTAAAGAAGTGTTCCCACCATGCTCAGGCTGGCTGTGACTTTCCAGGCTCAGCTAATTGTTCAGCTGGAGCCTGCAGAGTAGCCTGAACTACGGGTAGACCACCATGCCCAGCACTGTGCATTAGCAGCAACCACAGTAAGAGTATCGAACAGTATCAGTCTGCTGCTGGGCTTCTTCACTGTGATTATCATTTGTAAAGTGATGGTGCTGGTAGTAATGAGTTTACTATTTACTAAGGAGTTCATTTAGGTTGCCACCTGTTGTAGGTATAAGGATATTGTGTAATTTTTCTGTACCCCCATATCTGGTTTCAGTCTTTGTTCTGAGAACCTCTTGTCTCAATGCTGTGTAAACACTGCTCCACAATTGTCTCCTAATATGCCTATAAAGCAGTTTATAGCCAATCACTGAGCAGGCAAAAGAATAGGGCTGGACTTGCTACCAGCCAGGGGAGGAGGAGTTAGAAGAGGAAGTAGGGGATTGAGCCACCAGTAGATGTCCAAGAGAAATCAGGAGAAGGAGATAGAGCAAGGAAAGCTAGAAAGTAAAAAATATCTCTGAGATGTATGCTGGGAAGAAACCAAATTGGCTTAGAGGGTTAAGAATAGAGTAATAACTGCACAGTTATTGTGTTGTGAAGCTTATTATTAAACAAGTATAAAAGTGTCTCAATTATTTGTGTGATGCCTGGGTTAAGAAAGAAATGAAGAAACAGTGTTATAAAATAACTTTAACAATCTGTGTTGTTTCCATCCATATTGCTGCCTAGACATGTTTTGGATTTTATTTCTTCCATAATTTCTTGGCAATTGTAGCCTAGAGAACAAATTCCTTCATTACTTTTTTCTTCTGTCTTTTCCTTCCTCCTTGTGCTCCTCTCTTCTTCTTTCTCCTTGCTCTTCTTTTCCTTGTTTGTTTCTTCTTTCTTTCCTCCCTGTGTTCCCCAGACCTTTCTTCTCTCCATTCCTTTTTTCTTAGTTTACTTGATAATTTGCTTTTTTAAATGTTTTTATGTTTGTTCCTGAATTAAATAAATTAGAGATCTGAACATCACTCTTGGGTTTTTTATTTCTAATTTCACCCGGTGTTGAAAATAACAATTATTTTGGGCTTCCAGAACTTTCCAAAGGCTCCCAAGCAGCCTGATTGCTGGTCCTGCTTGTTTGCCAAAGTGCAGCGAGCTATAGGAAGAAGGCCGGCTGCTCTGCACTATGTACACAGGGTTCTGTCTAGACTCTGGAGTGGCTGCTCTTTTACTGCTGCAACCTTAAGCCACTGCCAGGCCAGTGTTAGAGAGAAGACAGATAGCATGGGGAGATAAGGCCAAGGAAGAGGCTCGAATAACCCTAAGCTGCATTTGCAAGGCCCCTAGAGGATGAACTGAAGGGAAGAAATCAGATAGCAGATCCGTGAGGTGGAAACTTCCCAATGTTCTCTACTTACTGCAGACAGCCAGTTCAAATGGAAATTCCCCAAGACCCCAAGGGGTTTGGTTGTGGGCTCCATCAAGGAAAAGGCTGGCTTTTAGAGGGATGGTTTACCATGTGAAAAAAAAATGGATCCTGGCAATCCCATAACTCCCTGCAGTGCCAGAAGGTTTAGAAGCTACTGTGATACTTCTGCAAGTTCCTCTGGGCACTTGGTTTAACACAGCCCATCTTAACCAGAAGGGGGAGGGAATTAATTATTCTGCTGGTTTGGGTTTTGTTGTGTTTTCCACTGGTTCTAAGCCTGATTTTCTTTTAATTCTTACTCAGATTTTCTCCTCCCTCTCCTTACTAAAAAGTCTAAAGAGTAAAAATATTCATGGCTTTGAGAGATGGTTTAGCAAGTAATGTCATCAATTTAAAAAAAATAGACACATCTTAGTCATAATCTGAGTCATTTCAGCATTTAAGGTTGGTCATCCTGAACATATTTTTACCATATTCTGTTTCTGAAACAATTTCAAAAGGCAGACAAAATGTTAATGCTCTGAAAATGTAAAGCTATCAGCTCATTTTATCATGGTTTTTCTGTCATTAGAATTCTAGGTAATGACAGGTTGTGGGCAGCAAAGCAACAATACACTTAGGTTTTTCTTTGGTAACTTTAACCTGTATTTATTTGTCCTTATAAATTTCTTCCAGATGTGGCTTCAATCAATTTTTCTTTGGCTCGCTGATGTAGCTATTCTGTAGAACCTCTCAAAGGCAAGACCCTGACTTGAACACAGTGTAGCAACTGTGTGCTGGGAGCCAGTGTGAGGGCACCAAGCTTCCACTCCTCTCTTGCTTTCTACCTTATACTGTGTCCTCCCTTAAGGGTTCCTATATACAAGTGGAAGGTGAACACTGAGACCAATGACACCGAAGGTCATGACTTATCATCTGCTTCTTCTTCTTCTTCTGTACAGTTCTTATAAAATTTCTCCATATCAGATATCTTTCTCATATCCCCTTCAGCCTCGAGTTACTGGGGTTGTTATGATTTTTTCTTTTTCAAATGCATCGAAGATTCACACTATGATGATTTGTCAACTTGGCTGGGTTCTAAATCACCCAGAAGACACACATCCCGGCAGGTCTGTGAGAGATCTTTGGAGAAACTTTACTCAGGAAAGAGACCCATCTGTAATGTGAGTAGCACTACCTCTGAGCTGAAGGCCCAGACAGAATGAAAGGGGGGAAAGAGGAATCAGGCTGGAACTGCTTCCTGTCACCATGATGGGTTACCCTAAAACGGTGAGTCCAGACACACATCCTCTTCTCTAAGGTACATTTGTAAGGTATTTTTTAAACACAAAGAGGACAGTAATTAACTCACCCAGGGCCATGGTCAGCCCACACAAGCCCTGGTATGCACACTTAAAAGGAAGTACATGTTAGGGTTTCCTTTACAGTTTTCAGTGGTGTGAGAACAGGAGATTATCCCAATCCAATTACCTTTTTTAATATGAAGAATCAAAGAGAAGGTTTCTATGCCCCCTATTCTCTAACATTAAAACCATAACATTTGGGCTACGTTTGCCTAGAAAATTCACAAAGAATGACAGGTTTGCTTCCTCCACTGCATCCTGGCATAGTTCTTTTGAAGACAAGCACTGGGAGCCTCGTAGACATCTGCCTTAGCTCCATCCCTGTCTTGGGAAATGGGAAAATGACGTCCCGGGTCACACTGGTGGTTCCTTCTGCTCATGGAAAGCACCGTGTAGAGTTCTCAGGATCCAAAAGCTGCCATTCAGAACTTGAAATATGCTTCCTTCTAGATATTATTTACAAATGGCAGTATTTTTAGGTAGAAACTCTTTTCCAGGTTTTCCAAATTCCGAGACAAGTCAGCTTAGAAGATAGGAAGATAGAAAAAAGTTAATTCTCCTGCAAGAATTGAACCTTAAAAGTCAGCCTATCAGTGTCCATGGTTCTTGGGAACCCAGGAATTTTAGCAAGAGAAGAAAAGCTGATACTTGAAGTCAACTATTTGCATACTAAGACAGGGACACATGGTGAAAAATGGCCAGGGATATTACCTGCTCTCCTCAAAGCCTCTCTGTTGTTTTATATATGTGATATAGATTGATAGAGGATAGATAGATAGATAGATAGATAGATAGATAGATAGATAGATACATACATACATACATACATACATACATACATACATACATACATAGACAGATAGGTAGATAGATGTAGATGCTAGGTGATAGACTATAGAGATATAGAGGATAGGTAGATGATAGAAAGATAGATGATAGATAGATAGATAGATAGATAGATAGATAGATAGATAGATAGATGATAGATAGATCTATATATTACAGATCCTGAAAGAAGTTTCCTAACAACAAAAAACTAAACTTGAAAACTGAGTCCTTAGATTACATTTTAGGCATATCACCAATTGCAATACTGTTTACTTTATTAGGAAGAACTAAAGATTACATCATTGGATTGTTATCAAATATATTCAACTGCTATAACATTAAGCACCATCAGAGCATTTTGGAATTTAAGAGCTCTAGGCACATCCAATACTCAGATATAGTATTGTTGCCTGGTACCTTCCTTCTCTTGGCACAGTGCCCTTCTTCCCTCCTCGTCACAGGGCATAGTGGAAATTGACATGCTCTTTCATTTGACTGCACATGACTCATCTTAGAAGATATTTTTTCTCCTGGGGTTTTTCAGACTGGAACAGGAAAATTGTTCACTTCTGTCTCGTGGCAGATGTTATGAGATGGGAACATGGAGAATAGATAAAAGACACGGAGAGACAGTAAGAGAAAATGATGCTCAGGGAACTGGCTCCTCTCCCCTACAGCATCTGCACCCCTGACTACCGCTTGTGTTGGGTGTTCCACATTGACCTCAACTGTCATTGTGGCTTTCTCAGGTGTTCTTATAACACTACTTCAGACTTGTTTCCAATTTTCAATCAAGTGAGGTTTTAATTGATGCATAGAATCAAATTAATCACAATGTAATTAAAGTACTAGACCTATGAAAATAAAATGACTGAGTGTATCAAGAACAACAGTAACAGAGAACACAGGAATAGCAGTAGTACCATTGGGAGCTGTGATAAAATAAGCAATCAGTAGATAGCAACTAACATCTTGAAATTTGTTAAGTTCTTAGACCTTGGAGGGCATAGGTGGGATTGTGAGTCTCCATTGTAATTTGACTCAACATAGAATCACATAGGATATGTACATCTGGGGGCATCTATAAGGGCATCCTTACATAGGCATCTGAAGGGTTTACCTGATAGAGAAGACCCACCCTGAATGTCAGTGCCACCATCTCACGGGCTGGATTATCAGACTGCACAGAAAGGGGAAACAGAGAAGCCAGCTGAGCACTTCATTCCCTCTCTCTGCTGCTTGACACATTTGGTGAGCTCATACTCCCAACATTATACTTTGTGGACATAACGGACTCTATCCCTCAAATCACGAGCCACAACCAACTCTCCCTCTCTTCAGTGTTTTTCACATGGAGATGGGAGGAAGTAAGTACTACATATGATAAACTGGATTTGTGGACTCCCCTCTCTCTCTCTCTCTCTCTCTCTCTCTCTCTCTCTCTCTCTCTCTCTCTCTCTCTCTCCCTCTTTCTCCCTAGCATGCTATCCTATTTCCTGTTTGGCTATATCATTGAAAATCTTCAGTAATATTAAGTATGAGTTGATTTAGCTCCTTCCATCCTCTATCTCTGGAATCTCTGGCACTTTGTACACAGAGTCAACTCTGTAAATAAGGCAAAGCTGGGGAATGTGGGAACACACTCGAGTGTCAGTGTCCGCACTGCCATCTGTGGATGGGAAGGGAATGGAACCCAGACTGAGCACAGGGGCTTGGATTGGAAAGACTTGTGTGGTGAACAAAACTGAGGGCCGTCTCTGACAAGAGGACAAGACTGCCTGCCTAAGACTAAACAACATTGCTCAGACAGGCATAGCCTGTTTCACAGTGCCTTCTGGAATGACCCTGGAAGGATCCAGAACATCCTGCTGCAGCAACATATCTACCAGGGTCATCCCTGGGGAGCCCGATCTCCAACTCAAGCCTACCCATGTTTGGCTGAACCAGAAATGAGCAGTTGTCAAGACTTCACAGAGAGCTCTCTTTAGAAGTCCACTGGCAGGCAGAAGAGAACAGAATGGATGCAGAGGTTATGGACTTGCCCATCCTGTCTGTCTTGGTTGTCTTTTAATAATGGGTCTGAGGGTAAACAAAATCGTGGAATTTTACATTTTAAGGTTTTATCTGGGCTCATTTTCTCTTTTGTAAGTCCAGATGGAAACTTGCTTTAAAGCAGAGAAAGAAGCCTGGTACCAGAGCCCTATGAGTACTTTTCTGAAAAGCTGATTCCTGATCCCCTTGGCCACCACACCTCAAAGCTTGATCCATGGGCAAGTAGCAGCAGCAACAGCAGCAGCAGCAGCAGCATCAACAGCACCAACAGCAGCAGCAGGAGCAGAAGTAGCAGCAGCAGCAGCAGCAGCAGCAGCAACAGCAGCAGCAGCACACATTTAAAATGTAGGTCGGAAGCCTTGGACTTACTGAATCAAAACCTGCACCTAAGATGCCCAGACTATTTAAACCCACTAAAATTAGAGATGGCCAGTCAAGCAACATGGAGTGATTCCAATTCCAAGTGTTCTGATGGAATCATGTTTTAGAAAAGTGATTACGAAACATGTCGAAGAATGCCAGGAAACCAGCATGTTATTTGTTTCTCATTACCCAACACTTTCTCTTCTGAAGAGTCTCATTGACCTGAAGCAGAATTTTACCTTTGAAGACAAATGTTTTCTTAAAAGTGTGGGTGGTGCTGCTGACACATCACTGCCTTGGAAGGTGGGTTGGGAGAATTCCTCTTATGAATTTGTGACTCACAAGGTGAGTAGGAGGACAGGTCATTTTGCAGAGAGTTTATCGAGAAGAGGGAAAACTCGTAATTTACAGGATGTTGAAAAATTTAAGGGAGATGTAGGAAAATAGACATGGAATCAACCAAAGATGCATCAAAGGCTTGCCATGGACGGGTAAAGGCTGTCAATGTGTCACAGCAGGCAGATATGCGAGCAGAAAATGGCATGAAGAGAAATGGGTGTGGCTTTCACTGCAGAATGTCATCAAAGCTCACATTAGCTGGCAGCATTTTATGATAAACTAAAAAACTGTGATGCTTCTGATCCTGAAGGCGATTAACATAGCATTCAGGCCCACATATACTGGCTAGAAAGGATTTTCTAATTATAACTATATATTAGTTTGTACAACTGCTGTCACATGGATGAGTGCAAGGTGTGACGCTTAAAACACATCGCTCGCCTCATGGTTCAGGGGTCAGAAGTCTTGAAAGACCTCGCCCTTCCTAGCTTCTGCTAGACTGCTGGCAATAGTTGCTCCTCCTTTGCTCGCAGCTTCAGGACTGAATCTCTGCCTCTGAGTCGTGTGCCATTCTCTTCTCATGGCTCTATGTCACTGGGTCTCTTTGTTTTGATAAGGACATTTATCATATTGGGTGAAGGCCCGACACCTGTAGTAATGCCACATCTTTACTTAATCGATCTTTAGTAGATTTTTGTGTAGGGTTAGTGACAAGGATCTAGCTTCCTTCTTCTACATATGAACAGCCAGTCTTACCAACACCATATTTGTTGAAGGCGTGGTGGTTATTCTTTTTTTCCCAAAGTGCATTTTAGCACCTTTGCAAAAACCAAGTGGCTATAGCTGTGTGGGTTTACTGCTCAGTTTCTCATTTGAGCCCATTCTTCTATATGTCTGCACTGGGGACAGCACCATGCTGTGTTTTATTTATGGCTTTGAAACATAATTTTACAACAAGTACAGTGATACCTCCGGCATTCCTCTTTTTGCTGGGAAATGCTGTGGCTACTTGTGTCTCTACATGAATTTTAGGATGGTTTTTCTAATTCTGTGAAGAATGCTGCTGGAATTTCCATAGGGACTGGCTGGTATCTATAGGATACTTTTGGCACTGTAGCCATTTTCATACTATGAAGAGTCTCTCAAGATCCTCTACCAGCAAGAAACGATAATCCCCATGCGAACTTACTGACTAGGACTGGGAAGTCTCCCTCCTTCTGCAAGTAAACTCTAAACCCAGGCGGCCCAAGGGTTCCTCGGGAAGGGGTTTGGTCGTCTTCTCTGCTAGTAATATATGGCCTGGAGGAGCATCCTTCTTCCCACTGTGCCTGAGACTCAGAGCATCCCCACAGTAGCAAGAGAGCTCTGCTCACTGCAAGCTTGTCCCTTCTACCCAGAACATGCCCTCTCTCCCTCCCTAACCCAGAAACTCCCATGTAGTCATGATCTTGCCAAGACAAGTGAGTCACTGGCCAGATAAATTCTCTCCACCTCTCACCGATGGAGCGATTGCATGACTGCTACATGCAACACCTGGCGGCCCTTACAGAGCTAAGCCCCCACACTTAGGGGCATAGGTAACTATGAGAATCTCAGTCCACCAGATGAACCCAGACTGCATTGAAAACCATAACAACTGGAACCCGTAGCATACTAAAGAGCTGGTATAGAAAAGCTCTCACGGAAGCCAGAGATATGGCTATTTAGTTACATTTGCTACTTTTCCAGAGGACCCAAGCTCAGTTCCAAGAACCCACCTTGGGTGGCCTACAACCCCTTAGCTTCAGAGGCCTGGATGCCTCTTTCTGTCCTTCACTAGCATCCACAAATACATGACATACACACACAAATAAAGGTAAAATTTATTTTAAATAATGCCTTCACAGTGAAGTACAAATGTCTTTGTGATGAATGTAATGAAATTAGGAAAGAAAGAAAAAAAAGAAGAAAAGAAACTAGTTAGCTAAACAGTACCATGTAGACATTACAGAACTGAAAAAATGCTGTAGCAAAAGTTTAAAAATTAAGTCATAAAACAGACATGAGAGAAGGTAGGATCTGCAAATATAAAGACATAAAAGAAAAGGATTGCAATTTGAGCAGAGAGAAAATTGGAAAAATCATGAAAAAGAAAACAGGAATCTATGAGGCAGTAAGGAAATATCAAAAACACAAGTCATCAGAATGACATAAGATGGAAGCAGGTAAGGCTGAGCGAACAACCAAAAGCTTAGCAGCCGAGGATAGAGAGATGGCACATGGCTAAAAGCACACTGTTCTCGAAGAGGACTTGAATTCAGTTCCTAGCATCCACAGCCACATGAGGCAGCTAGTTCATAAGCACCTATAATTTGATCTTTGGGGAGACCCAACACCATCTTCTGGCCTTTTGGGACATCTGCACACACACGTGCAAAGAAACTGTTAACCACATATTCTATTCTCTGGTATTTTAGCTCCTTGGGGTGGTGCACCAGAGTTCCACAAACTAGGTGGCTTACAACAGAAATGTATTTTTTGCCCTCATGATGGCCTCCCTTGGTCAGGGGAAAGCATCTTCCAGGAGTGAGTGGTTAGGTGATCCTTTCCTCAGGCCGCACAGTCCAGCTTCTTCTGCCTTCCGGAGTCTTGTTTTTGTGTCTTATGAGGACAAGTGTCATTGAATTGGAACAACCCTGAATGACCTTCCTTCATGGTAATCCCTTGTTCTTAGTCAGGTCTGATGAATAAATTCAGTTAGGGTGTGGCTAGAATGAAGGGACCACAGGAAAAAAATACATGGTCTGCATGGGATAGACTTTGACTTACTGAAGAGATGAGGATGAATACCACATAGACAACAGCTAACAGAAAGTAGAGTGTGCCACATAGACAGCACCTAACGGACAGTCGAGGCTGTATATCACACAGTTGCCACCTAACAGAGGACATAAGTCATGTGCCACATAGATGTTGTCTACTAGAAAAAAGAGGATTTGCACCCCATAGACACCACTTAACAGTGGAGGCTGTGCACACCACAGGTGCTACCTTACAGAGTGGAGGCTGTGCACACCACAGGTGCTACCTTACAGAGTGGAGGCTTTCCTAGTTCCATCTTGTTACTGTGATTCAAAAAAAAAAAAAAAACTGATGAAAAGCAGCTTATGGAAGGAAACTATTTATTTAGTTACATTTCCAGATAACAGTCGATCATTGAGTGAAATCCAGGCAAGAACTCAAGCAGGAGCTTGAAACAGAAACAATGGAGGCATGCGCTCGCTGGTAGCTCAGGCTCATGCTTGGTGAGTGTCCTGCTTAGCTTTCCGTCAGCTTGATAGAAGCTGCCGCTACCTGAGAAGAGGAGCCTCAACTGAGAAAATGCCTCCATCTGATTGACCTGCAGGCATATATGTGAAGTGCTTTCTTGATTAATGATTAGTATGGGAAGGCCCCAGGCAGGTGGTCCTGGGAGATACAAGAAAGGATGCTGAATGTGAGCCTAAGGGGGAAGCCTGTCAGCAGCACTCCTCCTTCAGTTCCTGTTAACAGGTTCCTGCCTTGAGTTCCTGCCCTGAGTTCCCTTCACCTGTAATTTTAACCTGTCATAAGTGATTGTGATGATTATTACCACAGTCGAAGGCTAACAAGAATGGCTAGCTTTCTTAGGACTCTAATTAAGCATGGAATTTCTCAACGTTTAGAAACTGGACCGCACATGTTATTCCTAGCTTGTTTAACCATTATTCCCAATTTTATTTGGGATTTCCCTTAAGGGAGTTGGATAGGCTTTCTTGAGTGATAGAGTTTATTTTCATTGGGAGTTGGTTATAAGTTATTATTGGTCTTATTTAGAGAGAAAACAAGGTTGGACTCAGGGATGTCTCTTCTTTCCTTTATCTTTCATTCTTAGGTTTGGAGATTGGGGTTGAAAAGAAGGAAGAGGGAATATAGAACTATAAAGGGATGATAGGGCAAAAAGTAGATTAGATGAATCTACTCCACAACTTACTGCCTTAATTGTTACTCACAGGTTATTTTCAAATCATTGGTATAGGATTTTATATATAGATGCAAAATAAGTTTAATTTTAGATACATTGGTATAGAACTCAAATTTAAAATTATTCTTTACACACTATATATTGTATATATACTATATATTTATATTTCTACTTTAATATGCAGTATTTTACCCATACAACACAATTATAATACAAGGTTTATTTGCTATATAATTTGAAAGTGCTATTTCAGGCTGCTTAGCATAAATAAGTTACACAAATTAATTGTTACTTCATCAAATCATGGTCATATCAATTACTAGTCTATTTTTATCACAAGAATATACATCCTAGGTGTAACAGATAGATATGATTCTATAGAAAGGTAAGGTAAAATAGTTGTGTAATGTCTTCAAAGACTTCAGAGACATACAGAATATGGCATTTAAAGATGTTTTTATTATTTCAAAGATACATGAACAATGAGACAGGTTAACTCCTGGCAACACCCATCCTACCTCAAAGATGATAGTGAGCATCAAAGAACCTCTTTATGGAGATGGCCTCAAATGTGGCAAACAAGCCACTGGGGAAAATGTCCTCATTTCTACCACAGACAGAATTCCATCTAAAAATGGGCCAGCTTGGATGCAGGTGCTGTCTACCAAGACAGAGTAAGCAACCTCAATAGTCCCTGCCTCACAAATATGTCTGTCAGATAAAGTGGGGCAGAAGGCTGAAGATGATACTTCACTGTTATAGAGAGATTTGGCCTACTATTTAGGCAGCAAACTGTTTCTGTCATCCTCTCATTTTGGAAGCTGCTAACCTGCACTCCCTGTATACTCAGGTAATCAAGTTTACTCCTTCTCAATCTCTGAAGGGGTTGAAGACCAGGGAGTTTAGTTAACCAGCCTTTCTAGAGATGCTGCTGCCAGCAGTAGGCTGGGCCTTGAAACATCAGTAAAGGATCAAGACAATCCCGATCAACATGCCCACAGGCAAATGTGCTCTGGGAAATCCCTTCTCAGGTGACCCTGCACTGGGACAAGTTGACAAAGCTAAGGGAGGGTTATCCACCACCTAGACTATTATTGCAAAGTGGAGGCTGTACACCAAGGTGGCTTGCCCACAGATGATAAAGGCTGAATTCATGTAATTTTAACCTGTCATAAGAGAGTCTCCTTTAAAATTTTTTTAAAGACTTAAAAATAAATAAATAAACCTCTTATAATTTTTCCAATTATTTAAATCTATAAAAACTCTTAAGCGGAACAAAAATATGATGCAAAGGCATAATGAATTCTACAGTCTCACTTGGTAATTCTTCTATTAAATTATCAATCACACTAATATTTGTTTGTGGTTAATGGCTGAAGTTATACTTTCATATAGCTGTTGATCGACGAAGAACTTGGTATGAATCATTAGATTTTTTTGACGTTAATATTATTGAACTCCCTCTTAATTCAATGTAACTTGAAAATGGAAGGAGGAAAAGACTGAAATTAATTTATCTGTGTAAACAGTGCAGCACATTAAAGCAATAAGCTAAATGTCTGGATGACACAGTAAGTGAGTGACAGTTTCTGTGAAAGTCTGGTCAACTCAAGACATCATTGATGATGAGGGCTTTTACGTTTTTGTCCAATTTCTGTTATTTTATCAACATAATTGCTGCCTGATACATGGTGGCCTCTTTAATGAAGTATAACTTTTAAATGATGTTGGTTTAATTTCAGTAGCTTTTTAATTAAAGCGCACCAACAGTTGCTGCTCCATTGCCTCATGGAAGAAATTAAAAGTGAAAATAATGCATAAATATGAAGCAGCTATGAGTCTGATGATGATGACTCAAGAGCCGTCTCCCATGTCTATTTTTTTCCTCTAAGTGCGGCTCATAGGGGGCCTTTAATTCTTTTGTAGACCCACAAAACAGGGTTTCTGTTGTCCTTCTCCTTGCACTACTGTAGGTAAATGCAATCTAAAGTCTTTCACCTTGGGAAGAGGAATACAGCCCACTCAGTCTAGTCTGCACATCTGCAGGCCAGAGGAAGAATGCATGTGTTTAGGGAAATAAAATGCTGTTTTCTGTTAGCAGAGCATGTGATAAAAAGCTCATTCAAGTCTACTCTCTGCTGTGATTCAGGCTATGCTGTGACAGTCCCTCATGGTGCTTCCAGCCACTAACAGATGCAGATAAAGAACAGACAGGCAACTCAATATGTAGCTAGGAATATGGTGATAGGGACTGCAAGCCACCAGGGGAAGGGACTCAGAAGAAAGAAGCAGACCCCTTCTTTGGAGATAAGAAACTAAGGCACTCAGGGACCAGCCAGTGTGGCTATCAGAGAATGCAAAGTGCAAAGTCCTTGGCATGAGAGCATGCTTGGAGAGTGTCAGGAACATCCAAGAGGATAGCAGAGGACAGCATAAAGGGAGGTGTATTCTGCTTTGTTCAAGACTGTATCCTCAGCACATCCAAGAGTCTCCCACCTAGCAAGCACTGGACTGTGCTCATGGTGCCTGGAAAATAAACTCAAATGGACAGAAGGAGATCCATTAACACTTCTTCTACCAATGAGAGTAGGTGTTGCTCTCTGGGGCTTTACTTACATGACTGTGGGTCAGTGAGAGCTGATTGGTCTAGTCTGGGTTACTGTGGGCATCTCAGCTTCAGGCTACCAGGCTGCTGGGGCTGGCTGCTTCCGGTTGAATTTACTCAGGTTTTCTCCATGTTGCTCCATCACTTCTCACAAATCAGAAATCAATTGATTATGGGGTGGCCAGCCCCAAGGGATACACCTACAATGCAATGCTTGCACCCAAAGCTCTGGGAACGTTGCAGAAGAAGGAGTAGAAATACTGTAAAAGTCAGAGTGTCAGGAAGTCTGCTGTGAGAATGTGTATCCTAGAGACAACAGGGTAGCTTTACCCATGATGCCTCAGCAATATGCCTGCCCAAACAAGTCTTGTACAATGATTATACCAATAGACATGATAACACAGAGGAAGTTATTTTCACAGAGCCCCATTCCTAGACAAAATACTTCAAGCAACTAATGAATGATGTGTGTGTGTGTGTGTGTGTGTGTGTGTGTGTGTGTGTGAGAGAGAGAGAGAGAGAGAGAGAGAGAGAGAGAGAGAGAGAGAGAGAGAGAACTAGTCTGTCCCAGGGATGAGCTATCCAATATCCAGTGGTCATCCCTGAAACTATACACATGGCTACAGTAAACAGACTCAGCAGGTTATAGTTATGTATGTGCACGTATGTATGTATAACAATAATAGTCAAAGAAAAATAATTCATCAGCTTGAGAGGAAGTAGGTGAGACATGGGAAATGTTAGAGGGAAGAAAGGAAAAGGGGACTTGAAATAACTATATTTTAATTAAAACACATTTTCAGTCCACCTGTACTTCAGTAGAGATCACAGCCAGACCAGTGTGACACTACATGTGAGAAAGAGAATACCCATTGTGCCAAGACCTGTTCTATCAGGTAGCAGGGATACCCAAAACCTCACAAATAGCTGAACATCTGGCCAAACCTGTGTAAATTCATGACCGATGATCATAAAATTAAATTTCTTATAACTTTAAGTAACTAGGAATTTTTGTTGTTGTCTTGGGATTTGGGGAGTTCTGGTTAGTCATTTGCCTTTTTGTTTCTTGAGGCAAAATCTTGTCTCAAGCTCTTTATCTTCCTGCCTCAGCCTTCTGAGCACTAGCATGGACCACAATTCTCCTGCCTCAGCCTTCTGAGCACTAGCATGGACCACAATTCTCCTACCTCAGCCTTCTGAGCACTAGCATGGACCACAATTCTCTTGCCTCAGCCTTCTGAGCACTGGCATGGTCCACAATCCTCCTGTCTCAGCCTTCTGATCACTGGTATATACTGCTAACCTGACTTGATCCATCGAGCTGGGGATTGACTGGTACCAAGGCTTGGCAGAACAACAATGTTCAGAAGGGCCAAGTATCGGTTGCTTAGAAACAAGACATTCTGTTAGGCATCATCAAATGATCCCTGCAGACCAGGAAACCAGCTTCCAATGCAAAAGGCAAGTGACTGTGAACACCTGGGCTATGCTTGCTTCTGACTGGATCATGGCTGTAGAAGAGAAGACGCATTGCCACCACTGGCTTCTCCCATCTTGTCTTTCTACTGCATCCCAGGATGCTCATGTGTGTGGGAGCACCCTCAATTCCCTCAGGCAATACATTCTGAAGAAAAAAACCACATCTCACACTATTGAGTGAACACACAGGGCAGGTACACTCCCCCCACTCCCTTTGTGCAACAGGTCTAGATAGCTGAAATTCCTGAAGGACCAAAAGTCTCAGCTTCAATAAAAATATTATTTACGTGAGTGCACCTGTGTGACGGTATGCTGTGGGTGCACGATGCCTGCAGAGAACAGAAGACTGTGTTGGGTTTCCTGAAGCTGGAGTTACAGGCACTTGTGAGATTTCCAATGTGGAAATGAACTGAAGTGCTCTGCAATAACAGAAAGCACTCGTAACAACTGGGCCATCTCTCTAGTCCCACCATTTTATTTTTTACCATCCCTAATTGATTAGGGTAGAAAATGTTCACCATGACTGTTTACTCCCATGCTTCTGACTCCATTCTCAACACAGGGTAAACAGTCATGTCACAACATGATGTGGCCCCAGTTATCTATGAGGTCAAGAGAACGCATAGTTTATTGTTTTTTTATTCCCTTCCAAGACCTTCTTCAGCAAAGTAAGTTTAGGATAGCTTTTCTCTCATTTACTGAGTTCAGCATATAAGTACCTTGTTAGTGTATCTTATTATTTGATTTGGAAAACATTTTTCTAGAAGATGTTTGATCAGTAGAAAACTTTAGATTTTTGGTGTGATTCATAAAAACAATAATTTACAGTAGCCAACTTTTTAAAAAATATTCTTTTTGTGCTAGGCAAGTCATATAACCATTCCAGGAACCCTGTAAAGTCAATGTTATTATAGCTTACATGTGCTGTATTAGAAAGCCAATGACGTCAAAATTGTAAATATTCATTCAAGATGAAGTAATGTTGTCAATCTCCTGACTCAAAGTTCTTAAACCTTATATTATAAGGTATATATTGATACAAGACTAAACTGTATGAGAGTAAAAGTTAAGCATTGGTCCCTAAAAGCATGGGATTTTGTTTTTCTTTTTCTTTTCTGTTTTGAACCTTGCTTGCCTCAATCTTTAGTGTGTAGAACACTGTCATATCTGTACAAATTAACAGTCAACAGTGGGCTACGTTGGAAATACCAGCTTGAAATTGAGATACTTACTGCATCTGTCACTGTTATGTTGCTGTAATGAAACACTAGGACCAAGAGCAGCTCAGAGGACTTTATTTTATCTTACAGCTCCAGAGGGGAAAGCCCATCATGATGGGCAGGCATGGCGGTGAAGGAAACTGGCAAGAAAGAAGAGAGAGAGGCGAAGGAGGAGGAGAGAGAACAGAAAATGAAGTGGGAACTCTCCAAGCCATCCCCAGTGAAATATTTCCTCCAACAAGTCTCTACCTCCTAACGGTTCTGTAACTTTTCCAAACATCTGCACCAACTAGAGAGCAAGTGTTCAGTGACATGAGTCATGCAAACAACCACAGGTACCATGATACCAATTAACTGTAAAGAACAAGGGTTGCTCTAGTTACATTTCTGTCACTATGGAAATGGGTATGACAAAGCAGCTGAGGAGAGAAGGGTTTATGTGGGCCCACGGTTCAGAGGGACAGAAGTGCCCTGGTTGGAAGTTGTGGTGGCTGGGCACATGGCATCTGCAGTCAGGAACACAGGGACGTGAGTACTGGTGCTCATCCAGCCTTCTTTTTGTTGTTCTCTTCAGCTCGAGGCCTATGTCATGGTGACTCAGGTACCTTCTCCTTCACTTATTCCTCTCTAGAAACCCCCACAGACAAAGCCATGTGTCCCTGGTGACCCTGAATCTGTTGAAGTGACAACCAGCTTGACTGGATTTAGAGGATTTACCAACTCAGGACTTGCTCACAAACAAAATACCTAATCAGTAAAAGGTACTTATTTGAACTGTTACGCTTTGGGGACAGATATGAAAGACAGAAATAAGATCACAGATGACATCTGAACTCTCCTCAGCATCATATGTGCTCCTGACAAACATCTCTTCCTCCTCCTCCTCCTCCTCCTCCTCCTCCTCCTCCTCCTGCTCTTCCTCCTCCTCCTCCTCTCCCTCTTCCTCCCCCTCCCCTTCCCCATCCCCTCTCCCTCCTCTTCCTCCTCTTCTCCTGTCTCTAGAGTTTTCATGGGTTTTGTGACACTCTCATTAAAAGGGGGAAACATAGTCATGAAATAGGAAAATATGGATCATATTTAAACTTGTACAAAAATTCCAATTTCAACGCTCAGTATTCGTTGGCTCTGTGGTTTTATTTATGTGGCCAAAAGGCATAAATTCATCTCATGTGAAAACTGGTAACATTGGGTGTTTCCATTAGCATGGGTGTTGAGCTAGCCTCAACCTTCCAACTCAAATACCTTTGAAGGTCAGAGTCTCAGAAAAGCTCAGTGATGCTGAAAAGCAGAACAACGTATCTAAAGCCAGCATTTAGCAGGAGTCTTAACTGTGAGACTGATGAAACTGCATGGGCAAAAACCAGATGGGGGCTCAGTGATGCTCTGCACCATGTAGCAGAGCATTCCTTCCTGCCTAAAAGAGTAGGAAGAACAGAGGAGGGTACCCACCCTGCTTCCATTCTCCACCACAGGACCTGTGATGCTAGAAAGAAATGAGGTATATTCTCTTTAGAGTTTCTGCTTTCCTGGGTTTCCAAACATACTTTTCTCTTATGCCTTTATAATCACGCTGAAACCATAACTGCTAGGACATAGTGGATGCGGTAGAGAGTTGTATTAACTTGGATGTAATACCTGCCTTAGTATGTTTTTGTCACTGTATAAGAATAACTGAGGCAGGATGTGTTATTTTTAAAAAGGAGGGGGCGAGGATTCTTAAACTCACAGATCTAGAGGTCCAAGGGAGTGATGCTGGCAGTGGCTTCTGGCAACTCTATAATAAAAAAGACAGTAAGTTAGTCCTTAGCTCAGAAAGTCAAGCTTTGCACCAGAAAAAAAAACCCATCCTTGCAGGAACCAATTCAGCCTGAAGTCAGCAGCCACAAGAGGGATGCACTAATACTCTACTTGCCTTCCACAAGGTCCCCCTCTTAAAGGTCTTACTATCTCAAGAGCCACATAAGCACAAAGCACCCATCACATGAATATTTGCAAACAAAGCCTATACAAACATAGCAGTGCCTTTTGCCTCTGGTCCCCGGCAATAAGGAGATCAGCGGTACTTTCTGTGGGGCAGCCTTTATTCCTGAGTCTGATGAAGTGATGAAGAGCCAGCGGGTAGTGGTGGCGAGGGCATCCATTTAGTACCCAAATGGAAAATCTGCTGTGTTTATGAGTTAATATTGAAGAAGACGCTAACAGAGATGGCTTCTGAGATGGCTCTGTGGTGACATGCATGCTCTTGCAGGGGACCAGGATTCTGTTCTCAACACCCATTCTGGACAGCTCACAATCTCTTGTAACTCCAGCTGCAAAGGATGCAGCTCCCTTTTCTGGCCTCTATGGGCACCTGCACACATGTTCGTGTATACACACAGACACATACACACAAATCAAAATAAAAGCATTTTTTAAATGAGGACCCTAGTGAATAGGAAGAGTGCCCATGTTTATAAAAGACTCCAGATTTTCAAGTTGTTAGTTCACAGAATTTAAAAAGATGGTGAGAAAAGTTTCAACACAGTTTTCTATAGCTTCACATTTACTTTTCTAAAAAAAATTTTAAAGCAGAGCGAAGAGTCAAATTTCTAAAGAATACTCAGCAATTTTGCTGAACATAATAGAAAGAACCATATGAAATAAGTGAATGAGATCAGAGTATGTGGAGCCAAGACGGGCAAACAGGGATCCTAGAACAGGTGCCACCCATTTGCACCTGGAAAATGAGCTGACATCTGGGTCAGTAGGGAAAACCACAGATGTTTTGATCTATAGAGAAGAAAAATAAAATTGAATCCAGATATCATATCATGTATGAAAATCAGTACCAGATGGGCTAGTAGGTAAAAGACCAACTTTCAAATAAACACAGGAGAGTTCCTGCATGCTAGCAAGATTGATAAACCAGAAAATGGATTAAACAGAGGCCTGAGTATAAATGTGAATATCGAACAAAATGGAAATCAAGGCCTACAAGATAAGTGGCAACAATACAGTCTAGAAAAATGAAAAGTGTCATATATATAAAAATGATGAACGTGCATGCCTAAGAATATAGGTTCTAAGAATACATACTTAAAGAATCTAAAATAAAAGTTATGAGAAATAAAATTAAAAATGAATGTTTCTTGTCAACTATTGTAATTGACTATTTCAACACATCTCTCGGAGCCAAGTAAATTAGTCATAACAAAACATTAAAATACCCCAACTCATAATTTGATACCCAACACATACATGCATCTTAGATTACAGAACACTCATAATCGACTGTGTAGCCCAGGAGTTATTGACAATTGGTCTTCTGGAGGACAGGGAATTCCGTTTTGTAAGAATGTGGACCCTTGCTGTACTAATCTTCCTTGTCCACTTGTCTACGTGACACACCCAGGAAGGAAGAACTTCAGCTGAAGAATTGCTTCCATCCGACTGACCTATATGCTTGTCTGTGGGGCATCTTCTCAGTTGCTAGTTTTTATAAGAGGACCCAACACACTGTGGGCAAGAGGGCCTGGGATATAAAAGAAAAGGAGATGAGTAACTCAGGAGCGGTAAGTAAGGAGTGTTCTTCCATGGTTTCTGTTTCGAGATCCTGTGTTGAGTTCTTGCCTCCTCCCCTCCACCCCAGTTGCTTTTGGCCACGATGTTTATCAAAGAAACAGAAAAACAAACTGAAACACCCTTGGGAGGTTAGTCTTGCTGCAGTCGGGTGGCCCTACACCCCTGAGCATATACACAGCACAAATTGCAATCAGTAGGCCACTGAAAAGAAAGAGGACAGGAGGAGAAGAAGTGGGAGGTTTGGGGGTGGGGCGGGTCTGGAAGGACTTAGAGGCAAGAGCTGAGAGTGAATATGAACAAGACACACTGTATGCATGAGTGCATGAAATCCTCAAATAATAGTAATAAAATGTGATGCTAAAAATTACTGAGGCGAAAATTTGTCAACAATTTTAGGCCATATGGAAACTTAGACTTAGTGACAAAATGGTAATTTTTGAAGCATAAGAATAAAATCTTCAATACTGAGAAAATGAGTGATGAAGGGGATTGAACGAAGAGCAATAGTGCAAATGCAGAGGAAGAGGAAGAAGGGAAGCAATGAAGATAGGAGCGCTGTGTGAGAAAATGAGCTGGCGAAAACTAAAGCATAACTTCATGGGATGGAATGGAAATGCAGGATAAACAGCCTTCCCACTTAGGATCATGGATTTGACCTGAGGCTATTTATATGCATGATGGAGAATAGATATGTAAGTGGTAGATAGATATAGATAGATAGGTAGGTAGACAGACAGACAGACATATAATAGATAGATAGATAGATAGATAGATAGATAGATAGATAGATAGATGAATGGATGAAAGAGGGAGATAAATATATTTTTAAGACTTCTACCCAATGCAATAAAGACAGTGACAAAAGGAAAAAAAACAGCACAAATAAACTGATCTTAACCTAATAACACAGGAAACTTTTGGCACTCGGAAATCTGTGCAACAAACATCATTAAAGAAGGAAAAGTATGTGATTATAACCATAAAATAGGAGTGAGGAGGGCCCATTGCTAATTTTTTATTAGAAGCACAGAAACAGAGGAATGAGGAATTTGAGTATTTGTGTCTATAAAACTGCAGGAAACATGGCAGGCACAAGAGCAGCAGCAAGCATCTGTAATCCCTGTGCTCAGTGTTTGGAAGGTGAGGTGGGAAGAGGAGACAATCCCTTCCCTTGTGTACACAGTGGTACACAAACAAAATCCTGCCGCAGACATGGTGGGAAGCGAAGACTAACCTCAAGGTCCTCTGATCCTCCACATGGTTGTTATGGCATGCACACACCTGAACTCAAGCACTAAACATATACACACATCCATAAACACACACACACACACACACACACACACACACACACACACACACACACACACTCACACACCATGAAATAAAGTCAAATAGATTGAGAGATGCTGGACATCGTTTATTTCAGTTAAAATTACGAATTAAAAAATTGCCGCTGTCCTCACTGCTTTGGACAGAAGGTGAAGTACTTCCCCACAGACAAACCAAAGGGAACAGAAGTGCAAATGTTGTTCCAGAAATGATTACTATGAGAACACAAGATAATCAGCAAGCATATCAGTTGATAAAGCTTTTAAGATTCAGAAGAGTACAGCAAGGTTGGCAGACAAAAAGTCTACACCAGCAAATGCCAGACATGTGAGAAAGACACTGGTTATATAGATGATATGGTGGTTTAAAAAAAAAAAAAAGACGGTACCATTCAAAGCAGTGATTTAAAATATGAAGCACCTGCCTAGATCAAACAGGGGGGAAAAAGATAGTACTTCTTATCATTAAAGTGAGAATAAAGGTGTGAACAGGTTTAAAAGGTGACAGAAGAGCTAAGCTGCTGGGGCAGAAGGCCAGAACAGAGCTCAGCAACAGAGGGATTAGGATTGAAAATGGTGGCAGGCCAGAGCCCAGAAGCAGGTTGCCAGTCAGAAGCCAGAACACTGATACTGTTTAGCAGCCACTGGCATGTGGAATGACAGAGGGACAGAAACACACCTGGCTTCTCCCCATAACTTCCCGTCCATGCTCTTGTCTGGTGCAGCCAAGGGGGATACTGGGAAATGCAGCACTCAGGCTCCATACTGGAGAAGACCAGGCAGAGAAAGCAAAGCAGGGAGTGTTTGGACCAATTATTCCCCATGTGGCCAGGCGGATGTGCTATGTGAGATCCTTGTTATCTGAGTGTCTTCCTACCTGGAATTGCAGCTCCTCCTGAGAACACCCTCTTCTGCAGCTCTGGCCTGAAGTTCAGATGGGTCCTGGAGGTCTAGAGACAGTAGGGCTCTCCAACCACTGCTGGCACCTCACTACTTACTTTATCCTCCATTTGTCTCTTCTAGCTGCCCCCCTCCTGGAGTCTATAAACAGTCCCCTTATCAAGGGCTTCAATTCAAATGTTATTCATTTTCTGCCAGGCTTCTACTTGGAAACTTTCATAAGAAAATGGTAGCCAGTGCCTAAAGCTAGAATAAATAAGAAAATTCTCAAACCAACTTTACCAGTTGGTTTTCTCCTGGAGTCTTCTATTGTCAGAGAGGGAGGGGAAAAAATCAAACTACAAACTAACAGTGAAATTGTTTCTAAACTTTGAGATAAAATATATATGTTTTGAACATCCAGCTCTATTTCCCAAAACTCTTCCTGAAGTTAGCAAAGCACTCCAGCACCATTTTGTCACTTGTGTTTTCCTAGGCAGCCCTAAGGTATGTCAAAAATCTCAAATGTAACCAACAATGAATAAGTAAGGCCAGTGTGGCAGAAGCTTCTGTGGGGCGTGTTTCCGGCTATGTGTCTCCAGTGGCTGTCAGAGTGGGGTGTGCTTCCGGCCACGTGTCTCCAGTGGTATCAGATGCATTCTGATGGATCGCTTTAGATCTTTTTGTCTTCCCAATTTTGACTTTTTCAAAATGAATTCTTAAAAGAGAACTAAAATCCACCTCCTAAGGTTGTTTTTTATCACTCCTTCTTCAGATGGTGGTAGTGTAGAGCATGAAGGCTTATGCAATTAAAAAAAAAACTATTCAAAATATGGACACTTCCAATTTATGAGGAGCACAAAGAACTTTGTGCTGTGCTTCTAGAAGACCAAACTATGGGATTGCTAATTCTCTACAGGCAAGAAGAAGATCCAGGTCCATCACTACTGATGGGGAACGTCTGGGGAATTGGTGTTTGGCTCATTCCTGAAAACTTTCTAAGTCTGTGTTCCTGCCTCCAAACATTTCCGCAAACCTACTCAGGTGCATGTGACAAAGTTCATTGCTGTTTCCTCACCGTGTCACCAGCTAGTAGAACAGATGCTCTTAGGCTGACTGCTGGTTTAACAAAATGAAAGGGTGCTTTAGTCTCAGGCTTGTTACAAGTCTCAGTCCAAGTGGACAACTCGATCAAACGCATCTTGTGTAACTCCATCTTGAAGGGAAAAGAGATAAATGATGGACAAGAAACAAAAGCATAATAGCTCTTGAGACTGAAGGATCAGACAGATAAAGAAAGAAGTAAACTCAGCATCATATGGGGAGGGGGATGGTTCTGACAGGATAGAATCAGAATGATCGTGTGACCTCTGGAGACCACCCTAACAACCTCCAGTAGGAAAACTTACTCTCCAGAGTGTCCACTAGAGGATCTATCATGGGTTCAACAAAATCCACAGTCAAAAAGTTGAAAGAGAGTGTGTAACTGTTGCTGCTATTGAGAGCTTTCACAGTGACTGACAGAGAAGCAGCAAGGCTCTAGTAGATGACAGTGGGAAATAAAGAGGGGAGTTATCACAAAGAACAGGCTCTGAAGCGGTGACAATGGCAGAGGCGTGGAAGCCATGGTCCTAAAGCAGAATTTAAAAGCAGGAGTCTTCCCAAGTCTCAGAGAAATACAGAGCCCAGAGAAGCTGTTTGGAAATCAGGAGGCAGCAAAATTATGGAGTAAATATGTGCGGGCAAAGTTATGAACATAGATACTACAATAAACAAAGGAAGTCTTACGAAAAGACATACCAAACAGACAAAAACACAGTAACATTTATGTTAATAAAAATAATTCCCTCCATACCCAGGAGACAAACTTTGGGCTTGCCTAGCTATGTTGACTTTTAAAAGGAATAACTTTATATG
This sequence comes from Acomys minous, assembly GCF_964271855.1. NCBI lineage: Eukaryota > Metazoa > Chordata > Mammalia > Rodentia > Muridae > Acomys > Acomys minous. The sequence goes on along the minus strand of NC_140490.1, from coordinate 26,552,272 downwards.
TCGTCATCTGTACCCAAAAATAGCAAATCAAAATGTTCCATGAAGTACCCACAAAATAAATTACTCAAACTTTAAATATGCTTTACATTTTTCTTCAGATTTGGCTTCCTTTTTATTTCTCATTAAGGCCCAAACTACTGCCAATGTTGAAATGTATGGTTTTATCTATTTTTAGTTAAAGTTCTAACATATTTTCATGTGAGGTTTTTTTTTTTTCTTTCCTTTTCCATGTAAAAGAGCCTGGCCAGCCTATCCAAGTTTCTCCAAACATTTTCAGATTTCTGTCTTAGTTTCCTTTCTATTGCTGTGACAAAACACTATGACTAAGGCAGCTTATCAAAGAAAACATTTAATTGGGTTCACAGTTTCAGGGAACTAGAATGCACAGTGGCAGAGCAAAGACAGCAGAAGGAATTGAAAGGTCATGTCTTGATGCACAAACAGGAAGCAGAGAGGACACTAGGAATGGCGGGAGTGTTTTGATACCTCAAAGCCCACCCTCAGTAGCACACCTCCTCCCACAAGGCCACACCTCCCAGTCCTTCCTGAACAGTTCCACAAATGTGGGAGCAAGTATTGAAGTACATGTTCCTATAAGAGCCATTCTCATCCCGACCACCACAGTTCCATTTGGGATTCTTAAGCAGTAGTAAACCTCATCTCTAATTTTTAGTTGCCATCTGTTTTCTTTCTTTATATTCTTTCTTCTGGCTCTGATAAACTAGGAAATATAAGGTGGGTGACAAAAGTCTGCCAGTTACTTCTGCAAACATGTTTTTACAACTAAGAGAAACTGTTTGTCTTTTAGCCACTTTCACAGGGCATGTATGGTTGCATCAGATTAGCGTTCAGGTGAGACTTGGCTACACAGAGAGAGGGCTGCTTCTGGAGCCAGGCAGGGAGGAAAGAGCATCTGGGCAGGTGCTGTTTTAACCACCAGGACTGCCGTTGTGCCATTGTCAACTAAATCAGTCCTTCTTTCCCTGGGAGGGGAATATTTCTTTGAAATTTTGTCGTTCTTTCTTCTTCTTCTTCTTCTTCTTCTTCTTCTTCTTCTTCTTCTTCTTCTTCTTCTTCTTCTTCTCCTTCTCCTTCTCCTTCTCCTCCTTCTCCTTCTCCTTCTTCTTCTTCTTCTATCCCTCCCCTCCATGTCATGACACATGTGTGAGGGTCAGAGGATAATTTGAGGAAGTTGCTTCTCTCCTCCCATAAGGACTCGAAGAACTGAACTCGTGTTGTTAAGCGCAGCAGCGAGCAACTTTATTTGCTGAGCCATCCCACAAGACTAAATTTATTTTCTGTAGTTTATTTTAGAAAAATAAAATCTATTGAATGTGGTTGTTTAAACCACATATTATCTTCCCCCCCCCACACACACACATTATTCTTCCCTTTAAAACTCAGATTTTACAACATGAGACCCAAGGAAAACACTCTGCAAAGGTTTGCCCCACTGCCTCCATACATACTCATCCCTTTCTAATACATAAAAGTTACTATGAATTAACTCTTATTGTTGACACAGCCTAAGCAGAGAAACCAAATAATCACCTAGGCTACTCTTAAGGTGTGCTGAAGTTACATATGTATTCACAGAATGGTCAAGAAGTTATACTCAGAGGAACACAATGCAGGATAAGTATTGGTACTCACTGAAAATTAGGTTTGAAGTGTTTTATAGTAGAATTACCCAGAATATGCCAGAGTAGGAGAACTAACTGTATGTCCTTCAATAGAAGAAAAGGTAATGATGTAATTTTATTCTGAAGTTATGAAAGTAGGAAGGATTCAATTTATATATATTATACATATGTGTGTGTGTGTCCATTAGTTATACTACCTTGGCTAGGGATATAACTGGTAGCATAGTTGCCTCTCATACACAAGGCCCAGGGTTTGACAGCCAGTGCTACTAACAAATTAAAATTAAAAAACAAAAGGCCAGCAACAAATTGAATCCAGGACAGCCAAGGCTACAAAGAGAAACCTTGTCTTGAAAAAACAAAACAAAACAAAACAAGACACTACAATGAAAAGTCCCAGGGCTGGAGACATGGGTCATTGTTTAAGAGTATGCAGCTCTCCTGCAGAGGACCTGAGCTACCATTAGGTGCATCACAAGCCCCTATAACTTCAGCACCGGGGTGTCCAACACCTCTAATTTACTCCAACACTATGCTCATGTGCATAGGCCCACTCTCAGACACATATATTTGATAAAAAAAATACAATATTTTTAAATTACTTTAATAAATTAAGGAAATAATGAAAATGGTCCCAAAAGAAATAAAATTAAACACATAGGACCAAATTTAACCAAAAATTTGTAAGACACTTAGAGGAAAAAAAAACCTTAAACACTATAGAAAGAAGGGAAAGGATCAAACAAACACAGAAACACCCCATGCTCACATTTCATTGCTTGATATTAGGAGGGAAGTGTTCCTGAAATTGGTCCACAGATTTATCATAAAGCCTATTAAAATCTAAATTACCCCTTTAAATAAAACAATGATCTGATCTTAGAACTCATATGGAAATACAGGGGATCAAGAATAGCCATGACAGCCTTGGAAAACAACCCAGCTGGTTGCCATGTCCTAGTTTCCAATATTAAGAAAAACTACAGTACTCAAGATAGTGTGTCATTGGCACCTGTGATGGGATATAAAAAGCATCAATGTGGGACTGAGAGTCCAAAGGCAAAACTTCTTACTTCTGATCACGTGATTGCTCATAAGGGTGCCAAGACAATTTAAAGGGGGTAGAACTGTATTTCCAATAAATGTGACATTAAAATTCTGATTCCCATATGCAAAAAAATGTAGTTCTCTAGTGCAGAATTCACATTAGAATTTACTACGGATAGACTTATTTGCTTGAGTGTAACAGCTGTGAAACTCCTAGAGGAAATAACACAGTAAATTTTTGGGCCCTTTAGTGAAGTAATAATGACTTAGCTGTGATGTCAAAAGTACAAAAAAAAAAAAAGGAAAATTGGATGTTATTCAGAATTAAAACATTTGTGCATCAAAGACTGTATTGGGAAGGTGGAAAGGGAGCCCACAGGGAGGGAAAAGACTATTTCAAAATAAAATACATTCTTGAACATAACTACTTAAAAATGCTCTAAAACTCAAAATTCTCAGTACCACATAATACTACAATAAGAAAGTCCATATCTGACTTCCTCAGAGGTGTCATGGTCACAACTGTGGCATGCTGAAAATAGCATAACTAAGCTATCTCATTATATGTGTGTGTGTGTGTGTGTGTGTGTGTACATATATATACGGATATTCTCAAACCTCACAGAAATTTGAAATACAAATCATATAAAATACAAATCATTTCAGAGAAGAGATCCTCCAGCCAAAGGAAACTCGGTCCAGAATCAATAAGAAACTTATAATCCAGCAATAAAAAGACAAATAATACAAATTTTAAAAACATTGTGTGTGTGCACATGTGCATGTACACACATGCAGGTGTGTGTGCATGTGAGTGCAGTGCCATGGAGGCCAAAAGAAAACATTTGGACTTGGAGTTACAGGTCATTGTGGGGGAAATGTTGGCAAGACTTCAGGAGGGAAAATACAGGGATTGGGAAAACAGACAGAACAATGATAAAAGTTTTGTATGCTAGACAGGCAGTAGTGGCATGCATTTTTAGTCCCAGCACTCAGGAGGCAATCAGCAGGCAGATCTCCAAGTTCCAGGACAGCCAGGACAGAGGAACCCTGTCTCAAAAAAATGAAGAAGAAGAAGAAGAAGAACTAGAAGAAGAAGGAGGAGAAGAAGAAGAGGAGGAGGAGAAGAGGAGGAGGAGGAGGAAGAAGTTGTTGATTTCCAAGCTACAAAGTAAGTGGATGTGCAATCACCAAGATCCTGAACTGCAATCAGAAATCACTGAGGTCCAACCCCATCTGCCAGAAATCACCAAAGGATGCAGAGTGGCAACAACAGGCCTTTTAAAACAGAGCGAATGAAGGAAAAAAGAAGTGATGGAAGAGTTACAAGCTTGGACCTAGGAAGTACACCACGACCTAGGAAGTAGAAGCAGACAGTTTATCATAAGTAGATAGTAAATTTTTTCCCAAAACTTTTCTACATCTAATGAAATAATGATTCTCCTTTATTGAGTTACTGCAGTAAATTCCATTGACTTTTTTAAATGTTAAATTAACTCAGCATTCCTAAAAATTACTTACTGATTGTTAACTAGGCACTTTTAGACCTATGTCCAGGGAACACTGACATATATGTACACATATTTTTCTTGCTGCGACAATATCTGAGACAAAGAGATTAAAATAGAAAAATGTATTTTAGCTTAAAATTTCAGAAGGTTCTATAGTCATCCTTTTTAAAATAGGTTCTTATATCTAGCACCCTTCTAACCCTTATTCCACACTAAAACCTTCCAACCCCACAGCTCTACATAGCAAAGAAGGAAGCTTACAGGGATAGGAGGTGTAGACCTCTTTAGACTGCTTCCTGCTGAGCAGGGGCATTGGGTTCCTAGGGACAAGTCCAATCTTTGTGGTGAGAATATCTCCAAACAGAGATTCAGCAAACCAGTAAACCACTAAATACAGCAGGGGAGACAGCAGCCACCACGGGCTCTCTCTGGGCTCTCACATTTATACCTTCTCCAGAATCCCAAGAATTAAGCTATCTGACAAAACAGCTGACAAAAATCACACCTCTCCTAGAGCACAAGACAATCATAGTTAGTGGCCGTGGACAATCCCATATCCCAATATGGGATTAAAACAAAAACATTTGCATAAAATAACGGTGTTGTTTTGGGGTTTTTTTGTTTGTTTGCTTGCTTGTTGTTTTGTTTTGTTTTGTTTTTGTTTTTTTCAAGATAGGGTTGCTCTGTGTAACAGCGCTGGCTCTCCTGAACATAACTGTGTTTTTTAATAACCCAAAGTTATTACTACAGGGTTCAGTCCATGGTAGGTTTGTTGCAATTTTCTAGGACTGTAGAGAGACAGCATATCATAGTAGAGGGATGTGGCAGAGAAACTGTTCACCTTCTGCCAGACTGGAGGCAGAGGGAGAGAGTCAAAAAGTGATACAGGCAAGGTGTGTACCCAAGGGCATGCCCCAGAGTCCTACAATTGGATGCTACTTTCCAGACTTCCACCAGAATTTAAAATAGTACCACTAGCTGGGGATCAAGCCTTCTAAACATACATCTGATAGATAGATGATAGATAGATAGGTAGATTGGTTGATAGATAGATGATATATTGACCATATGCATGTAAATGTATGGCTGTGTACCCTTTTGTGTCTTTGTATGTGTGTCTTGGGGATTTCTATATGACATAGGCAGCTAAGTGGTATTAACTGATTTGAATAGGGTTATTCTGAAAGACATAGTATAAATTATTTTCCCTTTCCTCAAAGAGTCACTATAACTTAGAAATTAAACTACTAGAGCCTGAGGTTTTCAATCAGCATCTTTATCTTCCACTTTTAAATGCTGCCATGTAGACAAGGTTTGTGCCAGCAAGCTTCCGTAACTACAGGCTCAATAGCAGCTTGCATTTGCCTCGCTGCCTGGGCAGCAATGGTTTTGTTGTTGTTTTGTGCGAGGTTTTAAGCACTCCAGGAGATTCCAGTTGTACCTGAGCCAAAAACTTCTTCTATGACCTAAGGATGAAAAAGAGCAAATCAAAATGAAGAGAGTGTGTGTGTCAAAACATTGACTAGTGTGATGGTTTGAATAGCAGTGGCCCCCACAGGCTCATGTATTTGAGTGCTTGCTCATTGGGGACTGGTGCTATTTGACAGGGATTAGGAGGTGAGACCTTGTTTGGAGGAAGTGTGTCACTGTGTGGGCTTTGGGGTTTCAAAAGCCCAAGCCAGGCCCAGTGTCTCTCTCTTCCTGCTGTCTTTAGACCTGGATGCAGAACTTTCAGCCACCATGCTCTCTGTCATGAGGATCATGAACGAAAACCCTGACACATTAACAAGCCCCAGCTAAATGTGTTTCTTTATAAGAGTGGCTGTGGTCATGGCCTCTCTTCACAGCGATCAGTCACTGACTAGGACAACAAGTAAGGAACTTGTCACAGAAACATCAGTAACGCAAGAGACGCTATGGACGTGACAAAGATGCAGAAGACGTGAACAAGGGGTGATGTTCTCGTATAGCTTTCAAAGTCTCTAATCAAGGTGATGCGTCAGACTGAGGAACTCAGTAGAATGATTCATTTGCATGCCTCTGTGAACCTTAGGCTAGTGGTTGAGTTCTTTGAAATTCAGTTTCATCCACAAACCAGCCATAAAAACTCCCGTACAGCAGTAACCACAAGAGTGTGTGCTGTTGCTCCCACTGAAACTATCTACTTCATTGTTACCTGTCATATTAAATAGGAGCAATGCTCCCGGTAGCGTTAAATTAAACAAGCTATCTAATGAGTGAAATTGCTCTCCAGATTTTAAAAGCAAACAATGCATTAGTCAGTGATGAAGGGCGGGACAAAGGAAGAGGGTGCAAATTAAAATTACGTTAATGTGGTGATTATTCCCTTCTACAATGTGTCCTCATTTACTAAATTAGCTCAGAAGCTGTTCACTCACATTTCTTCAGTATTTGGCCTAAGCTCAAGTCTGCCACATAACCCTGGACATTCAACAGCATCTGTGCAGAAAATCATAGAACTGGAAGAGTGGTGCTCTAAGCAGTCTCTCATGACACATTGTCATGAATTCTCTTCATTTTCAGCTCTCTTAATTCAATGTCACTCATATTTTAGAATAAAATAAATAACAAACTTGCAAAGCGGCTCCCCTGGTAGAAACAGGTATTCTTCTATAGGCTGGAGGAAAGGAGGTCTGCAAGGCCAGTGTCTCATGCGCACTCTCAGCTCATGGTCACAGGCAATGTCACGGACAAGGAAAAAGGAAGAGTAGCTGAACTTGAAATTCCTCACACACAAAGAAAAGGTTAACTCTGGGCTAACTCTATATTCCCCTCACTTCAAAAAGAAGTCCACTTGGGGCTAGAGAGATGGCTCAGAGATTTAAGAGCACTGACTGCTCTTCCAGAGGTCCTGAGTTCAATTCCCAGGAACCACATGGTGGTTCACAACCATCTATAATGTGATCTGATGCCTTCTTCTGGCCTGCAGGTACAACACTGTATACATAAGAATAAATAAGTAAATAAATCTAAAAAAAACCAAACAAACAAAAAACCAAGAAGTCCACTTTAAGTAGTACCTTAAAATTGGATGGTGGTTTATTTTCAGGTACGCACCAGAGAATGTTGTTAGTTTGCAGTAGCACCCAACACAGATCCTGTTGGGAGAAGCTGTGGGTCAGCACATGGCCATCACTCCCCTTGTTCACGAAGAGAACCAGGGAAGCCTGTGAAAAGGGCTGGCTGTTCACACATGACTTCAAGGAAGAGAAAGATAGTTCTTAAGTTTGAATCGAGGAAAGGGAGGCTCTATCTGGGTGACTTTTAATTCTGGATATATCAGATGGGGAGGACCCAGGACTTTGTCCTCAGAAATCTCTCAGTTCAAATCAGTTTCTTTGTCAAGAGTATAAGACCGCCTCTGCCTAAACTAGTAAACAGGTGTAGCTCCTGAAACCTCAGGGCCAAAAAGAGTTTGCCTGAATTAACTCTCAAATCCCTTCATTTGGAATTTCCAGACCTGGAGTCAAAACTGATTAAAAATCAAAATCTGTTTCCAAATAACTCTTTCCAAATGTTCCAACAGAGGGAAACATTAAAATTCCTCAGGTTACAAAATACCAACAGGATTCTTCTGCAGGGTCCAGCCTGGCAAATGCAGTCTTCACCTTCATCAATGACAAAGAGACCATTGCAGAAAGTAACAGCCAATCAAGCTGCAGAGCTGTGGATCCCAGTCCCAATGGACACATCTACAACACACGGCACCTAGGGCTCTTAGATCACTGCAGAAGAAGGGCAGAAAGATTGTAACAGGCAGAGGAATGGGGGAGTCTGCTGTGAGACTGCGTCTCCTGGGTATGTCAGAAGCTATAACTATATTGCCTCACCATCACGATTACCTAAGCATGAGCTGACCAAGGAGCAGATGAGACATGGAGAGTGGGAAGTCCCAAGAGGCCTTAGCCCTACACAAAGAATTACATGTAAAGAATTCTCAGAGAGGGAAAAACAGTGCTCTCCAGGGAAGAGAATATACAGACTGAGCAGCGGGTATTTATATATTTAGGAATGTGTGTGAGGGCAACAATTAATGAAATAAGAGGCTATGAATTGAAAGAGATCAAGGTGGGGTATATCAGTTTCCAACTGAAACTGTAAATAATGATGATGATGATGATGATGACGACGAGGAGGAGTAGGAGGATGATGAAGGTGGTGGTGGTGGTGACGGCAGCTATTTTTCATGTGAGGAGCAAGGACGTTATAAGGCTGAGCTGCACTATAATTCTGACACTGACCCGTCTGGCACTTACCAATATGACAAACTGATTCCAAAAGATAGCCCTGCAGAGGGCAAGGAAGAAAAAAATGTTTATAGAGAAACCAGAAGGGCCATGCTCCTTCACCAAGAACCAATGCAGTTGCGTAAGAATAATCCCTGCTGGGTGGCAGAAGCAGGTGGATCTCTGAGTTCAAGACCAGCCTAGTTTACAGAGTGAGTACAGGTCAGCCAAGACTTTGTCACACAGAGAAAACCCTGTCTCGAAAAAACAAACAATAATCCCTGCTGGCTCCAAGTCTCACTTGGAGTCTTGTGACACAGTTGCCTCACTTGGGGACTGAACAAAGGAGCTACTTTGCCCAGCAGTTTCACCAGCTTTCCAGATGTCACCCCAGCCATCTGCGTCCCCAGCCACTATCGTCAGGAATGCTAACCCTGTTAGGTTCTTGGGACAGGAAAAAAAAATGCTTTTGTGTTTCCATCTTGTTTAATTCCAAAATATATTTTTATTTGTCCTATCTCTTCGATTTATAATTCCTGTGAGAACACGAACTGTGCTTTTAATAGTATTTGTCAAATCCCAATTTTTCCAAAGGTGTAAAATAGAACTACTATACACTAAACCTGAAAAAGTAGCAAAGTTATAAACTCAAATCAATATTTTCTCTTCCCAAGGACAATATATTTTCTCACACAGACTTCTGTGCATGGCAGGTATTTGTGTTTAAATGGGCCACTTCCTGACCTTCAAAGTCAGCAGGGAAGACCCTGGACTACAGAAGAGAAGCGGGATGTGCAGAGACAAATATATATCATGTTTATTTACCTTTTATTAGTCCACAAATATTTAACAAGCCACAGAAATTCTGATGCACTCTTGATAGTCAGAGAAATATTCTAGATGGAAAAAGAATCTGTGAGTGTCCTTGGGATATAGAAGAGGCAGAGAAACCAAGGTGTCAGTGAATACCCAATCTGCAGACACTGCAAAACAGAAATTTTCAAATGTGTCTCTTTCAACAATCTTCAAATGGAGAAGACACTGGGGCCTCCCTACTACCTCCCAGGAGTACTTCAGTGTTTTCAAAATAGAAAAGGTACAGGACACTACGTATGAGGAAAGAAGAACATCAGGTACGCCCCCAAAGATGGGTATCACTTGCAAAAGGATCCCAAGCTGTTGCTGTGGCTGACATTCCAGAATCTTCCATGTAAAGTATTCAAGGAAGACAATGGCAGGTGGTTAATCTGATGAAGCATTCTAAAGGTACAAACATCTAGAAGTAATAAACCATCGGAGAGTCCTGACTACAGCCTTCAAAGAGCTCAGAGAAATGGGAGCACTTTTGTGTGGTGAATTAGAGCCTACAGACGTAACACGTGCCCTTGCTAATCTACGTGAAGGTGGTTCCCAGGCCTAAATTAAATATAATTTCCTAGCCATGTTCATTCTAGAGCTAAAGCAGCGAGTCTCAGCTTCTGTCACAGATTTGGAAAATCCTGAAGCTCACGCAACAATTTAGATTAATTAAATAATTATCTATGAGGTTGGAGCTCAGGAGTCTAGCCTTTCTAAATCTCAAGTGATTCCATTGTTTGGGAGCCAAAGGCTCCATTATGCCTCCATATATCAGCACATGCAGAACTTGAGGCAGCTATCGTTCCTGGCTATTCCACAACCTATACAGCATCTGTGAAGTAAGCCATTAATACCTCAGAGCCCCGGTCATAAATAAGTGTAGAACAAGCACATTGTTTCTCTTACTACTTAATTTAATGCCTACCTTTTAAAGAAAACCTACAGCATGTACACACACATGCACACACACACACACACACACATACACATGTACATTGATGTGTGTGTGTGTGTGTGTGTACATCCTTTTGATAAAGAAAATTCCAGAATTGTTAGCACAATTTGTTGAAGCCTAAGCTTTGAAGTAATACCCTGCATCCTACCATGTAACTCTCATCTCTAGTAAATACAGCTAACAAAACTGTGGACTGGAGCTAAATAGAATTACACATATTGAAATGTTAGCAGTGGAAATGGATCTGTCTATAATAATAGTAGACAATTTCATTCCCCCTCACTCCCTTCTCTGCTTTTAGCAAGGAAAATAATCTAAATACTGAGCTGCTCAAATTGCTTTGACTCCAACCTAAGCATACACCATTGCCGTGAATAAGCAAGAATTCTCAGTCCTGACCCACTGTAAAGCTTACAATGCATACAATTTCGAGTCTAATTATTAAGAATAAAAACATAATTTCAAATACACAGTTGTGAACCCCATCCCCAGCTTTGCAAGCGAAAGGCCTTAAAAGGTCTGTGAAACTCAACTGTTCCGTTTCTCTGCCTCCGCAGGCACCTCACTGTGACGTTGGTGCTTATGGTGGATGCTCCACAGGGACACACTGGACATCAGGATGGGAAGCAAGTCAGCAGCGCTGTTGCCATGTCAACATCACACAGCTTAGCTTCTCCTCCACTGTGAACTCACGATCACCTGGTCCTTCTTGATTCTTTCCCTCAAGGTGGAGAAGGAAAGGCCATGCAAGGCTCCAGTTCTCTGCTTGCTGCATTGCTGATGGCCACTTCATTACAGTAGGAATGGTGATCCCTTGTCCCATCTCCTGCTCAGCCCAAGCAGCCCCTAGCTGACACACGCCCAGCGCATATAGCCTTGCAGTGGCCTTCTTCCTGATCTTAATTCTGTTTCTCCACAGGGTCTTGTTTTCTTTTCAGTTTATTGTCTGTCAATGTGCGTTACATGTATAATTCTCAATTTCTTAAAGATTCTATTCCCAGGCACCCATGGAATTATTCACTAACTTTACTACTATTTATTGAATATTCCAGAGCTTTATGATACATAGACAGCAAAACTCACTGTCTGGGCCCTGAATGGCTAAAATAATCCTCAAATAAATAAGCACATAAATCAATTTATAACCACTCACAGTGGCCCATTGTATTAGTAACTTCCTTTATCTCTAATACAGAATATCTGGCATAAGTGTTCATTGATGGTTTACAAAGGCATGGCTGCATTAGCAGCCTCCGAGCTGTGGCAGTGGTGTGAGGCAGCTGGTCACATTATGCCAGGAGACAGGAAACCAACAGCTGTGGACAGACGCAGAGTCTAAACCCCAATGGTCCCTCCCAAGTGCCTCCGTTCTTCCTGCTCAGTCTCATAGCCTTAAAGGTTTCCAGGCCTCCCCAAACAGTATCACCATCTAGTGACCACATATGCAGACTCCTGAGCCTGAAGGAGCAGTTCACAGTCGAGCCACACAGAGAACATTCCGAGAAACAAGTGAGGACTTTCCATGGGGCAACAGGCTTGAATTGAGACATTTGCATATGATGAGGAGCCTATAAGGCAAGGGAATGTTTTCAATCAGGAGGGTAAAAGAATGGACTTTGTATTCTTGAAACCACTTAGCTTTCAAATGGGACATCTTTTACTATGCACTCAACCTGATCGGCATGACAGACGGACAGACATGATGAAGCTAGACACTTTATTCAGTAATACCCTGCTTGCTCTCTAAGCCAGGGGTCAGGAAACTGGCCAGCAAACAAACCTGGCTCACTGACTGTCCTTTGTAAATAAAACTTTATTGGAAAACCACTGCACATACTTGCTGTGATGTCTGCAGGCACCTCCCTCTACCAGGAGAGTGCTGAGTAGTTGGCCCACAGGCGCCACAAACATCCACCGCCTGCCTCTTTACAAGGAGAGTCTTTCAGAGACCACAACACTACCTTTCTTCTCCTGTCTTGGTACAAGATGTGGTCCCAAAGCCATCTATAGCCACAGTGAGGCTTGGAAATTAAGTGTCCAACTTCCAACATCCATGAAAGAGGCTCAGGAAAGTTACACACCCAAAAGTATCTCCCCAAAGTGCACCTAAGTCAAACAAAATGGTGATTCTGTGCTCTCCAGTCTCAACCTCCCCGACTTTCAATTTCTTTCCCATATAAAAGAGAACTTCTTTTCCCCTTATAGTTGCAAAGATGATTGAATAAGGTAAGGGCAATAAATACCATAATTACGTAAGTGTTGAGTTCAGGGTCTGCTCGCAGTCAGCCTCTTTCCACCCTCTGCCTTTCAGTCTTTCATTGTGCTTGATGGATGTAGCTTTACCTTGTCCTTCCTCATGTCAGGCATTTGTTTAGAAATGCAGGATAAAAGAACAAACGTTTCTAGCATAAGGCCTTGGTGTTGGAGGAGGCACACGTACAGGGCCTATTGTTTCTTTTTAGCTGCTAAGTGCAGAGGAATCTTTGAAAACAAACCTTTGCAAGTAAGTTTCTAGCAAAGCTCTCTTGGCTTTAGAGTGAGTTGGGGAAAGTTCTGGTCTTCTTAGTGATGAAAGTCAGGGCTGGAACAGAACGAATGAGAGAGGTCCTGTTCAAGGACCTTGTAAAAGATTCCACCCACTTCCTAATCTGTGCTCTTGACCCAGCAGCCCCAATCTCCACATTAACCATTTCATACGTGAAGGGACCTGTTCTCCAGACCCAGAAGCCCCTTCAGAGCAAGGCAGGGGTATCCTTATGCCGGTAACTGCTATGTAAGGGGCTTTAGCTATGTAAAGGGCAGATTGGAGACCAGCAATCCCCATGGAACCCAGCAACCATGCCAAAACCAGTCTAAACAAGCTTCTAACACTGCCAGTCAGGGGGGGAAGAGGGCTCCAAACTCTTCAAAAGCACCCTACTCCATCTCTCTGGCCGACTCCTCATTCCTACCTATGAAACTTGCTTCTTTACTTGCAGTGTGACTCCAAAACACATCTGTTCACACAACTGTCTTTGTAGGAACAAGTGTCAGAATTCTAAGCTCCTGGATGTTCAGCTCAAGAAATTGCTTGCCATTAAATTTTGAAGTCTTCAATGATGCTTATCTATTTTCCATCAATTGACATTTTTAAAAATCTAAGTCTTTTCAAAGTATAAATGCATGGTATTTGGAAAATGCAGGGTGTTTGTTGTATTAGAAGGATATGAGTAGTTATGTGTTTGCTGTTCGCCTTGCAGTGCTAAGCATCAAGCCATGGCCATATACACACTAGTAAGCACTGTGTCTTTGAACTAGGTTTTTTTGTTTTGTTTTGTTTTTTGAAACCTAGCGTCATCTGTGGCCCAGGCTAGGCTCAAAATCATGAGCTTCCTGTTCCATCCACCTAGGAGAGCTAATATTATTGGTGTGTTCTCTAGCTAGAATTTTTTCCATCATAAATACCTCATAAAGAAGAATACAAGCTCAAAACTGAGTGCACTATTCATCTATGAAAATAAAAGATAACATATAGATATAAAAATGTCATCCTTGACACACATCCTTTTGACACACATACAATTTGAAGTATATATTCCCATTGAAAACAGTATTTTGGTACACATTCAATTTGAAGTATATACTCCCACTAGGAATGATTTTGATTTTGAAAAGTGCTATAGGCATCTCACAACTTTAACACCTGGTATCCACTGGAGATGAGTTAGATATATGGAAAAGGTGTAATCTGTATGGGGTCATGGGAGCCAAAGAATAACTTCATTTCCTTGAAAAATAAACTGACTCAGAAAATGTTGTGACCTACAAAACAGGGGTAGGTAGCCCTCTCCAGAAAACAGTGCCTAGTCTTGGTGAAGGTCTCAAACACAGGAGGGCAGAGGTGGTAGAAGCCAGCCAAGGGCTTCCCAGGCCCTAAGCAAAGTCGGCAGCCAAGGCTGCACTTCTCCAAATGATAGCCTTGCCAAGTCCAAAGACAGGGCACCTTCAGAATGAGAGGCCAAGACAAGTCCTGCCAATTTGCAAGGAACTGGCAGGGCAAACGTTTGCATGGCTGCTGGAGAGCTCGGCTCCTCAAGAACAAAACAGCCATTTGCTTTTCTTTCTTTATAGGAGAGTGAATTCAGTTTCAAGTTACAGCCATAACTTCCCGTTTATTTCTGAGGAGCTGATGTAAACTCACCCATGTTGGTAAATGGTATTGCTTAAGAGAAACAGAAAAACAAAAGTAAAGGATGTCTGGTAAATAGGCGGCCTACAATAAGTGTTCTATAAAACCATGAATAACAAGCTGATATTTCAGACCCCAAAAATGGAGAACTTTTCAGATAATAGAGAACGAAACATACACAGAAACATGCATGTGCACGCACACATGTACAGGCAGACACACATTTGTGCACAGGCACAATACATACATATACAGATATACATACATTGCACATAGACTCATACTTTCACACACACATACACACACACACACACACACACACACACACACACACACACACACACATGCATGCACACTCACAACTTTCTGACCACCTCACTGACCCACGATAATAACTGATTTACTTGCTTTCTGACAACGTGGTCTTTTATCTTGCCCTACAGGTTTGTAAGAAAAACATTCCGACATCCATTACCATTTGCACTTTTCTCTCTCTCTCTCCCTCTCCCCGCCCCCCCCTCTCTCTTATTTAATTTATTTTAAAAGCTTCTCCCATCATCACCATGACCACTTACCAACTCATGGCTGCGCTCTGGACCTTTTGCTTAAAACTGGCCTCTCAGGATGCCGGCCACCACCAGCCATGACACCTCATGCCGTGCTTCACCCTAAAGCTCTTCTTCTTTCTGTGAGCATCCCCTTTTGGTTCAGACCAATGCGTTGTCTCACTTTTCTTCCAATCTCTTCGAAGAATTCCCTCTGGTGTCTTCTTAGATGGTTATTTTATTTAAATTATACGAATATGTGAGTGGGTGTGTGCAGGCAGCACCAGAGGCCAGAGAAGTATTGGGCTGTTGAAACTGAAGTTACAAGCGGTTCTGAGCTGCTGCTGTGGGTGCTGGGAATCAAACTCGGATCTTCCGCAAGAGCGGTACACAGCCTTGACTCTGAGTCATCTCTCCAGCCCCTCTTTAGTAAGTCATGAGAATATGGCTCCATCTCACTTAGGTGCCTTTGTTCACAGCACTGCACAGGAGAAGTTAAAGGCCACCCACATGCCTGCTCCCCTACTCTAAAGGCCTGGCTTCAGCAGAAGACTAACCATGTGATTTCACCTGTGCTACTGCACACTTGTTACAAGTTAAGGCCAAACTGGAGAAGTGTGTGCTGGCTCTGAGTATCGACTTTGGAAACTGTTTCTTCATTTTTCTGTAAAGCCATCGAAAAAGAACGGGTTTATCTGATCTTTGAAGGTTGACAGGTCAGATCTTTAAAACAGAAGTACTACTAAAATGATTCTGGCAGGGTCCGCGTATTATGAAGTAATTGTATAAAAACAATTGTAGCTATTTTACATAGACAATAACTATATAAACAATGAGCTACCTTAAAGGAGCCATCCACAATTGTAAAAGCTTATGAAAAAAAAAAATCCCCAGAGACATAAGCAGAAAAGATACACACCTCCAAAGAAGAAAACGAAATGTTACGCTTTTGCCTAGGGCATGAAGGTGATGAATAAGGGAAGATGTCAGCTGAACTAGATAGGAAAATATCTAAAGGATAATGCAGTCTTAATAACTGAGTTCTGGAAAACAGTTAAGATGCTGCAGTTGAGAGCCAACTAAGCAGAACCGAACTCAGAAGTTCTTCTAGAAAAATGAGCACACAGAGACAGCTGAGAGCTGTTTGAAAAGAGGAACAATAAGGCAAGCTTCTCAGAAACTAAGCCGTGATTCTTCCAGTGGGAGCGTGCTGGTAAAGAGACACAGCAATGAAGAGTCCCAAGAGCCGGTCACAGGGAAGGAGGTTAGGAGAAAGAGGCAATTTCAGCAAACGGGGTGAGGGCAGATTATTTGATAAAAAGTCTTTAAAACTCAAACTTATAGCTGGAAAACATGCCTGGACTTCAATTCCTTTCTTACACCGTCATTCATTCCATAGCTGTGAAATAAAACTGGAAAATGGCTAGAAGAAAATAACTACAAACCCAGGCAAAGTTTATGCTAGTGAATGGAATACAAACAAAATCCTTTTTAACAGGGAAAACAGTAAATAAAGTTAATGAACAACAGTAAATGAACAAGGGTGCATAAAATACATTAGATAAATTGCTAATTGGTTTTTGAAATTGAAAGTTTAATTGACTTTTTAGTCTTTGTACAAAATGGTGTGTCTTGTTATGACACTGTCACAAATGTGTCTTCGGACTTTATATTCACGAACCATCCTTGCCCACACACGTTCCTGCTTTGTCCTCTGCCTGGTCTCCTTCCAGTCCCCAAAGCAGTCTTCACTGGCAACTTAATGGGATTAGGATCACCATGGAAACAAACCTCTGGGCAGTCCCTGAGAGATCATTTAGATTAGATTAATTGAAGGGAGGAAAGTCATGCTAAGTGTGGGCGATGCCTTTCCCTGAGCTGGAGTCCTGGACTGAAGAAAGTCAGCTAAGCAGTGGATTCCCCTCCCTCTGCTTCCTGAGAGTGGAGACAATGTGACAAAGCTGCCTTTAGCTCCTGCCATCACGTGCCCCCGCCCCCCATTCTGAGCAACTGGACCTTGAAACTGAAACTTTTCCTACCTTAAGTTGCTTTGTTCAGGGTATTTCATGATAGTAACAAGGTAAATAACTAACACATCCCCCTTAGCCCTTCTGTCTAGGATTGTTTTTGCCATCCTTGTCGGCATTAGAATTCCCCCCTCCCATTTTCTAAGCAGAATTTCATTCCAATTTCAATGGTGATTATTTTCAATTTATAGGTTACTTTTGGTAATATAGCCATTTTAACAATATTAATTCTTCTGATCCAAAAGTATGGGAGGTCAAATCTCCTAGTGTCTTCAGTACCCATCCTCAAGGTTTTAAAGTCTTAGTTATGTATGTTTCATCTCCTGGAAGGGTAGGTTTCTTCCTAGGGTTTTTATTTCTCCTGGTTTCTCACTATGCAAATTAAAGTTACAGACAGGAAAGCAACTGCTGACTGCATGTTGCTTTTGCAACCTGCTGCTTGATTAAAGTTGTTTCTCAGAACTAAGATCTTTCTGGTGAAGTGGGGTCTTTTAAGTATAGGACCCCACCACTTGCAAGTGGGAGTAACCCAATTTCTTTCTTAATTAGGTTCCTTTCATTTCTTTCTCATGCCTTATCACTCTAGCTAAGATTTCAAGCACTACACTGAACACAGAGGCAGAGACACCTTTGGCTGGTTCAAGATTTTAAAGCAAAGCTTGAGGAGATGCTTCAGTGGTTAAAAGCAGGTACTACTTTTGCAGAAGACCCAAATTCAGTTCCCACACCCATATCCAGCAGCTCAGAACCACCTGTAACCAAGCTCCAGTGGAACCAACACTTCTTGACTCAGAAGGCCCCTGCACTCATTCATGTACACGTGTTTACACACACACACACACACACACACACACACACACACACACACACACACACACTTAAAAATAAAATAAATCTTTGAAAGCTATTTTAAAGAAGATGCCTTTGGGTTTTTCTACATTTACCATAATGTTGGCTGTAGGCTTGCTATACATAGCCTGTGTTGTGTTGATGTATGTTCCGTCTATTCCTAGTTTTCCTCATGGATTATTATGATAGAATATTGACTTTTAAAGCCTATTTTTTAAATTAAAAATTTCAGATTACAACTCAATTGTTATCCCATCACTTGTATCCTCCCAGTCCTCCCTCCCTCCCACTTTCACCCTATTCCCCTCCCCTAGGTCTAAGACTGAGGGGGACCTCCTCCCCCACTTTATGGTCATAGGCTTTCAAGTCTCATCTTGGTAGCTTGCTTATTCTTTCTTTGAGTGCTACCAGGGCTCCCCACCAAGGGGAGGTTGTCAAATAAGGGGCACCAGAGTTCATGTCAGAGTTAGTGCCTGCTCTCCACCCAACTGTGGAAAATGTCCTGTCCATTGGCTAGATCCTACTCAGTTCGATGTTTACTACTTGTATTGTCCTTGGTTAGTGTAATAGTTTGAACAGACCCTCCAGGCCCTGATCCACCCATTACGATGTTTTTCTTGGAAGTTTCTAAGATCCTCTGCATCCTTCTATTTCCCCATCTCCTATATTTCTCTTCCCAAGAGTCCCGGTGTGATATCCTCACATCTATCCCAATCTCCTGGTAAGTAAAGACTTCATGGGACATGCCTTTTGGGCTAGTGCCCAATTTTAAGTGAGTATATACCATGTGAGTCTTTCTGCTTCTGCGTGAACTCACTCAGCATGACTGTTTCTAGTGCCATCCATTTATCCACAAATTTCGGAATTTCCTTGTTTTTTGTAGCTGAGTAGTATTCCATAGTGTAAATGTACCATAGTTTCTTAATCCATTCTTCTACTGAGGGACACTTAGGCTGTTTCCATTTTCTGGCTATTATGAATAAGGCAGCTATGAACATAGTAGAGCATATGTCCCTGTTGTGTGGTGGAGCATTTTCTGGGTATATTCCAAGGAGTGGAATAGCTGGGTCTTGAGGAAGCCCTATTCCCAGTTTTCTGAGAAAGTGTTAAGGCCTATCTTTGTATCTATTGAGATGACCATGTGATTTCTTTACCAGGGCCTATTTACAAGCTGTGTCACATTTATAGATTCGTATATGATGAACAATTCTTTCATCTCTGGAGTTAAGCAAATTTTATTGTGATGTAAACCCTCTTATGTATTATTGTATCTGCTTCCCAATAGCTTGTTAAGGATTTTTGTGTCTAAGGTATTCAATAAAATTGAACGATAGTATCCTTTTTTGTTATGTCCTTATCTGATTTGGGTATAGAGCTGGAACAGAGTCCAAGAACGGAGTCGTGCTAGGGGAATTCTGAGTGCTTGTAAGAAGAGAAGACAAGAGTCTTGTGACCTCACTCTCTTCAAGAACATGGAATTGCTCTTGGAATGTGTTTTTGTGACCCTCTACGGTTAGTGGATAGGAGTGAGTTTGGTTTATTCATTATCACTGGCTATTGCTATTTATATGTCTTTATGAGAAAAAAAAAAAAACCCAAAAACGTGTTTTTGCCCTGTGTGGCTTGTCCCGAGTGGCCTGACCACTACATGTAGCTTGCCTGCCATATGCTGCATAGCCTTGAAATTGTACACTTTACTCATGGACTTCTTTTAACTCTAAGAAGATAAACTGTCTGATGCTCTGAATAAAGTTTGCTACTGCATGAGAAATTAGTCCACCTCAATTTTAGGCTCCATTTTCCCAGGTTCAATTGCCAATTAGAGGGATAGATTGGAGGAGCCTTGGAAGTCCTTGGGGAATCTTCTTTCCTGGCCAGTGAGTGTGAGTCCCCTCATTCCTGGGCTTCTGCTCTGAGTCTCCCTTTACTGTTAATTCAGTGCTGTCACTTTGGTCGGTCAGCTTAAGCTGCTTCTTTCTTCCTTACTCAATTTTGGTATGTAATCTGTGTCTAGGAATTTACCTATTTCCTTTACATTACCTAGCACTTTTAAATATAGATTTTCAAATGTTTCATGTTAGTTCTCTGGGTTTCTTTGCTATCTGTTATAATACCCACTTTCATCTCTCAATTTTTTTTTATTTGAATCTTCTCTTTCTATTGGCTAGTTTGGCTAAGGATTTGTGAGTCTTGCTTCCCACCCCCCACCCCCCAAAGATCCAACATTTTGTCCTTTCTATCACAATTTCTACTAATTCCTGTCCTGATAGTTATCTTTTTTATTTCCAGCTACTACTTTTGTTTTTCGTTTGTTCTTGTTTTTCTAAAAATGATGAGGTGCATCTCTACTTCGGATATCTCTGGCTTTTAAATATAAGCACTCATAGCTACAAACTTTCCTGTTAGTGGTTTTTGCTGCATCCCAGTTTCTTCTGAGTTGTGCTTTCATTTTAACTTTTTTCTAGTAAGAGTTTAATTCTATGACTCCTTCAATGACACACTCAGCACTTAGAAGCACAGTTATTATTATAATTGTTTTAGTTAAATAACCTATTCAATTATTGTTTGTTATCTATTGATTTTGAGTCTTAGTCACTTGACCTAGTAAGCTACACATGACAGTTAATTTTCCTGTTGCTGTGATAAAGTATTCCAGGCAATAAAGTATAACTTATGGCAGAAAAGGCTTATTTTGGGTCACAGTTCAAGGATAGAGTCTATCATGGTGGGAAGTCAAAGCATCAGCAGGACCAAAGCCGCTGGACACATTGGGGCAGAGAACAGAGAATGCGTATTATGCTATACAGTTCATTATACGCATGTTTATAGTCTAGGATCCCAGCCAGGGAAAGGTACCACTCACACTGCGTAGGTTTTCATATTTCAGTTAGCATAATCAAGGTAACTCCTCCCAGGCAAGACAAGATGCTCATCTCCCAGATGATTCTAATTCTTTCATGTTGACAATTAACACTAACCATCAAAACACAGAAGTTACTCAGTCTTTCATATTCGTTAATATGAAATGCCTTATGTCCTACGCTGTAAACTAATTTAGAGAAAGCTTTTTTTTTTTAATGAAATTTTGCTGGGAATAGCAGTATCTTCCATGCTTTCCTTGTTTGGAGTTTCTGCTGAGATGCTCGGCATGACCTTATGTTTGCCTTGATAAATCAGTTGCTGGCTTCTCCTTGGGGCTTTTAGCATTGTTTATTTGTTAGTACTTTTTTTTGCATCTTGGCTATAGTAAGCTGTGAAGAGGATCTTCTCTGATTTTGTTTGCTTGGAGTTCTAAATGCTTCCAGGGTTTGTGTATCTATTACTTTCTCCATTCTAGGGGAATTTCCTAGGGTCTAATATAATGTACTACAATAGACTTTTCTATACCTTTAGTTTTTATCTCTGCTCTTTTTGTCCCATGGGGTTTAGTCTTTTGATAATATCTTAAGAATTTTCACATACTGTAGTCATGTTTCTTATTGTTTTCTTTATTAATCTGTGGGTATAGTACTCACTTGGCTTTGTCTTATACCCTGGTACCTTTCTTCTGCTTGATATGGGCCATTGATGGGGTTTCCCCAGTGTGTTTTTCTTGACTTACTGAGTTCACCACTCCCACATTAATTTGTTTTTCAGAATCTTGTTTTCTTTTCTGATTTTCTTAACCACAATGCTCACGTTCTTTCTCCTAGGAAATGACTTCAATTCCTTACTTCACTCATCTGGCTATTTGTATCCTTTCCAAGTCATTGATCTTTTTCCCCCTCAAGTAAACTTCTTACAAGTTTTTTATCTGGTGTTTTTCTGTTTTCATATCTTTGGGTTCCATAATTGAAGAGTTATGCTTTTTATCCATGATGCTTCAGCAGCTGAAAGTACTTGCCACCAAGCCTAATGGCCAGGGTTTGATCTCCAGGACTCACATGGTGGAAGGAAAAAAACTGATCCCTGTGAGTTGTACTTTGACTTCACAGAGAGAGAGAGAGAGAGAGAGAGAGAGAGAGAGAGAGAGAGAGAGAGAGAAAAGAAGAAGAAGAAGAAGAAGAAGAAGAAGAAGAAGAAGAAGAAGAAGCGAAATAGAGGATGAGTATATTACAATAAGAAAAAATTGAAAATACAAAGGACAAAAGACAAATGTACAAAATCTAAAAATATTAAGAAATAACACTCACAGTGGCGTTTTATGACTATGATCTTCAGGTAGAAATGGTGCAGGCGAACTTAGGGAATTCTTTGTTTCATCCTATTCTCTCTCTGTCCTATCAGAGGCTCGGTTGCTCAGCAGAGCTGTAACCACTATCCAGCCATCCTTTCTTTGCTCATTTGGGCCCACTTGGGATCATCTTTATCTTTGCAGCCATGGACAGGCAGGTTCTAACTTCAAGGTCAGTTTCACACCTTGGAATGACAGCTATCTAAGCCAAGGGTGTCAACTGAGTGTTATGAGTGTGAAAGAGGCCAGGGGGCACTGAGAGGGGTTACTGGAGGACCTGCTGCAGTGTCAAGGAGGCAGGGAGGACCAAGTACAGTGATTCTGGCTCCTGCTCAAGACTGAATACCCTGAAGAAGGCAGAGAGCTCGAGTCATGGGCCTGAACATTAAAGCTCTCAGTCCTGGGAGTAGAGACCACAGGGCTTGCTACAAAATTCTAGCAGCCTGCTGGTCTGTACCTTAGGGAATTCGGCGTCTCCTTAACAACAACCACAGGGCCACTAAACATGAATCATTGAGTCCTTGGCTGCTGAGGCCTCCAGTTCTGCAAGCTTTTTGGCATAGAACACCCCCCTCATCTTTGGCTGCCTCATGCAGGTGTCCTCAGTTTAGGGACTGTGTCGAGCTGGCTCCAAGTGCCTTGAAGTACGATCAAACCTTATTGTTCTAGTTTGGTGTTCCTGTTGTTGTGATAAACACCATGACCAAAAGCAACTTAGGGGAGGAAAGGGTTTGCATTCAGGTCACTGTCTTGTCATTGAGGGAAGTCAAGTGCGAACTCAAGGCAATAGCTTTAAGAAGAAACCATGAAGGAATTCTGCCTGCTAACTCACACTCTAGCATTCTCAGCTACCTTTCTTATACAGCCTAGAACCACCAACCTAGGGATAGCACTTTTCATAGCGAGTTCATCTTCCCACATCCATCATCACTCAAGACTATCTTTCACAGACAGGACCATGGGCCAAGTGCTCTGGGCAAGTCTTCAACTGAGGGTTTCTCTTTCAAGGTGATTTGGTTGTGTCTAGTTGACAATAAAAACCAACCAGGACATTTGTGTCAGTTCTCTACAGTAGCTCTGTCTTTATACAGTAGGTTTTTTTTTTCAAGTTGGCACCTAGCCACAGCCCTCAGAGACATGACAAAACACACCTCCTGTTGATTGCTGACTCACCTCTTAAGAGACATCACCAAAACCCATGTGGATTTGAGACTTATAAGAGCAATGGGCTTATCCTTTCAGTAAGGTTGTCAGTCTCTTAGGGAGGCTTCCTGGCTGACTTTAATAATGAGGATTCTGAGTCCCTCCCTGACACCAGGGAGCCACGTGACCGGAGCCCACGTAATCGGCGCCCACATGACCAAAACCCACGTGATAGAAGCCTGCGTGCTGCGTGCTCCATTGGCTTAGTTGTTCTTCTGTTCCTCCACATTTTGCAGCTGTCTTTCACTGCCTTGTGATTTATCCTGTTCTTTCTTTCTTTCTCTCTTGGCGAACAGTTGACATTTTTTCCTGATTCTTTATCACATATCACATGAAGGCATTCCTAGCCTGCCATCTTACTCTGGACATCTAGTTCCACTCTCATCTACCAAATTAAGTTACCTTGCTGTTTATCCCTGCTATGGCAAGTTACAAACCCATCTTCCAAAAACCTACTGAACACATTCATACCTATTTTCTTCTGGCACTTCAACAATTCTGACTATTCTGACTAAAAACTACAAGGCTGTCTTTTCTTTTTCTTTCCTCATCACATCTATGTACTTATCAAGTCCTAAAAATACCACTTCTTATGTTATTTTATCTCATTTTAATCTAAATTGTTGACAGAGTTTTTCTTTTCAAAAAAATAATTTTCTTTGTACTCATAAACCTCCAATTGTTCAATCCCACCTAAATTCAGCACAGTGTCAGGGACACATGGTGTACCAGCACCCAGGACCCCACAGTCCATAGCACCTGGGACACACCATCCACAGTGCCCAGGACCCCACAGTCCATAACACCTGGGACACACCATCCACAGTGCCCAGGACCCCACAGTCCATAGCACCTGGGACACACCATCCACAGCGCCCAGGACCCCACAGTCCATAACACCTGGGACACACCATCCACAGCGCCCAGGACCCCACAGTCCATAACACCTGGGACACACCATCCACAGCGCCCAGGACCCCACAGTCCATAACACCTGGGACACACCATCCACAGCACCCAGGACCCCACAGTCCATAGCACCTGGGACACACCATCCACAGCGCCCAGGACCCCACAGTCCATAGCACCTGGGACACACCATCCACAGCGCCCAGGACCCCACAGTCCATAGCACCTGGGACACACCATCCACAGCGCCCAGGACCCCACAGTCCATAGCCCCCGAGACACACAGTGTATAGCACCCAAGACTCCACAGTCCATAACACCTGGGACACACCATCCACAGCACCCAGGACCCCACAGTCCATAGCACCTGGGACACACCATCCACAGCGCCCAGGACCCCACAGTCCATAGCACATGGGACACACCATCCACAGCGCCCAGGACCCCACAGTCCATAACACCTGGGACACACCATCCACAGCGCCCAGGACCCCACAGTCCATAGCACCTGGGACACACCATCCACAGCGCCCAGGACCCCACAGTCCATAGCACATGGGACACACCATCCACAGCGCCCAGGACCCCACAGTCCATAACACCTGGGACACACCATCCACAGCGCCCAGGACCCCACAGTCCATAACACCTGGGACACACCATCCACAGCGCCCAGGACCCCACAGTCCATAGCACCTGGGACACACCATCCACAGCGCCCAGGACCCCACAGTCCATAACACCTGGGACACACCATCCACAGCGCCCAGGACCCCACAGTCCATAGCACCTGGGACACACCATCCACAGTGCCCAGGACCCCACAGTCCATAGCCCCCGGGACACACAGTGTATAGCACCCAAGACTCCACAGTCCATAACACCTGGGACACACCATCCACAGCGCCCAGGACCCCACAGTCCATAGCACCTGGGACACACCATCCACAGTGCCCAGGACTGCACAGTCCATAGCACCTGGAACACACAGTATATAGCACCCAGGACCCCACAGTTCACAACACCTGGGACACACCATCCACAGGACTCCACAATACACAGTATCTGGGACACACTGTCTACAATATTCAAGACTTCACATCAGGGACCAACAGGATGGCATGAAGAGTAAGGTCATTGATTGCCAAACCTGAAGCCCTGAATTCAGTCCCCATGAGAGTTTGTCTATACTTCCCTTGTGCCATTTATTTTGTGTATTTTCTGAATGTAGTTCACTGATTTCCCATGACACATATTTCTTTGTCTTCTCCCAGCTCAGGGTAGAAGCCATTCCTCTTACTCTACCATTTGTAAGAAATAACTAGAATCACCAGCTCCCCCAAAAGTCTAGCACAGTCTATTCTGCATCCCCTCTTGTCACTCCCAATGTGCCTTGCTTGAAAGCCCAGTAAGGTTTTGTCTGGATTGAGTATATTAGTTTTAAAGACTTCCCCACATCTAGCACGGAAATGAAGATGACCTCCACTCTGAATCATTGAGTCCTTGGCTGCTGAGGCCTCCAGTTCTCCAAGCTTCTTGGCATAGAACCCCCTGTTGTCTTTGGTTGCCTCATGCAGGTGTCCTCAGTTCAGGGACTGTGGATCCCACAGATCCTCCCATGTGAGCGTTTCATTTACTTTGACCAGTGGGTTGTTGTTGTTTGTTTGTTTGTTTGTTGTTTTTCTGGCACTGGAATATCACAGTGCACTTCCATTTTCCTAAGTTAATCTTTTATATCACTTAAGAGTGATGCATAAGGAAGCAAAAGCTCCCCATCTCTTCTATGTTGAGACGATCTCACCGCTGACAATGTGCTATCCAAAGAGTCTTGAAAAGTATTGTTTTCACGTACTTCTCATATTAAGCAGGTGACTTTGGCTGTTGATATGGAGACAAGACCAACCAGAACCCACAGCATACAAGCTAGACTCATGCATAGGGCTAATAATTGGTGCTCTCATTTCCAGCTTATCCCATTTTGTTCTCAGGGATTCAGAGCTTACATTGTGATCAAGTTTCACGCTTACTTCAAATGCTTTAAAGGTTTTCTAAGACCAAGAGGTCAAAACATAGATCTGCAGATACAGCTTATGTGCCTTCCATGACTTTGTCTCTACTTTAATCCACATCACTCCAGCTGTAGGAAGCAACTTACACCTGTGTACACTTAATGCCTGCCGGTGAGGCTTAACATTCTCTTCCTGTGCCTCAGAACATATGCCAGCACTCTCACATGCTGTCTCACTGCCAGACTAACTCCTGATAATCCCTCAGCTTTTACACTGGGGAGGACTTTGGTCTACCCCTTTCCTAGATCCCTCTAGATTACCTTGGTGAGCCTGGTTCTCTCCGTTAGGTGTTGAAAGTGTTCCACCATTGGGATGTGTCATGCTTCCTGTCTTCTGAATTAAAGCTCTACTCACCCTGCTTCACCATCTTCCTTACTCTAGTCTGTTGTTTTCTTAAGTATCTGTCACCTTCCACCATATTTGGAAGACTCACTTGGTACTCGTTTCTGGCTACGATAGAGCAGCTGATGCCAAGTTAACACCTCTCACCCAAACTCTCCTAGGTTGTGAAAAGAATGAAACAAGTATTTTCAGGTCCCTGAAAATAGGCAGGTGTGACAAAGGTGTGCCAGACCTATTTGTTCGGAGTTAATTTGGAAACCCAAAGTAGCAGGTAGAGCCAGAACGGATACAAGGGTGTGCACATAAGGAAGTGCTGCTAAGACCCCAGTCCTCCTTGCTCCCCAACTGGCACTGTGATGAGCATGTGTCAAATTCCACAAGGCCTGCATGAAAATAAGGGCCAGAGAACAGTGGTCTGAGCAGAGACCCTACGGCCTGCCAACCAATCACTGGAGTTCTGATGGGAAAATGTCCAGACATACCAACAGGGCTGCAGGGGAAGAGAAAGATGGGAACAGAAAAATTCCTTGGAAAAAATAATGGCTAAAATTTTTCCCATTTTAAGAGAAAGAGAGATCAAAAATAAAAAGAAGCCTACCAATCCAAAGCTCAATTGACTATAAGTGGCCTTTAAAAAAAATAATAAGGAAAAGATAACTCTATATCTTAATACTCTTTTATGCTAAAACCAAGACAAAAAGAAAAGTTATAAGGAGCCAGAAAAGGGGGAAGGGACCCATTACATATTAACATTTAGGGAAGAGCAGTGATATGAATCACCTATGGCTTCTCCAGAAACAATGCAAGCCAGAAGAACAATGCTGTGGCATCTCCATGGTGCTGAGATGAAAAAGCTAGCACCCATGAGTTGCAGATCTCAGAAAAATATCCCTCAAAAATAAAGGCAAACTAAAAATATTTCAAGATGAACAGCTGCTACTACCAGCAGACTTTCTCCACAAGATATGTTAAGATCCTCTCAAGCTGTGGAAAATGATGCCGAGGAGAAAGTCAGACCAACACC
This sequence comes from Acomys minous, assembly GCF_964271855.1. Taxonomy (NCBI): domain Eukaryota; kingdom Metazoa; phylum Chordata; class Mammalia; order Rodentia; family Muridae; genus Acomys; species Acomys minous. The sequence goes on along the minus strand of NC_140490.1, from coordinate 26,524,662 downwards.
AAAGAAATGAAGAGCTACAGAAATAGAAAATACACAAGTGGCATCTCCAAGAGTGAGGAAGGTCCATACGGAGGAGTAAAGTCAGCCGAGAGGAGTGGAGGGGGCAGAGACAGAGGGCTGACTCTGGGAGTGGTCCAGAGAAAAGAATAGATAAATCTCAAATGTTGCACCATTAGGCAAGGCGAAGAAGTGCTCAAAGGGCAATCTGGACCTGTCAAAAGGACTCCTCAGAAGCGAGCCGGAAGGCCAGGGAAATAAAATCAAGCAGCACAGTACCTAATCACTCTCACTGATTATAACCTATTTAATTATAAACTTGGAAAGTGTGAGCTGATCCTGATGCAAATAAATGAATGAACAAAAATCGGTGTATGAGGATCTGGACATTTGCTTAGCTCCAAAGGACAGTGCTGTGACTGTACTTAATAATTACGAAGGAGAAAGGGGCAGCTTCACAGAAGAAAACTGAAGGAAAGTAAAGGTAACATATGCTGCCTACATGGACATTTTTATTTTAGATAATGAATACTATTGAGACAACCAACAAAATGTGACTGAGTCTTGACTATTATTTGCCATTGACGATTCTGTGTCCCTTTCATGTTTCCTCTGGAGGGAAAGTGAGTGGGTAGGAATGTGTCCTGGTTTATAGGGAGCGTGTATCATTGAAAGCATGCGGCACTAAACACGTTAACAAAAAAGCGCGGGGACCAGATGGATGTGGCGATGCACATATGTAATCCACAGCCCAGACTCAGAGGCAGGAGGATGAGAATTTGAGGCCATCAAGTCAAGGACACTTTCAATGTTCTCTCAACCCTAGCTCCAAAGGACCTAGATTGAGGTTGGTGCATAGCAAATGATTTTAAAGCACACACTTGGCAAATGATGGCCAATCCTCTTACTCTAAGCTGGTAGAGGACACTGTCCAATTCCCTGCATGCTTGCTTCCCGTGGGCCCCCAGAAATACTGAGTGATTGACAGACAGCATTAAGTGCCCTGCCTTGTCACAATGAAGAGAGACTAAATTCACGTTAAACGTCTTGACATTGTTTTAAAATACATTAAAACAAATTTTACAAAATTGAACCAAAACTTAATTTAAAATGTGCATGGCTGCTCGGCCTTGGAAATATAGGTTTACTGAGTTAATCTATTATCTGCTCTAACCCCATAAAAAGAAAGAAAAGCACTATAAATGGAAACATTTGAGCAAGGTTTTCATTTCTCCTAGAGTAGATACCCCTGTATTGATTACCAGATGGTGGCGATAATGGCCATGAAACTTCATTACCACTGAAAATGCTGGGCCCAGCAAAAACCTCACTTACAGAGGTTTTGGGTTTCTTTCACGATATACTGATAACACGAATTAAAATATCTTCTTGTGCGCTCCATGCCCTGATTTCATTCTTGCTGCTACTTCCATGCATGGGAAGAGAGAGAATTTACTTGCTATTTGCAATCTTACGCAGAGTAAATCAATGTAAATTTTCCATAGAGATGAGGTTTTTTTTTTTTTAACAAAAATAAGAAACAACCTAATTTTGAGGTACCTTTGATGAACTCTTTTGTGACTACATAGCTAATATCTGGCTTTAAAGTGGCCAAGCACCACCCATAGCTTTAATTTTTATCTTTCACTAAATATGAACATTGATATTGATAACATAATGTTGAGATGAACACTTTCACCTTTTGGAATTGGTTCTGACACAGAACAGAGAGCGCACAAGTCACGGTGCCTGACCAACAGTTATCACGGATAACTGCCATCAGCAGAGCAGAGCGTGGCACCAGTTCTTCCTGCAAGCTCTGACCTCCTCCCTCCGTAACCACGCCCTTCTCCTCACCTCTGACATCAGAAATACCCTTGTCCTGCTTTGAGGTTTTACATAAATGGTATCCAAAAGCCTGTATAGTTTTTGAGCCTGGCTTCTTTTATCCAGTATTCAATAGCAATTAACTCTTTCCATTAAATTAGTGTGTGTGTGTGTGTGTGTGTGTGTGTGTGTGTTAAAACAGAATCAATTATATTACCCTGGAATTCATTGTCTCTAAGTTAGGAAAACATAATCTACTAAATGTTACAAAGTCCTGTCTTCACTGTGAGGAACAGTGCTTAATGACTATATTAAGTGTTCAAATTAGATGCCAGCCTAGCGCTGCACAGTGAACTGCTGAGAATGTCCCCCCTCGAGCCATTCACCCAGGACGTAACTATAGACCCAGGTCTGTGTTTCATTCTTCAAGGCTCTGTATCTCATCGCTCTCCGCTGGTAGATTTGAAATGGGCTATTTGGAGAGGCCTGTGCATTGGTGGATCACTCCAGCGCATATACACCCTGTTGGTCTTTCCCTTTCATTAGGCTGTCACTGATACTTCGGAGCTGTACAGATTACAGGTTTTGCCTAAAGCTACAGTCAGCTCCCTTACCCCGTAATTGGATAGACAGATTTGGCTCGGCTCAGCTAGCCTGCACTTCTGAATGCAAAAGAAGCCCAAACAGAAACAGCTTTGCCAGGCCAGGATAAATGGGGCTCAGTGGAGGAGCTAAGACCACTTTTTAAAAAAGAAACACTTGTGCCTGTTCCTGGGCCTTCATTAATTGAATTAATTCTCTAGCCTATGCAAACATACACCATTGTCACTCAAACTGTCACCCAGAATATTGACATTAAAAATAAGTTCCAAACAGTAAGTTTCTAATGCTAACAACTAAAAGTGGGTGTATGCAGGTACACATGAAATTTGGAAATTTGGGGTTCAGACTTTCGTCCTTGTTTTCAATATACAACATTGCTGGGTTTTGTTTGCTTGTTTGATTTTTTTTTAAAGAGAAATACTTGATTACATGAGCACTGAGAGCTTTTCTTTGAAAATATCCAAGATTCAAGGTTAATTTGTTCATAGCACACTGGCTGTACAAGGAAGCAAATCCGGAGCGCTTTACCTAAGACATTTTTGTACGATGTAGGTGAGCTCCTGACACCACAAACTCTCCCCTTTTCCGTAGCGCTGGACTACATATGAGGGTCCCTCGGGCTGTCTTGATTTCCAAAGGAAAAGAAAATTCCGAGTAAAACACAACCTTCCATCCTCAGCCCTCAGAGCTGTTGAAGGGGTGAACATTGCCCTGACACTCCTTCTTCATTCACTGCTCTCTCTGGCTCCAGCCAGTGTTACTGATCCTGAAGTTGAAATACAGTTGCTACCTGCGCTTGCCAGCCAGTCTGTTAGAAGTTGCGTTGGGTTACCCTGCTGGCCCCAAAAAAGAAGCTAGTGTCACTTACAGAGTCCAGCATTGTTAAGAGAAGAGAAAGAGAAAGAAAAGAAACAAAGGGGTTCTGAAAATGGAGTTTGGGGAGGTTTATTGTTTTTTGTTTTCCCAGACATGGTTTCATCTTGTAGAGCAGTCTGGCCTCAAATTTGCCATCCTCCTGCCTCAGCCTCCCACGTGCTGGAGTTATAGGAGGGTGCCTTCACACGTGGCCTGGAAGTGGAGGTTTTTAAAACAAGCCAAAGATTATTTAACTAACTGCCTCTCCTCTCCAATTCTTCCAGCAGCTCCCTCAATCCTCTCCAGAGAAAGCTCCTGACAAAGGAATTGGACTAATTTTGTTCTAGGCAGGAATGGGGAAGACACCTGTGAGCCATGGCCTCCACAGCCATACCCACGGCAAAGGGCATCCTGTGAGTGGAGCCTGGCAGTCTCGCTCTCAGTTCAGCTATGTGCAGGGGTTTCACCTCTCAGCTTCCTTCCCCACAAAGCAGGAGGAGGTGCGTAGCCAGCTTCCTGGCACCATGACAGAGCACCGAGACAGTCCACTACTAGAGGAAAGGTTTAATCTTGGCTTATGGTTTGAGGGATTAGTCCCAGGTCAACAGTTCCAGTGGAACAGAAGACACGGGCCACATCATAGAGCAGAGGACCAGTGCAGATAAACAAGAAAGGGTTCTTCCTACCAGACCCCACCCAAGAGCTCATTGGACTGTGAATCACCAGCCCTCTTGATCACATGTCCCCCGGCAATTCTCATGAACCACTCCACTCCCAGTAGTTCTTGGGATCCACTCGACACTTGCCAGTGTCATGGTGCATGCTTCTCTGGACAGGACTGTCAGTCCATCGGCCTTCAGCCCTTCTCCTTGCCCCTTCACCATGGCAGTGTTTGTGACAAGACTGAGTCAAAACTGCACAGTGAGCCTGGATTAACTTGATCAGTATGATTAGCTATTAGCTCTCTAGCTCCAGCATTCAGGACAGCTGGCCTCTGGCTTTATGGCAGCACTCTGCTGCTGTACGTCGGGCCAGGCTGCACCCCTCAACCTTCCTCCTCTAAAGGAGGGGGAATGTGGTGGTCTGAGTTCCAGGCAAGAGGGGAGGGACAAGAAGCAGACCTGTCACTTTGGGTTCAAGCCTTCTAAGAGGTCGGTGCTTTCTATATTCTGTTTTCCCTCTCCCATCTAGACACTACGGATGATAAACTCAAGGGTTCTGAGCACTGAAGACAGGAGAAGCGAGAGTCCTAATAAATATCGCCATCTCTACACGTCAGCCCGGACCACCTGTGCTGGCTAGTTTTGTCAACTTGACACAAACCTACACATATCTGGGATGAAGTCATTTTAATTAAGAAAATGCCTCCACAGAACTGGCCTGTGGCTGGGGGGTGGGGTGGGGGAGATTGTTTTGACTAATGACTGATGCGGTAGGGCCCAGCTAACTATGGGCAGTGCCACCCGTAGACAGGTAGTCCTGGGTACCACAAGAAATCTGGATGAAGAATCCACTAAGCAGCACTCCTCTATGGCCTCAGCTCCGGTCCCTGCCTCCAGGTTCCTGCCTTGAGTTCCTGCCCTGATTTTCCTGGAGACATAGACTGCATACTGTGAGGTGAAAGAACTAAGCTTCCCCAAGCTACTTTGTGTTGTCACAGGAATAAACAGGAAACTAAGACACCTTCCTTGAGTAGTTCGCTGTACCATTATTCATCTGTAGCCTACAGCTCCTGTAGCCTACACTGTCTAATGATCTCAGCTCACAGAGAACGGAAATTTACAGCTCAGTTATTCCTGCCCCCAGAGTGTCAGGGTTGCAAAGTGGTCTAAGGTGGTGAACTCAAATACACTTGCTCTGATGTGCGTGCAGTCAGCCATTCTTCCTGTAAAATAAAGGAGAAACGTCCACTGGGTTGAGAGGCTACCTGATCCCTTCTCTTCCACACCGTCAGGTAGAGTCTGTTTCAAGCCTTTATTTTTGCACTATTCCTGTTCTCTCCTGGACTTGTTGCTAACACAGCGTGGGGGAGGGGGTACCATTTCATGTTTTATTTAAATGCTCAAGGAAAATGAACTCATTTTCTAATTTAAAGAAGAAGCCCAACTTAATGTACTGCAGTAAGCATAAATATGCCCCATTAGCTTCCTTGTCTGTCTCTTAGTCTTGTCTTGTTCTATGTAAGAACAGTATACCTAAACGCAAGGTTCCCAAAAGCACCTACTAGCCTCCCCTTTGCAGAGAAGGCACTCCCGGTTCAAGCATTTCCCTGGCCATTGCTCTGTGTGCCCATCATTCGTCCCACTTTAGAGGACAGATCTAGCTTACAGTCCTTCTGATTTGGTAGCTATTGGGTGCCTTGAGCTCCGGTACAGAATGCACCCCTCCCAGGCAGGGAGGGAAGCTCTGCCCCCTTCCTGAGGTGTCTTATGACTTAGGCCTCATTCCTAAACCCAATACTGTTGATATAAAGAACAGACTGGATAAGGCTTTGTCACGGGGGGGGGGGGGGGAGCATCAAATGGCCTCATCACATTGGGGGACAGGGATAGGAGCAAAGTACCCAAGCTTTACTTGGGACATGTAGGAACCTGGAAACCATGAAGGACTCTATCCTTAGGTCTTCTTGATCATGAAACAAATACCCGCAAAGATACAGCATTTTCCACTGTGACTACAGTTCATGTGTAACCTGAAGAACATCACTCAACGACCATGAGCTTATGGGTGCCAGCAGCATCCCTGGGGGGGCATTCTCTATGTTCCATGGCAGTGCAGCGGCAGGGCAGCCTCATCAGAATAACACACCACAAAGAAAACAACATCACTCCTGAGTCCCACTCTCCAAAGTCACTGTTCTAGCTTTCAAGGGCCGGAGACATGGGTGAGTGGGTAAAATGCATCTATGCAAGCCATAGGACCCAAGTGGCATAGGTGTGGATAGCACATACATGTACACACATCACACAGACACACAAGCACAGACACAAACACACATGCACACACACATATGCACACACACATGCACACACATGCACACACACACACACACACAAAGGTCTGTGAATACACCCACACACATGAACAGATGCTCACAAAACCCCTCCTGCACCCAGACAATACTCCACAGATGTATAAGGTAGGTTCAAGGTGCCTCTAAACCAGCGATCTGTACCTACCACAGCAAAATGTGTACCTGAGGGTGGATTGAGAAACACTACCTACCCCAAACCTATCTGAAAACAAACCTAAGCCTGAGTGTAGTCCTGGTGGCAACAAATTAAGACCACAGCCCACCTTTCTAAAAAAGAGTATAGCTTAACCATGTTCTATTAACACCCAGGAATGAAACCCTGAATTTCATAACCGACAGCATGTAGGAAGTCATTATCTGACGCGGTAAGCAGCTCCATGGTGCTATTTTAATTATGCATTGCAGGGAAGCTGTGATTGTGTCCTCGCCAGTATTTTATTAGAATGTCAATTCAACTGAATTACATCCTGCAGGAAAGATTAGCATGGATTTTCACATGGATGTGTGAAAGTGTCGCTGTGCCCAGGCCAACATTTAAAAGTTGTGTGCTAATGAGAGCGAGAATGGAAAGAGAAGTGTGAGAAACTCATCCAGGAATCCAGCAGCCGCTCTCCCTCCCTTCTGACGCCATGCTCCATTTGCCTAAGGTGCAAGTTAGACACAGCCTGCAGCAAGACGTAGGGCGTTCACACCAGGCACGGGGCAGAGAGAGTCAGGGCTTATCAGACAGGGAGGGAGGTATGGAATCCTACCCCTGGAAGAGGCAGGAGCATCACCAGCTCAAGGCCAGCCTGGGACAAAGGGGAGTCAGGATGTCACAGAGCAAATCTGCTGCTTTGCTGAGGCTCCTGCTTCTGCAGGTGCCTTTACTTCCTTCCTGCAGCGCACAGAAGTTACCACTAGCCCTTCAAGTATTAACATTAATATCAAGTATTAAAAATCCCTTACACCCATGAGCATATGGGTCACATTAATAAAGGCTGGGAGCAGGGCACGGAGGTGGCGCGGCATCTGAGGAGGTGGGGGAGATGGGAGGCAATTGTGATCTAAATTTGTTTTATAAACGTATGAAATCACCAAAGAATTGAAAATGAGTAAAGGAATACGGCTAAAGGGAAGAACTAAAACTGCTTCAGGAAATTCCATCCAGATTAGCTCCCTCCTCCCAGTCTCACCTTGGAGCCACAAGCTGTCCTCAAGCATAAGCTAGCTTGTACTCTCCTAGCCTAGGGACCCGGGTGAGGAAGATGCCTGCACCCTGAGGCTGTGGGTGAGAGTTGTTGGGCCAACGGCAGAGAAATGTGAGCTTTCAGGAGCTGGGGTGTACTGCAGTTCCTGCTCAAGCAAGACTATATCTCCAAAGTACCACCTACTTTCCACCTGATGCTACCTGTTTCCTCCCTGGAGCAGGAACAGGAAGTGAGGCCCTATCTCCTGAGTCCTCTCAGGCACTGGGCATTCAAAGGGTCTAGAAACCCCTAAATGATGCATGGGGCGGGGGAGCGTTCTTGGGAAAAGGGCAAAGGTTCACAGATGAGGCGAGGGCTACTGGGCATCAAAAATCTCTGGTGCCTCTGTAGGCAACACAGGCATTCAGGGGTGGCAGTATTTGTGCAAATTTGGAGGCACCTCTCAGAGTCTCAGCACAACCTGGTGGGCTGTTTTCTAACTCTCAATGCTATGTCCTGACTCCCCCCTTGTCCCTGAATGCCTGTGTTCCCTCCACTGGCACCAGAGGCTTTCTTGGAGCCACCACACCACACCCCCATCCCTGCCTTGTGCCCCTTGTTCTAAAGACCCCCCAGCACCTCCTCTGGATTCTTCTAATCCTGTTGCTTCTCCCTTAACCTCCTCGACTGGCAGGCTGGGAGCCAAGAGAAATGCCAAGGGAGGTGTGGCTCCCTCCCATCCCCTCCTCACTCTCTTCCCAAAGTACCACCCCAACTGATATCCACCTTTCCCGTCTGCTCTGAACTCCAAGACACCCCTACGGCCGTTTTCCTTGGCCCTGGCTCTAGATCCCCAGACAGTATCTTCTGGCCAGATTGGGACCCCAGCCCTCCCTCAGCGCCAGCCTGGGTCGCTCCCGCCCCTGGCCCAGTCGGCGCCGCCTGAGGCCCGCCCTTCCTGCTGGGGTCACCCGAGGACAGCCCAGCCGGCTCCCCTCCTCCTGGCAGAGGCTGGTGCCAGGGCCTGGCCTCTGCCGCACCAGGCTGTGGGGAACTTCCTGCAAGGGCCGGCGAGGCGCCCCACAGAGGAAACCACTGACAATGCCTCTACCCCTTCAGACTCCAGGGATGCCCCAGATCCATACCACCATAGCCCTGCAGTCTCTGGACACCAAGGCCACCGCAGCCCAGCAGCAGGCAGCACTCCACCACCACCATGCAACAGCATTGCAGCCCTGAAGCCCTGCAGCCTCGTGTAAACAGGGTAAATGTTGTCCTGAAAGACCTCACCACTAGTCAAACTCAACCAATACCGTCCAGTCCTACCTCCTACCTTGCTCACCTACCAAAGCAACTAGATCTCAGGGAGGACCTAACCGCAAGATTAGTTTTGTTTTGAACCACTTCTTTATATAAATAGAATCTAGAGTGTGCTCGTTATTGTTTTGTTTGTCCTTTTCTACATACTGTGATATAAATTTAATATTATATTTTTCATTAATTTATTTATTTAATCACTTTACAGCTAGATCACTGCCCCCTCCCACCTCTCCTCCCAGTTCCACACTCATAACCTCCTCCCTGGCCCCCTCCCCCTCTCTGAGAAGGGGTCCCTACCATAGGTACCAGCCCACCCTGGCACATCAAGTCACTGCAGAACTAAGCATATCCTCTGCCACTGAGGCCAACCCAGCTAGGGGAAAGGGATCCAAAGGGAGGCAACAGAGTCAGAGACAGCCCCTGCTCCAGTTATTAGAGGATCTGCATGCTGACTACTCTGCACATCTGCTACATATGTGTCCAGTGTCTAGGTCCAGCCCATGCGTGCCCTGTGGTTGATGGCTCAGTCTCTGTGAGTCCCCATGGGCCCAGGTTAGTTGACTCTGTAGGTCTTCTTGTGGTGTCCTTGACCTCTCTGGCCCCTTCAATCCTTCCTCCCACTCTTCCACAAAACTCCCTGAGCTCAGCCTATTGTTTTGTTGTGGGTCTCTGCTTCTGCTTCCATCGGCAGCTGGACGAAGCCTCTCAGAAAACAGCTATGCTAGGCTCTTGTCTGCAAGCATGGCAGAGTATCATTGATAGTGTCAGGGGTTGGCTCTCTCCCGTGGGGTGGGTCTCAATTTGAGCCAGTCATTGGGTGGTCATTCTCTCAATCTCTGCTCCATCTTTATCCCTACACTTCTTGTAGGCAAGACAATTTGGGGTTGAAAGTTTTGCGCGTGGGCTGGTGTCCCCCTCCCTCCACTGGAAGTCCCATTTGACTACAGGAGGTAGCAACTTCACAGGCTCTATATCCCCTGTTGCTAGAAGTCTCAGCTAGGGTCACACCCTCAGACTCCCCTGAGCCTTCCCAGAGATGCTCCCCCACCAATTTCTGCCCTCTCTCCCCCACCTGGGCTCTCCATATGCTAGCTCCATCTTTACCCCTACACTTCTCATAGGCAGGACCAATTTTGGGTCAAAGGCTTCGTTTGTTGAGGCAGTCTCATGTAGCTTGGGCTGGTATCTAACTTGGCAAGCCTTTGAACTCGGTGCCTGCATGCTGAGAATACAGGCTTTGTCTCCACTGAGCATGATGTGGAGTGGTATTTCAGGTCTGCTAGCTAACTTCCTGTTAGGGACTGTCCTCCCGGTGGTCACCTGTATTTGAAGATGGCTGGCTTTTTCTGGCTTGTGCAGATGTGCTGGAATGAGCGTTCTGGAGCAGGTTTTGGTGAACACTTTAGCATCGCATTGGATTGGACACCACAGACCCAAGTTGCTGGGGCATAAAACAAAGCTATGCTCAGCCTCCCTGAACAGCCAAGGAGATTTCCAAAAAATAAAAAATAAAAATAAAGGCTCTAGCAGCCCCAGGCCTTCGGGAAAGCCTGCACACTGAGGAGAGACCTGAGACACCACAGCTGAGCCCTTTATAGGAAGAGTTCTATAAGAGTTCTAGCCGGCAGACACCTGGGCAAGTGGATGTCTGGTCCAGGCCCGTATTACAAACCAGTAGAAGGGGCCTTTTAAAATGGACTGGTCAGAGAAGACCCTTGAGGCATAAATGCAGAATGCATGTGTCAAGACAAGGAGCAACTGGGGTGAAGTCAACACTCTCCTGAAGTTGGTTTTTTTTCTCCCATGTTACCAAGGCTCCCTAGACCAGAGAATTCCAAAGCCTTCAAGTTCCACAGAAGATTACAGGGGTGGGAAAGTCCCAGGAAAACTCAGGAGGAGTGCCTTCTCCCCAGACCTCTGGCCACCAGATGATCCTCTAAGTATAATTAGAGCTCGTCATATTTATGTCTGTTTCCCAAAACCTTGCCAATAACATCACAGTTTGAGAGTGTACTTATGATTTCTATTCGCCAATGAGGAAGCTTGCCCTAAGACAACACATTGGTACCCAGGGCCAAAGAATTCTCAGCAAAAGATCAAAGGGGTCTGTGGTAGTCCACAGAGCCCTCCAGGTACTGCCGACTAAGACTTCAGCTGCCACATTGCTGCCTCCTGCAGAGGGTTTAAATAGCTCCCCACTGACGCCTCAAGAGGGTGATGAGCACAGCCACCTAAAGCTGGAAAGTAATTAGGGGAAGTCGAGATACAACTGTCGAATTGTAGGACTTTGAAACCTGGCATCTCAGATCAAGTTTTCCTGCAAACAGACCCTGTCATTAAGATTCCTGTGGGCCGGGCAAGGTGATGACCACGGCTTCTGCTAGGCTGTGACTAGAGGATTATAGGTTTGCAGCTAGCTTTCAGTATGTAGCAAGTTTGACCAATGTGAGAGAAATAGAAAAACAGTCTCAAAATTGATTGATTAATTAATTAATTAGCCACTGGAAACTGGCTTATTTTCTTCCACAAAGAACAGGAATGACATCACAGAGTTGGTCTCATTTTGAAGCTATGCAGTCACTTGAGGAAGGGATGTCTCTGTCCCTAGCAGCCATCACACAAGGTCCAGCAGCACCTAGGATATCAGATATCAGTTCACCTTGGATAGCTAAATTGGCCAGGACCCTCCACTCAAGAGTACTACAAGCTACCGACTAACGGTGGTCCTCAAACTTACCTGGGACTCTTCCAAGTAAAGGCAGAGTTGCCTACAGAGCTACTTAAAACTCAGTAGAAGAATGGACTAAGAAACTATGGTACATTTACACTATGGAGTATTACTCAGCTATTAAAAACGAGGAATTCCCGAAATTTGTGGACAAATGGATTGACCTAGAAATTATCATAATGAGTGAGTTCACCCAGAAGCAAAAAGAGACAAACGGTATATACTCACTTATATCAAAACACTAGTCCAAGGGATACGTCCCATGAAAAACCTTACTTACCAAGAAAGTGGGTCAGAGGAGAGGACATCCTATTGAGACTTTAGGCGAGAGTAGCATGGAAGAATGGGGAAATAACAGGACCCACAGGGTCCTGGAAACCTACAAGAAGAACTTTATGACAGGCAGATCTGGGTCCTGGGGTTCTCCTCAAACTAAGGCACCAGCCAAGGTGAAATAGGCAGTAAACTTCGAACCCCTACCAAGACCTAGCCGACGAACACGATATTCTCCACTGTTGAGTGGAGAGTGAGATCTGATTCTCACATGAACTCTGGTGCCCCTTTTCTGACCATGTCCCCTGGATGGGGAGGCCTGGTGGCACTCAGAAGAAGGATAGCAAGTTACCAAGAAGAGACTCAATAATCTTAGAGCATACATAGGGGGAAGAAGTCTCCCTCAATCACAGACATAGGGGAGGGGAGAAGGGGGGAAGTGGGAGGGAGGGAGGAATGGGAGGAAACAGGGGAAGGGCTAACAATCAAGATGTAATACGAATAAATTAATTTAAAAAAAAAAAAAAAAAAAAAAAAAAAAAAAAAAAAAAAAACTCAGGCTCCTTGGCCTCACCCCAGTGCTGACAGTGCAGTAGGGATTGCCTTGTTGTTCATCTGGGGACAATCCTTTGAGATACAGTCCCACCGAGTCATTTCCGGGTGTTGCACCTGTTTTCGACTGACCCTTAAACTACACTTGCATATCTGTATAAGATCTCTCATTTTAATGATGTTTTCCATGTAGCATGTCACCATGACTGTCCGTGCCCTTCCTGACCAGCAGGAATAAGACTCAAGACAACCAGGTTCCTTCTCAAGACGGTTTACTCAGGAATGAATCTTCAGCAGCTTCGCTTGGCGGAGAATGGCCCCGCCCCCAGGCAGGCAAAGGCTTATACCCTCAGCAAGAGCCAATCAGGGAGAGCCACATGTAGCCTCTCCATAGGTCTGAAATGAGTCACGGAGACGTAAGGCTTGATGCCCGTGCTGATAGCCATATAAGGACTTGTTTACTAGGGAGAGCACTCACCGTCGGGAGGGTGGAAGGTGGAAGCCAGCGCCATCTTTAGGCGTGGCAACATCGCAGCTCTCGACACATGACTGTGCATTGGCAGCCATTTGAGAACCTGTGCCAAATAACTTGGATGTGCACATCTTCATGGTATCTCTGGGTGACATCCCCGCCCCTGCCCCACCCTCCCACCCCCGGCCCCCACCCCCGCCAAGGGTTCTATCCAACCAAAATGAAGGTTAGGAACTCCAAATATTTAAAGAAAAGGCAGAAGCAGTTATTGAAGTAGCATGTGTTTTTCCAAGAAGATTATGTGCCACATCTTTTCACAGGTGCTGTTTTCAGCCAGCTCCTCCTCAATACATCAAACTGGGAGTGTGGAGAGGATGGAAATCGAGAAGGCTGAGAAGCAGAGCCCACCCCTACCCTGGCCCCAGCCCAAGACATAGTGGTTAAACCTTTATCATACATACCTTTCTCCTTCCCACCTCTGAAAGCTCATACCAGTGTGTATAACTGACAAGGAATTAGTGTTTTAGCATGCCAAACACACACCTATTGTGTATAAGACTGTGTTGAGGTTTTCATGTTTTTCTTCATACTCAAAATAATACAGGGCAGTATTTTTATCCTGAGACCAGACAAAATACTTTTAGAGCTGGGTGTGGTGGTGCACACCTTTAATCCCAGCACTCAGGAAGCCAGGCAGGGGGATGTTAAATTCTGCACACACTGCATAGTGTGACCTAACCCATAAGTTAACCAACAGCTAGCCTGGCCATATCTAATCTCAAAACTCTCAGCTGTTTCTACCACTGTAATCCACAGTTTGTGAGTAGAGAAGTCAGAGAATGCTCCTTTGATACCACAGCCCACAAGTGTTTGCATCTCCAGATAATTGCACAGTCTCACAGAGAGTGAAGATGGCAAGCTTTGGTTCTTTAGATGGTACCCACAAACAGTATCTTTTACTAAAGATGGTACCCACCTATAGCATCTTACACTGTAAAGGTTACCCACCTGTAACCTCTGGTGCTCTAGAGCCTACTGCTCTATAGTGTCTGTGTCTGGTCTGTGACGATAGCAATCTGTAGGATCAGTAGAATAGAACTGTTATTGAAAAGCGTTGCTTCTAACTTATTTAAATATAACAATGACAAGCAGTTACATGGTGAGATAAGGGATATATTTATATTAAAATAGTTGTTTTCTAAGACTAAAAAGGCATTTGAACCATGGCAGATTCCTTTAAATGTCATATTTTAAACTAAGACAGCTGTAGCCTTGTCACTGCCCCTTCATGCAATCTGCGTAAATCTAGGTCTCAATATGTATGAATGGACTCGGCCAGGAAGCACGGAGTATAAATCTATGGACTCAGCAAGGAAGGCCAACTACACTGAGACTGAATTCAGCTAGGAGCAGGAGAGAAGCAGGAACTTACTACTGCTTAATAGTGAGGGACGTCCCTGCTGCTGAGGATATCTTCTCTCACTTGAAATTCTTGAAGGTTGCGGATGAAGGCTCTCTTCCATGAAACTTTAAATCCTTCTACTTTGTGGCTACTCCTGGGCACCATACATTACCAAGATTTTCCAAGATGGTTGCGATAGCTCTGGTTGTATAGACATGTCCCAACCAGTAGGAAGAAGAAAACAATGGAACCTATAATGGACAAAACATATGAGAAAAATCCCCGGAGTCACCATGTAACCATGGCTGTTTATTCCAATGCCCAAAGAAGATGCAAGTAATGCTGGGAACTGTAGTCTTCATTGTGGGCTGACACTTGTCCAGCTAGAACTCTATTTATAGTTGGAGTATGAAGTCGTAGGACAAGCTCATATGCTAAGTGGTTGTTGGCAGGCTGGAGGTTTTCAAAACTACGATGTGGGACCTAGCTGAAGTATGTTTCCCTGGCAGTGGGTCCCTGTCTACCACCTCTTCTGCTTTTCGTCTACAGTGAAGTAGAAAGACCCTCTGCCTTATGCTCCTGCCGCCAGGATTTTTCTTCGCAAACATATGGAGAGCAAAGTTCATGAATTAAAGTCTCCCAGATTGTGTGTCAAAATAAACCCTTGCTTCTTTGTTTCTGCCAGGTACTTTGTCACTCTGGCAAGAGGGGCCAAGCTCCCAGTCTAACCTTTGCTTCGGGGGATTCCATCGTGCAGTTGTTTGGTTTAACTTTGCCACTTGGGCTGCATTTCTGAAAGGGATGGTGGAAGGCAATGACCCATGATAAGTGTCTACAAAGAGGAAATAACTCAGAGCAGCCATTGGCTGAAGGGAGAGAGTGTCTCAGGTACACTTCTGCAGAGGTAATTCCATAACCAAAAGCGACTTGTGGAAGAAGTTTTTGTTTTCTTTCTTTCTTTCTTTCTTTCTTTCTTTCTTTCTTTCTTTCTTTCCTTTGGATTTCAATTCCAGAGGCCTAAGAGTCCATCGCAGCAGGGAGGCATGGCAGCAAGCAGCAGGCATAGTGGCAGGAGCAAGAAGCTGAGAGACCATGTCTTCCAAAGCAAACAGGAACTAGAGAGAAAGAATGAACTAGAAGTGGGGTGAGCCTATAAGCCCCCAAAGATCAACCCCAGTGATATATACTCCCTCCAGCAAGACTACACTTCATAAACTTCCCCACACATTTCCACAAACTGGCAACCAAGTGTTGAAATGGCTGAGCCTATGAGGGACATTTCAAACAACCACATTCCATTCACCACCCCCCATTGGCTCATAACCATCTCATAATGCAAAATGAATTTAAGACAAATTTCTACATCCCCACAGTTATTTTTAGACCCAGTTTCAACACTACTTAAAAGTCCCAAGTCTCTTCTGAGCCACAAGGCAATCTCTTATCTATTGCCCTTGTAAAATCAAAAAGCAAATCATATACTTCGAACATATAATATATATTATATAAAATATATTACCATTCAAAAATGGAGGAATGGGACCATAGTAAAGAAATGCTGGGTCAAAGCAAGACCAAAATCCAGCAGGATAAACACCAAATCCTGTAGCTCAATGACTGGTGTCTAATACTTGGAGGGGCTTTAATAGCTCTGCCCTTGTAGCTTTGCTGCCTACACACGTATCTGTTTCTTGGTCTGGTTTCACTCCTTGTGGGCATATGTCTCATGGTTTTAGCCTCTCAAATATCATAAGGTCTCCACTGAAAGCCAGGATTCAATTTTACAGTGCCTACATTGGCCTCTCATAGCCTTACAGGGTCTTGCCTGCTAAATATTACCTGGCCTCAGCAGCTTTCTGAAACCAAGGAAGAAGAATCCACAATGCCCCCGCTCTAACGTTGTTCATGTCTCTAAATCAGTACCACGAAGACGACATTGCCAAGTTTGGCTGCCAGTTTGGGATGGATTCTCAGATACTTTGACCACATTAGCAGCAGCGTCTGGCTGTTTAAGTTCTTCTAGGAAAAAAACTCACATTCAAAATCTAGGAACTTACCTTGGTGGGTACCCTTCCCTCCATTTCTGTCCGGAGCAGAAAGCCTCTCCTCATCTGCTGATCATAATAATCACCGCCTGTTTCAGCACATGTCTTGCCCATAGCATTAACCTTTCTAGTGTTCTTTCTTTTTTTTTTCTCCAAACTGTACATTTTATATTTGTTTCTATTCTACCCCATATGTTCCTTTTCATCATAGATCTGCATAGGGGAAATCAATAATAACCAAGTCATAGGCTCAACATTATAGTCTTGAAATTTCTCCACCAAAGAGATTAGTCCACTGGATTCTAATTGAGTCTCGTGTAAGTTCTCAGGACACAGGCAGATCCCTGGTCAGGATATTTTGTGAATGGTTGCTAGTCTAGTTGATGCTGAATCATGACTTCTCCCTGTGACCTCGGAGCTGGGCCTCTGCAGCCAGCTTTGCTCTCACCACTACTGCTTTCCAGGCATCTAATAGAATTGGCTTGTGGGGCTCTGCTCATAGCAGTCAACTATTTTATTTTTCTAGTTCAAAGTCTTCCACTTTCCTCCCAAACACAGCATGGCCAATTTATGTCTTAGTTAGGGTTTTATTGCCCTGAAGAAACACCACAACCGTGGCAACTTGTATAAAGGAAAACATTACACTGATGCTGGCTTACAGTTCCAGAGGTTTCGTCCATTGTTATCAAGGCAGGAGCATGGCAGCCTGCGGGCTGACATGGTGCTGGGAAGGTAGCTGAGAATTCTACATCTGGATCCACAGGTAGCAGAAGGAGATGCAGAGACGGCAAACTGGAACTGGAGTGAAGCTATAAACCTTTAGAGCCCACCCTCAGGGACGTACTTCCTTCAACAAGGCCACAACTTCTAAACCTTTCCAAACAGTGACAAGTCACACAAACCAGGTCGTTTATAAAGCAAGTTACCCAATTTTGGCTTTGCTAACTGTTCTCTTCCTAAATCCATATAGTCCCGGGAGTAAGAGTGCCGAGAGATACTTCTGATTCTAACTCCTGTTTTCTTTACATAAATGAAATTAATATAAAGGTCCTGTAGTAGTTTCCATTTCATTTGGCATATAAAGCTTGCCTGGTTTCACTGACCATGATAGGATAAATCTTAAATGAATTCTATTTATTTCCATCAGTAAATAACTAATTCTGCTAAGGATTCCTTAAATAGTCTTAGCAATATATAAAAGATGACTATAGATACACAGTCTCATGGTGCCATTGATTAAATTATCAATCGTATTTCCAACTAAATTAGTTTATGTAGCAGGCTTAGAAAACAAGATTCCTTGGGGTTATCATATTTCCTCCAACTAAGGCAACATAGGGCACTGAGCTATGTGCTGTGGTCTGTGTAATTCCAGCGTCTGGCATTGGCAGGAAGCTCTTCCGTGCAAAGTCAGCCAGGGCTGCATCACGAGAGCCTAGTTCAAAAGCACATTTGGGGATACGAGTTCAGCTTGCTTGTTCAGGCTTGGGCACAGATTAGAAACTTGACTCACTCTAGTTTTCCCATTGCCCAAAGATTTCAATAAGGCGGATGACTGTCTCCCACTGCTCACAATAACACACTTAAATTCTGATCTACAAATACACTGCCAGCCGTGTGCATTTTGAGGACTTTAGATTGAAAACCTGCAGCTGTGTTTGTGCAGTAATTTAGAAGCCCCATTACATATGCAAGGGACTGGGTTCCATGGCTCAATCACAATTCATTCACTTTGCCTTTTTTTTTTTGTACCAAAGAAATAAAATCTGAGAACTATGTGGCATTATGGCCAGCTCTTTAAAAAACTCACACACACACACACACACACACACACACACACACACACACTGAGGAGGTTGACAATTATAGTCCCAAAAAACTCACAAATCTTTTTCATTTCCCATTAAATAGAGGTTGTAGCCAAAATTCCAGATATTTGTTGTTAAAGTATGATATTTACCAAATGTTAATTAAGAAACTATGTGACCATCATAAAAGGAATTAGACTACCAAGTAGATATCTTACCTTGAGGACCGTGGATCTCAGTATAAAATGTTTAGAATAACAGACTTATTGCACTTGTGTCTGTGGGTGTGTGCCCATGTGCCTACATGTGTGTAAGTGTGTGTGAGAACATGTGTGCATGTGTCACTGTGTGTGCCCATGTGTCTGTGTGTGTGTGACTGTGTGCCCACGTGTGTGCACATGTGTCTGTATATGTCTGCATGTGTGTGCCTGTGTGTGTGTGATCACATGTGTATACATGTTATGAAGAGCCTAATGATGGATTGTACTGATCTTGTGTATGGATATAAAGAAAGTTCTGGAGCATATATCCTTGGGGTGCCCACATCTGTGTAACCGTATTACTTATGAGTTTTTACTTACTTCAAGTTCTACAATGACCCAAGAAAAAGCATGTTCAGCTCATTGTCATATTTGTGCACCACATTATGAAATGCTGTGTAAAAACTGGCATTTGTAAAATTGGACTACTATTCTGATAGGCCTTAAATATGACCTAAAATCAAAATATAAACTTCCTAACCATATTTGAGTGTTTTTGTAGACATGGGCTTTTCCCATGCATCAAGTTATGAGGAAACTTACTTCCTCTGAGCCATGCACACGTGTTTTTTAAAGGTGCTATGCAAGCAGAACTTTAATAATTAAACTGGCACATGACATGGAGCTCCCCAGTTCCCTCTTGCACCGCCTTTCAGATGGGTGCTGATGGGAGTGTGAGGATTCTGCTAGAAATAACTGCTTCTGAGCTGAGTTTTAAGAATGCACATGAACGCAATTCATGCAGCTTATAGCTCTTGCAACTGTTCCTAAACACTTTCTACTCCCTTATCTTCTGCAGGCTTTGGAGGCCAGTATCCCTCCTCTCCCATTTCCAAACCTGCAGTCAGAAGGTCCATCACCACTGAGTCACTAGTCACTGCCAGCCCAAGCTCCACAGGTGATAGAGAAAGACCTAAGGGATGGGCAGCTAAGCATCACGGAGTGAGAAGATAGGTATAAGGTAGGGACTTTTGCTTTCTTTTCTAAGTAGCAACAGAGAAGAACTGATCTACAAATGTAAAAACAAACAAACAAAAATGCACCAAGTAGGATAACTTGCCTGCCTACATACGTAGGCAGATATATGATATGGAGGAAGGTGGGTAGTGGATAAGTAAAAAGACAGAGAGATGATAAGCAGGCAGAGATAGACAGATGAATATAGACCAGTAGATAGATAAGATAGATGATAGGTAGACAATAGATAGATAGTAGATGATATAGATAGATTAGATAGAAGATAGATAGATAGATAGATAGATAGATAGATAGATAGATAGGTAGATAGACAGACAGACAAATATGGCATTTCTAGTCGTAGAAAAGACAGCAGGATGTATAGACCATCAATTTAAAGGTCAATCTTAATGTTAGGCCATAGAGATTAGTATCTCTGTTTACTATTTGAAGGTTATATGATTTGGGGCAAATATCAAAACTCTCTTAGGCCTTCGTGTCCCTCTCAGAAAATAGTAAAGGTAATAATAATAATACTGAATTGTCAGGGTAGGAGTAACCCCAGTCCAGATGTGTCCATCCTTTTGATGCTACGACACGATGTTGTAGCCTACACACCTGCTGGGCCACAGGCACAGCTATCCTGGAACACGTGCAGCCCATAGCTGCATCTTGAATGTCCTTGAAGTGATTTGCACAATGTCCAAAATATAAGGCACTCCCCAGGATTGTAGCTAGCTTTGTTCTGCAGCTCATGATTAAAAGCAGTTCTAATTTATCATCTGGATTTGTAACCGTGAGTGGACATCCCATTTCCTTGGAGCTTGTGAGGTGAATGGAAGGGCAGAACTGATGAACTCCTGTGTTTAGGATTCCCTGTAGATGCTTTTAAAATGCAAGTTCTAGCTCCGCAGGTACCAGGGTGAGGCCTGGGGCTGTGCAGGTAGCAAATCTTCAGTCTGAGACCAGTGCTGGCAGCCTGAGTATCATGCGTAGGAGAAGTGCACGGGCAGCTGCTGAAAAGGTAGGTTAAGGGCGATGCTTCCAGATGTGGCCTAGAGACAGAGACAGTTAGTTTTACATAGTAGAGGTAGCGAGTCAATGAAGACATCTCTCTTCTTGCCTCTTTTCAGTTCTGGAAAGCAACCTGCCACCATCTGTGAGAAAGTATCTGTAGGGTGTGACTGTGTGCACGCACATGTCTCTCTGTGTCTACATGTCTCTGTGTGTATTTACAGGATGTAAGTCACTATTACCACTCTACAAATTAAAAACTGACCTTAACCAAGCTACTTTCCAGCCTCACTATCCCACATAAACACAAGACACAAACAGTGCTTTGAGATTATGTGATGTAATGCGTATCGCCTTAACAATCACTGGAGCACACGATGCAATGTTCAGGTCAGATCAGCTGTTACAGTGTTCAGGTCAGGCCATCTGTTAGCATTCTCCTTCTTGCCACATCATTCCATTAGAGGCAAAGGAAGGCCGAGCATTACAGCCCAGGTCCATTTCAGGACTCCCAAACAGCAATGGGTCCCCTACCGCACAGGGTGCCAGGGCCTGCTGGAGGCTTGTTATACGTACACCTGGCTTTGCCCCAGGATACCAGCTCTATAAGTTCATCTTGGGTGGTGACCAGCCTTCCATGTTTCTGACAGGTTTACAGGTGAGGAATATAGCTTGTCTGGGGACCACGTATAGTATGCTTCTGATCTGTAACTACTTCCAATGGCTGGCTTGATTAAGAGATAAAGACTCTAGGAAGGGAAGTTTCCACAGAAGTAGGTTTCCTCAGCTGTGAGACTTCCTCGTTGTCATTCCGTGAATAGCAGCTCTTAAGCACACCTTAACTTCCCTTTCTGACTGAAGTCATCCGTAATTAACTGATCTTGGTTTCACAGGAGACGATAAAGCAGGGCCTTTGACTTGTGAACTTAAGATAAACCTGAATGATATTTCCAGAATACACTTCTAGTGGAATCCATGGTTTACTAAAGAGACGACGGTGGAGCACAAGTCAGAACTTTGCCCCATTCACTGCCGTGCTTCTTCTGTATGCCGAGGAAGTAGGGCAGGTCTAGGCGAGAGTTGAGAGAAGGAGCAGGCAGTCTCAGAGCAGGCTGAGCTGTCCTGTGGGTGGAAGCACACCATGTGGATGTTTTCGTACAGGCTGCTAAATTTTCAGTTTCATCTTTTCCTTTCTCATTGTTAGGATGAGCCTCCGTATATCCCTCATTACCATCCATCCTGGCTGTTAAGGTATAGCAAGTCTGTAATGTCTCGTCAACATGGCTGCCAAAATGTGAGCTGACCAAGCACAAAAACAAGCATTCATTCCGAAGTAGATAAGGAAAGACCACAAGGCCTCAACACTACACAAAGAATTACAGGCAATTCTGAGAGCAGGAGAAATCATTTTCCCCAGAGAAGATCACATCAATTTGTTATTCATTACCAAGTCATCAGCCCTGAAAATATACAGCTAAGTAATATCCAACCAAGTGGATTTTATTTAGGGATATACATATATGTAACAACAAGTAATGGGGGGAAAAAGCCATAAACTTGAAAGACCAAGGAGGTATACATGAGAGCGCTTGGGAATAGAAAAGGAAAGAAGGAAATGGTGTAATTATACTACAATCTAAAAAAATAAAAGTTATGACATAAAACAAAAACAAACAACAACAAAAGATATCTGCAAGTCCACTTGGCAGCCATCAAGGTTGGGATGTAGCTAGCATCAACATTGAGGTCCCTACAAGCTAAACGCCATAAGCCCCAGAAGATCTGCTATAAGACTGTGGCATGGAGCCCACCGTATGTACATGGCTGCCTCTGCAGTTTTGCTCTTTGCTGCCAAGACAGAGGCATATTGGCTCCAATCCCCATCAACTTTCACCCCTACCCAAGATCTTTCAACACTTTCTTAGTGCTGTTTAGATGTACAAAGGTAGTGGGACTAGATGACCCAAATTGATAAGAACTATAGATCCAACAAGTGTATAGGGACCCATGGAGAAACTACAGAACCAGCTGTGGGGCTTAGCTTCATGGTCGCATTTGTACTTCATGGTCTTTCTTGTGTTTATGTGCAGAAGAGTAAAATCAGCCTAGCATTGCTCACAGTGCAAAGCTACTGCATTCATTTTTAAGTGATGACTTATGAAAATATTTTTATAAATGAAGAAAAGGAAAATAGCATAATATATATATTAAGCATGAATATATTCATTGTCCAATTAAATATGATAAGCTCAATATATATCTTTGAGTGCAAAACGTTCATGTTATTAATCTGATGGTTCATTTGCTGTTTTTGTGGCTTTAACTTGATGAAAACATGTTTTAAAGAGAAAAAAAAAGACAAGAGGAAATGAAAGTGAGGTCGCTCTTGCACCTTTTCTCTTTTTCCACATCTTTCTTTATGTGGCGAGAGCCTGCGTGACAATGTATTTGTTGCTTTGAAGAGCTGTTTGATTGACGCTAATTTGCCCCAGCCACAGCACCTTCTGTCAAGCCGAGGCTGGAGTCCTTCGTCAGTCCTGATGACTTAAGCTTGCTCACTGACTGTATTTCTGACGTAAACATTCTTCTCACTACTCGTGGGGCAAGCTGGTGCATCAGCAAGCTCTGCTAACTTATCACTGTCACCCAGGTGGAGATGGCCTGCACTATGTAAAGCCTAGCCCTTTCTGCACTCATATTTCCCAAGGCTGGCCATGGCAGTACAGACTTGCTACTAGCTGCCACGTATAACCGGAGAAGACCACCCCTATTCAAGTCCTTTCACACAGAGTAGATGCTTTGAAGAGGAACTGTTTATAGAGCAAAGTTTCCTTTGAAGACTAAATAGAATGCCCTTGTGGATGAGACAGAAGAAATCAGAGACTCACAGATTTAAATACCCTGCCTGAAATCAGACGTCTGGAGCAGGGAAGAGGCAACACCGCCTTGAGCTAGTGATACATTCTTAGGGTGCTATGTGCATCATGAGTTATCAGAGTCCTTTGCTTTGATGTTTAGCAGATTGCCAAATAATAGCACTGTGAGTGACTCCTGGTGAGTGTGTTGTTTTCTTTACAAAAATGTTTTGTTTCACTCATACCTACTGGTCATTTTGTGACAACTCTGTTACCTACAATGGTATGCTTTCCCACTCTGTCTTCCTTTAGTTTTGTGGAAACATTAGGATGTAGTTCAATTAGACCATTTCCAGACAGAACTGGGCAAAGTGAGATGTATATATTTATCCACGCCATGTTTACTGTCCTGGAACGGGCCCATCAGCACTCCGTCCAGTCTAGGAATTAATTCAGAAGCAGCCTAGGTTGTAGTCTTTGACAGTAGAAGATGAAAAAAGCTGCTCAACTAAGGAATCTACTGACTTCATGAGAGATATATGGCCATTTGGAGACCTGGGACAGCCGAAGGCAGGGGTGTGTGTGTGTGTGTGTGTGTGTGTGTGTGTGTGTGCTCTGCAGGCATCTAGTGGGAAGTGGCCTGGTGCTGCTCAGCTTTCTAGAAAAGGAGCCCTAGTCACTCACAAGGAATTGCCAGGCCCAGGACCTCACTGTACTGTGCCTAAACCTTTTCTGAATATTTAAAAAGAACCACCGCAATGGGGGAGGCAGTGAGAATCAAGAGCCTACCAAAGGCGGGAAGGCATCAACTCCAAGCACAGCCCTCACCCTTGCCTGAGGCAGGCTCGCCCTCTGTGCCCTGGCCTCTGAACCTCACTGATAGATCAACGCCCATGTGGACAAGGCAGAAGAAATCAGAGTCTCACAAACAGCCTGAAGAACATTCCCCCACTAGTAGCCATGGCTGCTTGTTCGTCTGCCCCCCCCTCCAAGTTTTTCATCTGTGGTTTCCATTTCACTGTGCTATAGTCTGGTGGTGACACCAGAAGCTTAGTCCCCTTCCACAGCACTGTGGAGGAAGTTGGCTCCCCGTGGCTGTGGACTTGGGAAGACTCACTCCCTCCTTTGTGTTTTGACTGCCTGTGTGTGGCAGTCATTACCACATATAGACATCTGAGAGAAATGCTCTTAACAGCTGAAAGTATAGGTGGAACTTCAGTGCAAAGCCCCTTGTGTTTTATAATGGTCTGAGCATCAGCTCGCTGTCTTTAGGGACATGATCCAGGATGTTCTCTTGCTATTTAATTTTACATTTGCCTGTTACTTTAGCTTCTCCTTCTCCTTACTCTTGTTTCTCTCTGAAATACACAATACGATCCTTAATAACCCTAAGACCTTAGCTGCGATGTCACTTTCTCCCATCTTTGTTTTGACTAAGCCAACTACCTTCTCTGGCTACCCTCTTGTGCATCCTCCCCCTAGTTTGTGTCTGTCTCCAGGGACCCAACTTTCCCTAGGCCCCATCAGAGCTCCTTGTATACCAACCTTTGCTTTTACACCAACCTCTGAAGCCCTGTGAGAAGCCAATGTAGTTACAAAGGAGTGCCTGCTGGAACAATGAGGCCACCAGGCTGGTCAAAACCCAGAAGTGGCCAGTAGCCCCTTGGAAGATTCTGCTTAATTCCAAGAAGGGGTGTAAAGGGCCACTATGTTTTGGGTATGGTGTCTTCCCAGCACATTGTTAACTAGAAGCTAGTTCCCTAGAATAGCCCTGTGGGGAGCTGGTGCAAACAGTCTGGGTTGGACCTGTGGAAGTGACAAAGCCTTTCAGAAAAATTAATGCTTGGAGCAGGGTTTCTGGAAGAGAGGCCATCAACTGAGTGAGTTGCTGCAGGCTGGTCCCAGCACTGGGGAGACTGGAGTAGGAGTGTGGGTGCCTCCCACAGAGACTCTGTCAGAGACAGTTGCGGGGAGGGGTGGGTTGGGGCAAGGGGGGAGGGTGGCATCCACCTTGGCAATGATGTCATCCAGCCCTGCTGTGAGCTGGACACTGAGAGCCATTACCTGCCTGTGAGGACAGGCTCCTTGTGGACCTCAATGAGTAAGAGTTATTTCCTCCTCACTCCCAGATCAAGCACCTGGAGAAACTAAGGCAGACCCCTGAGTCACGTTGATACCTTAGACACAGACATTGACTGCAAACCTTAGCCAGCCCAAGGCCTGAGTCACATGATGACTTCCACACAGCTGCTGAGAACACATCTTAGCTAGGCTAAGGCCTGTGCGCACCTCTCTGAGCTCCTGTGCTCTACATCTGTGCACTGTGGACGCTCAGGCCAGCTTCCACTCGCTCTGGATGTGAGCCTCCAGGCATATTCTCCCTGGTTCTCCTAATGTGTGTTCTACAGCTGTTTATAGATGCTTGGCAATTGACGCTTCACACAGCGAGGGCACAAGTGGGTTTTATTGTAAAAGACAGCGATCGCACATGATAGTAGATTTCAGTAAATCCCATATTACCCTCAGTTGAGAATCTCATCTAATCAGCTGAAAGCAAGTAAAATGGAATTTATGAGTCTCATTCTGATATTTGTCCATTCAAGGGTTTTAAGGATTTGAGTGTAGCCTGTAATCATATGAATCATACTCTGCTTGTTGTTAATAGCTGGAGAATGAGTAAGAAGTGCTTTAGTCCCTTCTGAAACAGAAATGATGCTTCCCCTGAATATTTAAAAAATTAGTTTCCACTTTGGTATGTTGTGTTTGTCCAGTTCCCATTGTTGCAGCAAAACACCTGAAGCTAAGTAACTTTCACGACACTGACGTTTGCTCAGCTCAGAGTTTTGGAGGTGAACTCTTTTGATCTGATCTCTGCTGGGCCCCTTTAGGCTTATCACATGATTCTGGATCACATCATAATAGGGTAAATAGAAAAGGGAGAAATCACACAGGGAAACAGAAGCCAGAGAATGTCTCAGAGGTAATCTTGCTTTTCAAAATGTTTTTTACTTTTTTTTTTTTATGACAATTTGGTCTTGGGAAAAGTAACTCAGGACTCTACCATAAGTGAACTCGTCCCACAGGAAGATGATGCCCATTGCCCGGATAGTTGCCAAAAGAACCCATTACCAATACTGCACATTATTTAGTTCCTCTTTAAACTGTCTTCCAAATAGCTAAAACTGAAAGTTTAATTTTAAAACATCTTGGTATTCTTACCTTCTTTTCTCACTCACTCTCTTGTTGGTGCACTTTAGCTCACCAGAGTCTTCTTTTTAATTTGTTGTTGTTTGTTGTTGTTGTTGTTGTTGTTGTTTGTCAATTCAATACATGTATATAATGTCATTTTCACGCCCGTTTCCCTCTCTTATGCCCTTCCCACTGCCTCTGATCCCCTTCTTCATTCCTGTAAGTTCTACTATTTTCATATATCTTGTGTCCCAAAACGTTTAATTGGGATTGCTCATGTGACTATGGGTGTGGGTTGGAGACGTGTGTGTGTGTGTGTGTGTGTGTGTGTGTGTGTGTGTGTGTGTGTGTTTCTGGGGTATGGCAATTGATCCATGGCTATCCCAGTAAAGATCAACTGTCAATTGGTCCATAATGGAAGGGTGATCGATCTCTCTTAGCACCTTCATTTTCACACAGGCCATTAGTATGTGGTTGGCTCACTGCAGCTGCAGACGGACCCTATAATTAATGGCCACCTAAGGCAGTAGTCGTTTTGAATTTTGACTGGAGGACTGCATGTTTGTAACGCTAGGTAATATTCAAGATAGACTCCATCTGATTTTTAATATTTTATTTATGATAACTGTAAGAATGAAGTCAGCAGGTCTTATTTGAGCATCCTCTAGCTGCTCATAATCATTCTGGCTCCTCAAGAAGTATCATTAATACAATTGTTGTATATAATCACTAATCATTTATTCAAGTCTTGTATATTAACTAATACATATTATTATATACAATTATTGTATACTATTTATACTCTGTTAATAGAATAACTCAGCTTGACAGATGGCCAGAAATTCTACTCCTGCGCAAGTGCCAAGGAGAATATGAGTGCAGGCATCCATGTAATTATTTAAGAATGTAAACATCTGACTTATTTGTTATAGCTCCAAGCTGGAAAACATCAAGAATTTATCAACTAGAAACTGAATATTCAAACTGTGGGCTTGTTACACAGTGGAATATGGAATAGAAATTCAAAGTAGGCTTTCAGATCCATATAATTAAGCGGATTTATCTAAACAAAAGTTAACACCAAATGAACGAAAGCAGATATAAGAAGTTGCGTACCTTTTGATGATATTTAAATGAAGTTCAAGGTCTGAAGACAGTAGTCAGTAAGCACAGGAGCCCACAGTGCTCACCTCTAGAAGGGGCCTTAATTGCCAGAGAAAGAAGAGATTTCCCATATTGTTGGGACTATTTTCTATATTGTTCTGGTTGTTGGTTACAAAATGGCATAGAAATACAAAAGGCCACTGAATTGAATACTAGGGTTGTTCTGTTTTACCATCTGTCCCTTCAGATCAGTAAACCCACGGCTCTGAATGTTTTTGGAGCCTAACCTTTTGCTTTCCCTAATCTGCCTCGACACACACCTAAGTCTGTTTATTTTCACTATTTGCAAAGAGATGATTTACACTCCAGTGGAGTCTGGCCTGGTGGTAAGTATATTAAGGTGACACTACCTACCGCGAAAGCAATCAATATGCTTTCATGTTTCAGTAACTTTGCACAAAAGAAGCTGATCGTTTAATCAATAGGACAGTTCAGCTGGAGAAGGCTGTTTCTCCCGCCTCATGGCGAGTGAAGGACTCTGTTCCTCCAGCTATAGCTTACTAGTGGTACCTTCCATGTCCAGTTGGGAGACAAAGGATGAGCCTGTGAGTGGACAATTCTCTACCTAATAGCACCAGGTTTCTATGTTTTGTTTTGGTTACTCTTGAAATTGTCACATGCCTAGGAGCTAGGGGCGTGTCTTGTAATTCCCACTTTGTGCCCCACATTCCTGCCCTATGACTGTCTCCTTTGTGCACAAGCAGAAGGACTGGCTCAGTATACATTCTGTGCCAGTGCCTAGGCCTGAGATTGAGCACATTGTTTTGTGTTCAGCCTTAGCTTCCCCATCTGGAAAGTGGATTGTGTGATATTGTTTCACTGTGCTTCTGGGAAACATTAAAAATACCTGTGAGGTACTTATGACCTGAACATGCATTTAATAAACATGAACTACTAACTACATGCTCTACACAGCAACATGCAGTATCTTCTGAACCTACAATATGCTCCTGGCTTCTGCCACTTAACACACACACACACACACACACACACACACACACACAGTCTGTTGTACATGACTATCCTCCAAACCACACAACTACCATAATTGGGAGTTCAGCTGTGTGCCCTTGGAACAGCTTAGCCTAGCTGGGCTGGTTGACTGTTTGCCTGGCCTCCTAGAAATGTGGGGAGAGTCACAAGACTGTCACCTGTTTTTACTGCCTCTTTGGGGAAGGGCTAGAGTACATAGGCCAAGAAAGATAAGGTAGGGGCCTCCATCCAGGTGGCTACGGGAAATCCCTCATCCCTGATGAGGAAAGACTCTTGGGGTACTGCCTTTTGCAGGAGGAACACCCACACTTTTGTGAGGAACCCCTCACCTATAAAGTGCATCTGTTTGTTGTTGGGGCCTTAGGAGGAGGGAGAGCTGTTTACATTTCCACAAGGGAAGGAATTCTAGCTATAGGGCCCAGTCCTTCTCAAGGGTCAACTTCACGAGTAGGTGATCTGTCCTGTGGTCCTGATACAAGGCTTAGTGGTTCTCAACCAATGAATCACAACCCATTTGGATCGCATATTGGATATTCTGGATATCAGATAGTTACGTTACGTTACTATTCATAGCAGTTGCAGAACTAAAGTAGCAATAAAATACTTTTATGGCTAGGGTCACCATAGCATGAGGAACTGTGATAAAGGGTGGCAACATTAGGAAGGGTGAGGAACCCAGGGCTCTGGAGGCTAACACTTACTGGACCGCTTCTGTCATCAGATTGATTTCACTAACGATTTCATCTTTGAACTTGTGTTTTGTAAGGGAAATCTGATGCAGGACCTTGTGCGTGTGCACAGGAAATAGAGAAGGCATGTCTGCTACCATTTCCACTGGTCCTTCAAATGTAAAATGCTGGTATCCCGTGAACATGGAACGTTGAGGACTGTGGATTTAAGCGACATCCAGATATGTATGAGGTAAGCATGCTCCACTGAGAACTGAGGAAGTAGGACACAGCCAACCCAAGAGGCCGTGATCTCCATCCAAGCAGAACTAGCTGCCTGAACCCACTTAAGAGCAACTAAGGATGCCTCCGAGTACTTTCTTACTCGTGGTCACTTCCCAGAATTCGCTAAATGATGACACTAAATGAAGACACGGAAGGAAAGGACTTTCTCACACAGCTCTGTGCCAAAGGTCCGGTGTTGGCATGCAAAAAGAGCATATATCAAGAAGTGAAACAGAGGGTGCTTTGTTCTGCGTTCCCACTGTTCCAATACAACAAAACAATGCATATATATGAGCTGAAAAAGATGAAGAGTGCAACGTCGCCTATGAGTTAAAACCTCTTTAAACTGCGTTGTGAACTGGCATAGGAAAAAAATAGATGAATTGTAAAGCGTGTGATGATAATTTAAACATTTGTTTTTCTTTACTTGGAATACTAAATACCACACAAGAATGCCATGACAATTCCAAAGACAGATGGCAGAAGCAAAGACAAAAAATTGCTTTGTATTTTTCTACCACCTTGACAATCTTTCCTGAGTTCATTTTGTACTGGGACTAACAAATGACAGGTCGGAAGCTTTGACTTCCCTTGGTGCCCAGTAACAGTCCCATTCAGCTGCCCTCTGAAGCCACTCCCCGCTGGCCCCCCTCCTCTCCTGCGCTGTCTTGGCTTTCTTGCTTTATCTGCCTGGCAGTTTATAGTCAGCCCTCCCCCATTTTTGAGCTCTCCATCTTGAAGTCGATCAACCACAGGCTGAAGGCACTCTACTCGGGGAAACCCGCATGGGCCCTGAGCACACATGGACCTTCTTTCCTGGATGTTAATCCGTTAATACAGTATAATACCTATTTGCATAGCATTTTAATCTAGAGGTGAGTTACAGGTCAAAGAGGGTTAAGTGTTGGTTACATGCAAACACGATACCATGTGACACACAGAGTCACAGCTGTAGTAGATCCCAGTAGTTGTGAGGGACTCTGGGATGGCATCCATCAGTTTCGAAACTGTCATCTTCCCCACATGGACTGTCATGAAAGGCAGGGGTGGGGGTGGGCGTGGGAGGGGGGGTAGACTTTGAATTTTAGCCAGCTGTGATTGGGGCCAGAATGCCTGGGGCCTTCATATAGCGAACATAAAGATTTAGACTGCAGGGCTAAGTCAGGAGGCAGAGGGGCAGCCCCCAGGGATGGCTGTTGGGTTAGCAAGATGATTTAATGTTCCACCCCCTCAGAAAAAACATCTGTCCACAACTTCGTGAGCCTTCAAGAGTGTGGATTCTTTGAGACTGTGCCCACTCCACACCTCTAACTCCCCATGGCAACTCCTTGCCATAATCACCGTCCTTTAAATCTGGTCAATTCTAACATCAGCTCCATTTCTCCAACTGGATTCTGATTCCCCGGCACGGTAGCCGGAAACAAAGCTCAGTTAGGCAAGTAAGACCTTCACATCAACCTAAGAAATCTGAGCAGTGTTCACAAACGCAGGCATTAAGAGACAATATTTTAAAGCTCGACAGGAACACAATAGCCACCCACAATGAGCCTCATTTCACCATGTTAAATAAAGATGCATTCAAACTATTTGCACGCACGGCTGGTAGTGCTGTGAACCGAGCCCACTCTTGTTGGGCACCATGTTTCATACTCTTTCTTGCCCAGTAGTTCCGCGGGAAACAAAGGAGTGGATTGCTTCCTTGGCGGGAGTCACCAAATTGAAATTCATAGCTGGGACAGGAGGATGGCTCAGGTGCACTGTGGTCATGGGTGTTCGGAAATAGCAACTGTGCATCACAGGTCAGCCAAGATGGGACTTGGGACTCTCTGTTCCCCTAGAATATCTTCTGGGTTCCTGAGCGTTCCCACGAAGACACTGTGTTGTAGGTTGTGTCACAGACGCTGCTGGTAACCTCTTAACCACCACTGCCCAGCTCTCTCAGTACCGGTTCAAATGAAATCCTACCAGATCTCCTTGTTTTGAGTGTTGAAATTATGTTAACATTGCTGCAGCCAGTCTAGCAAATTGTTGTGTCACATGACTTGTTTAATACTTTATAAGTGACTCTTATTTCAGATTTTTCCCGGGCAAAATAAAAACACAAAGACAAAACCATCGGGACAAAGGAAAGGAACCTTTTGTTGTTTTTGTTGCTACAGATCATTTTCAGTATGTACCTTTCTTGAGAAAGGATATAAGAAAAAATAGTTCCGAGTTATACGTTGGAAAAGTAGTAGTAAAATGTCCAGGCCCCTTAGGGCCGCTCAAATTCACCTTCATTATCTCTATTTCCATGCTGTTCACAAGGCTTGGCTCACTGGAAGACCTGGGCCCAGCTGTAAGCTGCCTGGCTTACCTGTCCCTGGTTTTCCTTACGGCCACCAGGGGGCTGTCTGGGTGGAACAGAGGCGGAGAAGTGGCAGCTTTCCTCCAGACCAACCAAAACATCCGAAGGCAGCTTTGGAGCAAAGCCCAGGAACTCGCCTGCAAAACAACCCTCACTCTAGAGCCGGCAAGTTCTTGGTAAGGCTTCAGTCGGGGCGAAGATTAAAACACAGATTTCTTGCGAAGAATCCAAAGGGCAACCGAGTCTGTGCAAGCCGCTGGGAAAGGCAACATTCTCGCCCCAAAGCGGCTAACCGTGGCTTCAGTCCTGCTGAAACCTTTCTCTGGGCAAGCAGGGAAAGCTTCGGATTCACCACAGTTGTTAGTTTCCTGGACAAAGGTGTCGGCCTCTCTCCCTTCTCCTTTCCTGCCCAAGAGACGCTGGGGGGAAAAAACCTTATCACCCGTGGGAAATCTAGAAAACTCTTTAAAATAATCTAGACATTATTCCCTCCGTTGAGATAGACAGGCTCAGAATACTGCACTGTTACATGAGTATATTGAAGAAGGAATTTCGAGGCGTTTTTTTTTTTTAAACAGTGTTCATTAGAACAAAATTGTATTCTGTCCTCAAAGTGGTTTTGTCGCAATTGTAACTTCCCACTGGCTGCGTGTTCTCTGAGTACTGGGCATTTTTCCAGTAAAACCTACCTCTGAGGCGCAGCTGGGAGACAGCCTGGGTCATCTGGAGCAGAGCACAGTCGCCCGCTCTGTTTTCTCCCAACCTGAGCTCTTGGCCTTCCGGACTTGAGGTATGGACATTTCAGAGCTGTGTGCTTGCAAGAACAGAACCCTGTTGGGATAGAGATTATTTTTGTCTTCTGGTTTTATTTGTATATTACCAGGACAGAGACAAAATAATGGGGTGTCCCTTTAAACCCTACTTGTGGAACCAACTCAGCACACTCTTAATAGGGTGTGCTAGGCGGGCAGGTTAGCTTTGGGAAAGCAAGGCATTTTCCAGCGGTGTGGGGAGTACAGAGCGGCCGGAAGCCAAGGAGTATCTGAGTGCCCCGTGGTACCGCACGCGCCACAGGTGGTTTGGGGGCGGACAGAGGAAAGCGGTTACACCTGCCGCGCCTGTCGGGAGGACCCAGAGGGTTGTGCTCCTGGAGCTCCCTCCGTCTCTTGTCATTCTTCCCCCACCCCCACCCCCGTCACGTTCCTGCCTCTTCAAGTACAGGAATGACCGCCCAACTCGAACCTTCGCGCGGCTGCAGTTGGGTGGGAGGACGCGCGGCCACCAGACCCGCAGTTATGTGACCCCAGGGAGGGCGGCGCACAAGGCGCCGGTACTGCGGGGTCGTAGCAGAGGACCCCCGCACCTAGGCGGCAGGTGCGCAGGCACAGGGCAAGCGAGTGGCGGGCTGCTCTGGCGGAGACGGGGTGCACTGCCCGGAGGCCATTTCGTCGCTGCGCCTCTGGCAAAGCCCGAGTGGCCTGAGTCTGCCAGGGTTTCTACGCGAATTGGACCAGCCGGAGGATCCAGAGGGGAAGAAGGTCAGCGGCTCGCACGCCGGTGTGGAGCTGGCGCCCCATTCTAGAGTAAGGCTGCGCGTTGGGTCCCCGGGAGGCGGGGACTCGGGCCCTCCACCTCGCCGCCCGCGCAGGTCGCGACAGAGCGGCCGCCAGTGTCCTGGGACCCGCGCCGCGCTCTTCGGCGCCAGAGGATAGTTGACAGGTCAAGGGAGTCGAGCTCGCGGGGTAACCCGCGCAGCACGGGACCCGGTGGCGGAGGGGGCGGAGCGGGGAGGAGACTGCGGCTCGGCCGAGCACGGCGCAGCCTCGGGCGGGCGGGCGGCCGGCGTGACGCGGCGGGATTAACTTTGCATGGCTAATGCGAGCACCACAGCGGAGGCCACCGGCTGCTCGGCCGCAGCTCACCCGCACGCCGCCTCGGGGCGCCACCGCCAGGCTCCTGGCTCCGGTAACGTGGCGCGGCGGGGATGCAGGGTGGGCGGGATGGGGGGGGGGGCATACAGGTCCTGCGGGCCGGGCGCGGGTGGCCAAAGCCGCGCGGTGTCCCTGCCGCGGGCCTCTGCGTCCGGTTCCTCTCGGGCTCGAGCACCCGGGTACAAGGAGCTGAAGCCCGAACCCTACTAGGGGTAGGCACCTTGTGAAATGGAGTTTGTCATCTTGGGCGCCGAACCCAGTGGAAGTTTCCGTGGGGAGGAAGTTGTAGGCATGAGGGTTCGGAAGAGGCTGACAGGCGCGGGGGTTGCTGGTTTAAAGGGACTGTGGCTCTCCTGTCCCCTTCTTTTTTGCTCCTGCCCCGGAACACCAGGGTTTGGAAAGGCGAAAGCTCCAGAGGTTAGAGTGCGCTGGGCAGTGCCTGGCGATTCTGCCTCTCACCGCCTCCGCGGGCTCGCTCCAGAGTCGCTCTTTCGCTTCTTTGCTTCTCTTGACGCAGCATCTTTTGGGGTCGCGCGGGTTGGGGGTGATCCCAGTGGTGTCAGCCGTGCGTCCCATGATCGGGAAGACGTCTTTGGAGAGTTTCTGTTGCTAGGGTCAGTTGTCATTTTGGAGGAAGATTTCCCGTGACCACAGTGGGATTATTATTATTGGAGCTAATTCTGAAAGCCTTCTGGTTTGTTTTTAAGAGGGAGGGGGGCGGAGTGTGTATACGTGGATTGTTTTTGTTTTTAATTAAAGGCTAGATGTATGATTTTCTCCAAATGGGAAATTTTAAAGGGTCTATTAAGCATTCCTAAAGTGAGTCAAATAAAGAAAGGAGTACCTGGGCAGTCAAGTTCAACCTCCCTTTTTGCCCTTTCCACACACTTGGAGAATTCAAAGGCTATGTTGAATCAGAAAATAACACTGAATGAATTTCCCCCTTCTTCGAGTGTGGTTGGTCCTAGGTACTAGTGATCGGTTTTAAAGATCTGTTTGAAACTGAACAAATCAAGAATTCCTTGTTCAATGCATGAATAGGAGAGCACAGCAGTTTTGTTCATGATGAATGCATTTAGTACCATAGACCCGACAGGCAGTATCTATATGGTTTGGCTCTGGTTCTTTCTGTTTGTTTATACTGTAAAGAAATATTGCCGATCGGTATTGCAAAGAATAAAAATTTCTTTATGGTTAAAAAAAATCTATGATTCATTCTGAATATTCTGGATGACTGATCTCTCTAATTCACTTCAGCTTGTTATTTCGAGTTCTGAAAGAAGTCATGCGCTGGGAACCATTAATGAAAAAGGTGTTTGAGTGGGAAGTATTTTGAACAGAGGCAGACGTTAGGGTGTTCTCATGCTTATTGGTTGAGCTTCAATTGACCTTAGCAGAAAATAAGTAAAAAGTGCTTTGCTTGGGCCATTTTTATGTGAAGAGATTGGTGAAGAGCAATTTATGGCTTGCCCATATTAACAGATACTATTAGAATCCTAATTTTAAATGAATACCGAAGGTTTATTATATCCTGGAAATGGAAAATCTGCTTCATTTTGTGAGTAAAAGTAAATGATTTTCAGAACTGTTCTTGTTTGGTTTTCTTTTATTTTTTTTAAAGGAAACAATTCTTGTTTTGTTACAATGTAAAAGCACAATCTCATTGACATGGGGTATTGGTGTATAAAGTAACTGGCACTAAGGGGCAGGGATAAATATTCGACCTCTCTGCTTCCAGCTTCTTTGTGGCAAACTCCGTTATAACAAGAGATGAGCTGCAACTCCCCTGTGATCCTGCAGCACTGGAAAGGGGTGATTTGCTCTCCCTGAATCTGGAAGAATACTTAGTACCAGTAGACACTGGGTAATTTTTAATTGAAAAAATTAGAGATTCTGCCCAAACATTGTCTTCCCCCAAATGCCTTACTGAGTACTTCAACCATTGCCACTTTGGACATGCCAAAACCTGATGATGTGTGAACACACACACACACACACACACACACACACACACACACACACACACGTGTCATCAATCTCTGCATTTGTCTCTCACACCCTATTGCTCTCCATCTTGTATAATTAATTCTCCAAGTTTCTCCTGCCTATGTAGAAATCCTCCACAGTCCTCTTGCCTTACCCATTTCTAGTGCCCTTGATCCCTGAAGATCTTGACCTTTAGTTGGAGGCATTTTAGCAGAATCCTACTCTTTCCAGAGGTATTGTCAGACCAAGAGTGGAGCCCCAGACCCTGGACGTTGCTGCATGAATGTAAGGCCTTCTCACACCCTCAGCTCATGGCAAGGCCTCCAGCTCCGACAGCTCTGAGGGGACCACCTGACAGTGGTACTGTTTAAGCTATATGGTGGCTGGAGAGGGGGAAATTGGGCCCACTGGGTCTAACACAATGTAGAGAAGGTCTTGGTGATAGATTTAGAAATAACTTGCTCATTTCTGTGTGCTCTTAGCTAACCAGCCTTTGTCTGTGATTTCAAGCTCCCTTGTGACTTTCATAAACATATTCTGACCCAGGTAACTGTGAGGACTATCCTGCTATCTGAGTTTTCAAGTGACTAGAGTTTGGTGCCTAAAGGGTCATCTTCAAATTATTATTTATGCCAATTGTTGCCAACTCAGAACACAAGGGAATTGCAGTTGATAGTCATGGTACTTTATTTTTATAGAGAACCAAGTTTTGGAAATGTATCTGAGTTATACTACATAATACAAACATACCTTTTATTTTTACATACTAAAACCCTGCAAAACAGGGCTGAAGAGATAGATAGCTCAACAGTTGAGAGTGTTCGCTGTTCTCACAGAGGACCAGAGTTTAGTTCCCAGCACCCATGCCAGGCAGCTCATAACTGCCCTAACTCCATCTCTAGGGCATCTGATCTCTGGGGAACTCTTTTGAACTCATTGGGCATCTGTACTTGGATGCATACACCCTCACACATATACATGTATTGTAAACAATATATAATTAAAATGACTCTTTAATTTAAAAAAACCCTACAAAATAATGTCAGTATTTTAATAGTGGAAGGGGGAGACAGATCAATGTTTTGGAGAATGAAGAAGATAATTAGATCCAAGTCCAAAGGGCTTACTGCTATAGCATGTTTACGTCAGTGCTAAGTTTTGTAGTAGTCAATTTAATAGAAAAAATGGCAGTGGTGGGTGGGGGGTGGGCGGCAGGTGTCTATCTGAAATTGGTATCCAGGAAAATGGATCAGATGCCATTTGCAAGATGTTTGCCATGGCACCTGACAGCATCACGGGAAATAAAGCGGAGTTCTTTATGTGGCCGCGTCTTTGACAAACTCTCAAAAGGAGACAAAAGCAGAAGGCATAATGAAGAAAAGAATCCTAATGTGAATTTCTCTGTGGGGCTGAGCTGCCGTGATCCAGTGGTTCAGGTTCTGACATAAGCCTCAGTACTTAAAAAGAGCTCAGAAAAGGAGTGGGTTGAGTGGCCTACATGTTCACTAAGCTAAATTTCTCCACTATCTCCAATATCCAGTGTGCCAGCCTGGCTTTCCTCTGGAGCAACTAGAGAGGACAGGGCAGCTGGGTGTGTGAAAATGACCCTATAGCCCTAGACTTCCTGAGCAGAGACCCCTAATGCCTTGTGCCCTGATCTTTGTAGCTCTGTCTTTCAGGGCTGTCTGTTTCCTTCTCTGTTCCACCTCTAAGTTGTGAGGAGAGCCTGTGTGTGGGCTTGCCCGTCCCCATGCCGAGTGCCTAGAAAGACCTTGGCACGTGGGCACTGTTGTTGGAAGCGGATGGGTTGAGACAGGGCAGTGCTGCTTCTTCCCTTCCATGTCAGTGTGAGCACCACCTTTCAACATGGCTTGGCCAAAAGTGAATGTCTGGATTGCATCAGGAGCCAGAACACGTGACTATTTCTGTGATTAGAACTTGAGCTTGTGTCAAAGCCGGAAAAGCAGCGCATGGCAAGGGAGCCTCTTGTTTGCTTGAGAGTCATTTTCATGCCTTGATTTGCTCTCTCAGTCTGCAGACATTTTATTATCTACCATGTGCCTGGCTCTGTTACCTGCTTTGAAGTTCAGGGTGTAGCCAGTGACAGGTAGAACAATGTGTTTAGACTAAGCCCAGCTATGCAGCAGTGTCCTCCACTGAGGAAATAGACATGCCTGTTGGACTTTCTTCTAAGACCCCATTGGCTGAAGGTGGGGATGGGATAAAGTCACTTTATCTGTAAGAGCTGTTTGTCTTGTGGTGTAAACCCAGCCAGGATCCACCCATGGAAGCTAAGGGACTTGAATGTGTTCAGGCCAACATGTTTCGGACGGAGCACGTTCACTTTCCACATTAAGTTCTGAAACTTTCCAATGTGTTATAAAACTTGAGCAGATACCACAGGCAGAACACAGGGTCACAGTCATAGGCTTCCATGTCCTTCCCTTAGAGTTCTAGTCAGCTGACCGTTAGAGTGATGACCGCCTCCAGTGCTGGGGTTCTTGGGTCTCTAGTGCCCTTTTCGCAGGGAGGCCCTGGAGACACTGTGTGCTGGCAGCTCTTGGTCAGTGATAGAAAACCCAATATCTGTGATGACCTTGCTAGCTTTCCTAAATTGATAGTCAGAAGGGCCTGGATTTGAACCTGAACACTGACAAACCGTATCTAGGGAAGCATCCCGTGGCCTCTTCATCACCACAGCCAAACATCCTCACAAGGCACACCCCAGAATATGTATCCAGTGGCCAGAGATGTCCATGGCACATTAAATCTGCACAATATGTATATCTAGTCTTAAAACCCAGAGGCTTTGGCCAGAAAATATAACCTTGAATTTCTGCTAGGCAATGATTACCAAAATGAAATGATATTTATGGAGATGTTTTTGAAAGACCGAAAAAACCGAAGGGCAAATTCATGGTCCAACTTGTGGTTTGAAGATGTTTCTGGCCTACACATCTGAAATCCATTTTTATCTTCTTCATAACTAGATATCATCTTCTAGTTTTTATTCTTCTGGATCCTGTCTTACCAACAGTTGCTCTATTGCCACCTGATGGTAGGAGCATGCTCAACATTTAGGGACGATCGGATTAAAATAAATTCAATTACTTACTCAAGTTCCTGGAGCCAATGGAGGGCTTAAGAGGCGCTACTGTTCTTTTATGTGGTGCAGAATTTAAGGAACTGTGGGGCCCTGAATAGTAAGTGAGCTGAAGTCAAACACAGAGTGCAGGTGGGCAATTGGAGGCCCCGGCATGCATTTCTGTAAGGTCAGCTGAGCAGCAAATCTAGGGTCAGTAAGGGACATTCAGGAACATAGGGAATAGACTGGTACTTCAACATCTGCTGCTTCCATGTGCTCAGGATGGCTCAGATACTGCCCTCCACCTTTATGTTTTCTCAGGGTCCAGCAACATGCCTGGGCCCAGCAAAAGAATGGCTGACGCTAGCAACCATGCTATTCCCCGACCTGTTTCATCTTTTTCTCACATTTCCCTACCGTGTGCATCAATGTCTCACCAACTTGCATGCCCAAGCTTGCAGGATCTGTCTCTGTGGCAGGCATGTGTCATGTTCTCACACAGAGAGGCAAAGGCACTGCGCATGTCAGGGTGTGCAGTGCCACCCATGCTGGTGTCCCAGGCCATAGATCGTGCTATCTCTTTCAGTCCTTTCTCTGACTCTCGGGTGTGTTGGTGGAGCCTGACTTTTACTATTAGCTTATTGGGTTCTTTTCCCATCATGTCTTGGTAACCCTGAACAGAGCAACTTAATGCAAAAATCTCAGAGTCTGTTTCCACACTGGTATGTGTTAAGGATGTACAAGGGTAAGGAGAGGAGGCAGCTAAGCCTATGCCACCACCATATTCTTCGAGTGAGTGTGTATTCGTGCGTGCATGTGTATGAAGCAACAGATGGCCAGCGTTCCTCAGGAGAGAATGTGAGCCTGAGTGCTTGGTTTGCATTTTTAATAATCAAGCTCATTCATTTTAGTCTTCCTACATTTCATCGTGAATGGGACATGTTCTCTTTTTTATTAATTATTAATTTTTACATATACATTTATGTTATTACACATATATACAATAAACTACCTATACAAACCATGACAAACAATCAGGAATTATATA
Organism: Acomys minous; assembly: GCF_964271855.1. Lineage (NCBI taxonomy): Eukaryota > Metazoa > Chordata > Mammalia > Rodentia > Muridae > Acomys > Acomys minous. The sequence continues at coordinate 26,484,795 of NC_140490.1, read as the reverse complement.
AATGTTATCTTCTTAGTGTTTTGGCTATTTGTATTTGACAGCCTTGAAGAAAACATCTTTCCTATCTTGGTGTGTCTAAAATTCTGAATGTAAATCAATCTCCATCACATCTTGTCATTATCGACTTAAAACATCTATCTAGACCTAAAAACATCTTAACCCCTAAACAACTAAGCTTTATTGTAAAACTAAGCTACCTGGTCTTCAACTCCATACGAGACTTGAGAAGGAATAAACCTGATTACCTGAGTATGCTGGGAGTGCAGGTCAGTAGCTTCCCAAATGAGAAGATGACAGAGACAGTTTGCTGCCTGAAAAGATATGTCTCTTTTGATGAAAAACAAACAAACAAACAAACAAACTGATTGATACCACCACAGAAGTATTTTACAATGATTTTAAAGTCCTGTTACACTAAAAATATAATAATAACAGTGCACATCCCTTTGTGACTTGTTTTCTAATGTTTAAAGTAGTAATTTGCACAAACCAGAGAATGGTCCGCCCTGTGGTATTTCCCTTCACCTTTACAGTTCCATCTAAGCCCGGATACAATTTCTGCTATCTTCCAGAACCTGCAGATCCTGACTAATGCACATATATCTGAAATGGAGCCACAGAAGGAAAAAGTAGAAGGCTACATACGTTGTCTGATTTTTTTCCCTTAAAAACAACAACAACAACAACAATAACAGCAACAAAAAGGACCAAAGGAAAGGCATTAACACAGAATGCCACTTAAACAAATAAACTATGGCCTTTGAGATTGATTTATTCTGCAGCTTAGTCCTTATAAGGAATTCAACAAATACCTTTACTCCCGAGGCCTTGTAGGGCATAAAATCCCATTTATTTAGGTTGCTAATTTTGTTGTACACTCTGTAGATACATAATTACAAGTTGAAGGTATGCTTGGAAGTGCATTTCACATGTAATACTTACTATTATTTAGGAATATGTTCTCATGATGGGCACAGTGGTATGCATACATGTAATTCTAGCACTTGGGGTGCTGAGGCAGGAGAATCATAAGTTTGAGATCAGCCTTGCCTGTGTTTGTCTCAAACCAAAAACAAACAAGCAGACCACAATTGAAGTTTCCCTTGAAAAAAACCTTTAAGGTATGCTTTCCCCCCGGAGTCTCCATCCATCCATCCATCCATCCCAAGTGAACTGAGCATTTGCTAGGTGCCAGGAGTGCCAGGTCAACCATTTAATGATCTTTGCTAAGGAAATGTGCAGAGCTTCTTGGGACACTGGACAGGAGGTGACAGTGTAGTGCAGTGTGTCTCAATAGCAGAAAACATTAGTATTTAGGGCCGTATACTTCTTTAGTGGGAGACTATCCTGTACACTGTAGATTGTCAGCATCACTGCCTTCCACCCACTAGTGCAAGTGCTACCAGTTGTAACTGCCAAAAGTGTTTACAGAGTTTGTATAATGGGTCCAAAGCTACTATAAATAAAGACCACTGGCACAGAGATGAGGAGCCAGGGCTGAGTGGTAGGAGTGTGGGGATTTGTGTCCTGGCTTAACATGGCTTCATGGAGTGAGTATTCAGCTTCTGCCTCTGTAATATGTAAAGATGGAGCACACAGTGTAAGGCATGCCTGACATCCCGGTTCTGTCATGCTTTAGGTAGCCATAGAACAGAAACACTGACAGTGGAGAAGCACTTTCAGTATTGATAAGTCCCGCGAAGTGATCAGCACGGTGTCCAGTGGGAATGTGTAGCTAGGGATGGACAGAAAGACCAGGAGATAACACAGGAAGTGCGGGTGGTGCAAAGCATTGTGAAGCCTGTGTAGATTCTGGTGTATGCGGTGGACAGCAAGGGAGGCTGCTGGGCCAGGCAAACCTCAGGTGCAGGGTCATTTCCTGGCCGAGGGACGAAGACTGGCCAAGCCTCGGCTGTTCCTGTGGCCCGAAATCTTTGGAAACCGGCTTCAGTTTCTCCAACATGTGAGAATTTCTTGTCCTAATTCTGATCATATGCTTAGCAGGCTGATTTTATATTTGAGGGAAGTTCAAGTCTAATCTGGAAACAGATTACGTGTGATACGCTCTTTAAGATGTTTTCAAATGAAGCTTAAAGATTTGTTTTCAATCTTCTCCGTGGTTACGTGTGACCCTACAGGACGCTGTACCTGCGTTTCTGGTGTCTGATAGAAACATAATTGCTCCTTTGTGACCAGAGAGAAACAATACTTCTGTTGTATTGAGACATTACTTAGTATTGAGTGCTGATATTGGGTCTGAGATTTTATTTCTTTAATCAAAATAATAAATGGGTGGTGAAAATGAATGAATGAATGAGAGGATGGCATTATAGACACATCACTTAATTACAAATAAAAGCAGTTTTAATAAATACCTTAGTTTACCAGAGCTTGAATTTCCTACTCATAAAATGATAATTATGGGTAAATTAGGTGATCTTATTTATCTCTAGCCTCAGAGTTGGTAAGAATTTTCTGTAATGGTCCACATAGTGGGTATTATACACTCTCAAAACATACAGGTTCTGTGGAAGCTTCTTAGGTCTACAACTATGGAGCAAAAACAGCCATAGATGATGTGTAAGGAGAGGGGCATGCCACATACCATTAAAACTTTATGGATTTTGGGTTTTTGTTTTTGTTTTTGTTGTTGTTTTTAGTGTGGTGGCTTGGAGAGCTCTGGTAGAAATCATCACACTGTCTGAATGAACTTTGCCATGAGGCACGTAGGTAGATTTTTGTTGTTGTTGTTTCATAATCACATTAATTAATAAAAAGCAACCAGCAAATTTAATTTCAACCTGTAGTTGATTTTACTCAATATATTGGAAACATTGACAAGTGGACAGTATGAAAATATTAGTAATGTGTTTTAATTTTCAGCATCTTTTAAACGGCATAAGTACGTTGATAAACGTGCCAGGCAGCAGAAAGCCAGAGCTGACTCTTGGTATGTTGACAGCTGTTGAACTCATTCCCTGAAGTTAGGCCTTAAAGCTGTTCAGATGGTGAATTTTGTAAGTTTGATTTATAAATGTCGATTTTCCTAGTATTTGTTACTAAAATTGGTCATCTCCTTTTTAGTTATGAAAAAATATTTATTTATTTTTTTGTCCCAACTATAAATATCCCTTGTCACATATTCGTCATGGTTTGTAAAAATACCCTCTAAAGGAACTGTAAGAGGTGTGAATTATAAGCACAAAGCAAGGAAAAAGAAAAGGAACTCCCTTCCAATCATAACTCTATATAGATTACCTTCTTGAAAACCTTATTACCTCTTATCAAAATATTTTATTCTAAGAAAGAAGTAAGGAAGACTGAGGGTGTTGCTCATGGGTCCAGGGTTGCCTAACAGATATGAGACTTGGGGTTCAGTTGTCAGTAAAAGGAAGAAAGAGGGAAACAGACATGGCAGCTGATCCATCATCAACAGAACCGCGATCGAGATCTGTAGGAAGGAATTATGGGATGCACTCTGCTTTCCTGTGCTCGGCTATCGTGCCTGCTGAGTCTGTCTCTGCAAACCATTACAGGTTGGAGTCGCGGTGTGAAGCAGTTGATGCAGATAGTGTCCGTTTCAGATGCAGCTGTTCTTGGTATTCTGATGTGCAGAAGTCAATCTCTCTGCCCTTTTCCCTAGCTAGTGGTAGGAACCCCACGGGCAGGCTCCAGTGATATCTGTAATAGAGCACGGTGGGAGGTTATGGCCTCCGAGATAGTGGAGGCATGGATGACCCTTTGTCTTGGATCCATTGTGAGCTTGACACTGGAGAGATGGAGATCGGGGCCTGGATGCTTGTAGCAGAATGGGCATCTGCACGAGCATCCAAGGCAGTCAATGCAATGCCTATCACTGCTACCTCCCGGCCATGACACATCTGGCTAGTTACTTACTAGCTTTGAACTTTAGTAACAGTAATAGAACACACGTACACACACGCACACCACAGTCACTCGGTAAGGGCTGAGCCCTAATGCATCTTTGCCTAGCACACTGGAAAGCCCTAGCTTTAGCCCTTAGCTTGAAATAAAAGAAGAAAGAGTATGTATAGAATCAAGTGGAAATTCGTTCTGATTCTGTCCTGCAAATGCATGTCACTTCTGTGAGTGTCCCTCACCTTCTGTGTACAGGGAACACTATGTGTTTAGGTCACTGAGTGATGTTTGTTTCTTTGTTGTTCAGTGTCAAGAGTTCCTGTTGGTCAATGAGGTGTTTCTTCATTAGATTTGAAGTTCTAAGAGGTCAGGACTCGCTGCTTAGCCAGTTCATGGCTGTCCCGGTGAAGGCACACCCAACAGGCAGGTGCTCAGTAATGTTTTGCTGGTGTTTTGGCCAGCCACACATGGGCTGTTTTCATATAATTAGGATGAATCTAAATTTAAAACGAACACCCCAGTGTCCTCAGATGACCCGGCATATACACTTACAAGGCCCGCTGGCCTGCGGTGTGAATAAGAGAATAGTCTGGCCTGCAGAATAGCTTGGCTGTTCTTTTCTCTTATAAAAAGAAAAGAGAGAAGAAAAAAAACCCTCCACAATCCAATCCCAACAGACCTGAGATAGAATGCCTCTCTCCACAGGGTTGGAGAGAACTCAGAGTCCCAAGCTGGAATTCTCCATAAAGGCGAGATGTGGCAGAGTGCGCATTCTGCTGAGCTGTGAGCACAGGCTCCATGGTGGCCTATGTGGACAAGCTAGGTAGCCTCAGTCTCAACGTATGACATCAAGGACTTGATGAGGTGACAAGTTCCTGCTGGGCTAACATCCTGAGACAGATGTCAGACGACCTGCTCTCACACACACACACACACACACACACACACACACACACACACACACACAAATGAGACAGAGATTGGGGGCTGGGGAGCATAAGGAACTTTTTGGCAACAGAGTGACTGTAGCATTTTTCTAGATCCCCTTATTAAGGTGTTTAGTGGTACAGAATTCCCACTACAGGGAAGGTGAGTGATGGGGCATCACCCTGGGGAATCTTAAAAATCATGTTTTTTCATTGCTTCCCAGTGTTTAAAATAGCAGCTTGGGTTTTGTTTTTGTTTGGTTTTTTTGGTTTTCCCTTTCTGCTGTTCTGGGGTTGTTTCTGTTTTTGTTTTTGTTTTGCCCACTGGCCATTCACTGAGGCCTCTGGGAGCTGTGGTGTTACAACAGCCCTTGCTCCTCACCCTGGCCTTATCCCCTCATTTGCCCCCTTCCTCGGAGCCACGTCCTGTTACTTATTAGAAGCCTTGTAGCCCTGTGGCGATTAGACCAGAGGGGCTGCAGTGACTAATAGGGATTATGCTTCTGCCCCCGGCTCCTTTGATCCTTCCTTTCCTTGAGCAAAAGACTTGGCTTTGCTTATCCACTCCATGGGAGGGGATGGAATGTGCCTGAAGTTATGTGTCTGAAGGTCTAGAAGTAGTGGGGCCTCCTCCAAGGCCTTGTTCTTGGTCCTGCACTCAGAGGCCTCCTCAGGCCATTCAGTGGGTGTTCCACACCCTCTGACTACAGTGCTCCCTGCCCATGCTTCTCCCTGCCCAGGTCTCCTTTAAGACTTGCCAGAGGACTGGCTTCAAGTACAAATTACCCTTAGTGGCATACTAGGGGCTGTGAGCCAGGGAGAGTTAACAGTCTCCAAGGGATGACAACCAGTGCCATTGTACCTGCAATGGAGTTCCAGCTGACAGGCACAGGAGGCTATTAAGGCTAGCCCCTGACATCTTGGGGCTGCCACTTTAGCAGACATGAGCAAACCTCACCTATGGGCAAAGGACAACAGCTGTTGGCCATCGGGAGACGAGGTGGCTAGGACACAGCAGTAGTGACCACATTTCAGCCATTCCTCATTGGCTTCTTACCATGCAGCATAGCCCAGACACCATCCCAAGGCTTCCCGGCCTCTGCTGGGCTTTGGCTTGGTTCTAAGCTGGCCCCATCAGCAGAGGTTTTCCCAGTATTAGAAATGGATCCGCTGAAGCAGGAGGCACACTCAGTCTTCCTCTGTAGGACCATGTCTCTTATACTATAGGAAAAGGTGAGAGGCTGGAGAAATGCATGTTCTTTTTCTCTTAGGAGCTTCTGGGGGGGAAATTTGCTAATCTCCATGCTGACCTTATGAAGCAGATAATTGTTTGGAACGTGGACAGCCCCATGTATTGTGGGATGCTTTAGCAACACCCCTGCCCTCTCCTCAGTGGGTGCCATGAGTGTTGACGCACACTCCAAGGTACACTAAGACACAGCCAAGTGCCTCCCAGGGCCTAGACTTGCTTTCGTTGAAGCTGCCGCCTTGAACCTTAGTTTAAAGTCTCAGGTTCAAGTGACTGGTTTGTCAGAGCCTGCTTCTCACAGGAAGGAGGAGGCAACACCACAGTTGATTTTGATACACCACTTGCCCCATATGCCCAACTGTCCCGAAGTGCCTCCGCACCAGGACACATGCACTCCCTGTCCCTTCCTCAGCTCTCTGCCCTCCCTGTCGTCACTGTGGACTGAGGCCATTTGAAGAAGGTGGCTTTCTGCGTCGGCCTCCTCTATAAAGGCTCTGGCTCTGTTCCACAGAGCAAACCCTGCCAGGGCAAATCAGCAAACCATCCTTTGTGGAAATGTAGAGTCGGCACTGCAGTTACATCCATCCACTGGCGTGTTTTCACTCAAGCCTGTATCTAATGCTACATCTGTGCCAGTTGCACATGTGGCTACAGTGGTGGGCAGCACACTCCCCATCCCTCCAGATACACTCACACCACAAAGACATCCAAGCAACATACTCAAAACTGTGCTATTATTTTACCAGCTTCTACATCCCTCAAGTTCTGGAAGATGAAACTTCAGACACCCAGTATCATCCCGGGAAGATCAGCATGTCCTCCACTGGGAATTCTAACCATATAGAGTGGAGTTATAAAATCATGTTTCAAATGACTGCCGCCTGCCACATGCATACAAAGTCTGAGTGTGGTATACCTTGACATTCGAGTTTCAGGGCTAACAAGTTCCCTAGTTGAAATGAACTGAGTGTCACACCCTCTGCTCTGCTGGCTTTTTGAGACCCGCTATTGCTTTGTCTTGGCCACCACATCCACAGCTAAGGCAACGCACTCCCCGGGTAGCTTTGGAGCAGGTGGCTTTGCAGTGTAGGTTATAGAGTCGGGAAATGAAGTGAGAACCACGGAAGAGAGAACTATGAAGTGTTGGCATGGCCACACACCCCCATGGAGGGACGTGGATTTCTTTGCTGCTGTGCACTCGGAGTTCTTGGGCCTCTGGCTTTAGCAGCATTCTCTGAATGGTGTTGGTGTGTCGTGTCCCCTGACTTCTGTGCCTCCCAGCCTCCTAAACTGGATGCTTCAGTCAGTTCTCAGAGGCTGTCCTCACAGTAACTGGACCTGTGCTCCCCTGAGCTGCTCAGAAATGCAGGGCCTGGCCTCCAAATCAAACCTGCTAAGACAGAATATGCAAAATCCTAAGTGGCTTCTTTGCACTTGGGAATTTAAGGACTTGTTAGCTTCTCTTAGTTAAGTAAAGAACACAAAAGCATGTTATCCACGAGGGGGCTATAAGACAACCCTGTTGAATATGGACTGCTCCCTGACAACTCATGAGTCCATATTGTGAGACACAATAGAAAGAAATTTCTAATAAAATAGAAAAAAAAACAAGAATAAGAAGTATCAGGTCTTTAAAATATTTGCTCCATTAAAAATATGAACACACATTCATGTACATTTACATGTACACAATATACCCATACATATGTGTGTGTATACAGATGCCCATACATGTATACACAGGTAACACATACATATACACACACACATAAGCACATACATATAGATACCCTTCAGTATGTATGTCTCAGGTTAATGCTACAAAAATGAAATAACAGTAAAAAAAATCACAAAATTCATTTCATTAGGTGGGCGCGGTGGCACACACTTGTAATCTCAGCACTCAGGGAGGCAGGAGCAATCGATCTCTGTGAGTTTGGGGTCAGCCTGGTCTACAGAGTAAGTTCCAGGACAGCCAAGGCTACACAGAGAAACCCCGTCTCTAAAAATAAAAATAAATAAATAAACAATAAACATAAAAAATAAAACCCATTTCATAAAGAACCAGTATATCTCTAAATGCACCGGCCTTTGTTCTTCCTGAGATGATGATTCACAGTCTCCTGTTTGGAGTCTTCAGTGAGATTTCTAAATAGGAAGTAAAAGTATAAATATTCCTTCCATTACACAGCAGTAATAATAAGAATTTTAAATTTTAATTTTAACTCTATCAAGGAATATCCAAAAACCCCAAAGATTATTTTAGAGCAACACCCATCTTCAATTAAGTAACAACTGCAGGCTGTCTGGTAAAGGCACACACTAGCCCCTGGTAACTTTGAACTCTAGAGAAGGCTCCAGTTTGCAGGAGAGTTGGATGTCCCAAATGCCCCAACAAGCGCAAGAAGTTACTTGGGACTTTGTCATTTGCATGTCTTCACTGTTTAGCATTGCATGTTATGGATGGGAATATAATGACAGGAACATTTAAGTTAATCAAAATTTTAGGAAATGTAAAATCAAAATGTGTTATTCAGAAATCACAATTTCAAATGGGCACAGAAGACGTTCAGATAGACTTTCCAGCCTGTCCCTTTGGGAGTCTATGTCAGATCACTGTCCCAGGCCGGGCAAGCCTGGGCCACCATGTGTGGAAGACGATGTCTAGGGGATGAGGCTCAGGCACTTGGCTGAGAAGGGTGCTAATGCCAATCAGAGATACAGTTCCCAATGCTGTCAGTTTTCAGACAGAGACTGTGCCAGCCACAGTGTGTCTTTCAAGGGCCCAGGAGGACCGAGAGCCCCTCCCCCGCAACCGCTCCAGCTTAGAGTAACTGAGCCCAGAGGGACTGACTTGACCCTGACCTGTGATTTTCTTGCAGAGTGTCAGAAAGGTACAGAAGAGTTAGTCAAAGTGGCATTTTGTTAAACATGGCCGTGAGGAACGCTGAAGGCTTCTTCTTCACTCTCATGTAGCATTCGCATTTTTACTCCTGTGCTTTTACTCATTTTAAAGAAACTATCTTGTAGGTAATGATACATATAAAGTGAATTCATGAAATTTGTAGAATTCTTATCTTTTTTTGTCTTTTTCTGTGACGGTCTCAGTATGTAGCCCTGGTTGGCCTAGAACTCACTGTGCTGACCATGCTGGTTTTTAACAGCTCTTCAGTCTTTGCCAAAAAAGTTTGAGAATGACGTGCCTTGTCCAAATTTGTAAAATTCTAACACATATTGTGCGTGTGCGTGCAGTGCATGTGTGTGTGTCTGTGTTAAATGAACATACTTTGTAAATCAATATGCAAAAGGGAATTGGAGATATTATAAATTATAACATTTGTAACATCTTACATTTCTTTATTTCTAAATAAAATAAGTATAACCCTCATAATATTTTGATAGCTCTTCATAAATAAAACATCAATTTGAATGGCATCAACTTGTAACTATTCGTTTCTCATAAAGTTTCTCAGGCTCTTCTTTTTTTTTTTTTTTTTTTCTAACTTGAGAACAAAAATGTTCTGACTTCCTGTTTGGGGACATGTACTTGATGTGTGATAGTTATAATTGGATAGAGTAGGAATGTTGCTCTCAAGACATGTGAGAACATGACCAATTATTTCAAGGTCTATGCTAAACACAACATTGTGTTTTGTGAACAGTGGTTGGGGCTGAGGGTGCACATGGAATGATGGTACTATCTTTAGTGATTTATCATAACTGATGTTCTTTTAACTAAAAATTGCAGTGTATTGGAGTAGGTCATTTTTTCCTACAGTGTGTTTGACAGCCTTCATAGGCTCATTGGGTCTGTAAGAAGAGCAGTGTTTTAATGTGTGCTGATCTGATTATATCTCCATGCACTTGGGTTGATGCTGCCCACCTGTAAGTGTTTGAACTTGGCCCTATAGTGGGAGTTCTACAGTGTTTGAGGCTTAGACTGGACCCTGTGCCTATAGTCCCAAGGCTCGCTGGATGCATGACCTGTGACATTCATCTGACCTAGCAAAATTTATCCATTCCTTGCTAAAAGAATTGTGCATTTGATTGCAGTGATTTTTTTTTTGCTTTTTTTATTCCCCTTGTTCCTATTTTTAAAAAAACCCACACAAAATAGTAGCCAAATTCTATTAAAAATTCTAGTTTTTAGTAGATTCAACTACAAATGTAATAATTCAACCAAAAATTCTAGTAGTTTACAAAGTCCAAAATAAAAAGTAAGCCTGCCCTGGCTCCAGTAACTTTGATAGCTGTGGGGCCCATATATTTCAAAAGTACAATACTACATCTCTTGACTTCTCTGTGTAGACCCCTGCACTTGGTTATAATGCCTGCTACAGACGACCAGCAAAGGTGACGGGCCACTGCCTCTATTTTCTTACCCTGCCATACTTAAGAAAGTCTAAACACCCAAGATGCCAGGCCCCTAAATTGATGGTGGAATTCTTAGAGTTTCTTCTGATTTCCTGAGACTAGTGTAAGTGAGCATGAATGATATTAAAAGTTGAAATGTGAAAATAGTAAGAACACTTTTGATAGAGTGCTAGATTATACAAAATAAGAAAAATATTTTCTTCAATTTGAAAGTGCTTATGTTGTGTTTATTTGTGCCTTATCATGAAATATAATTTATATTTCTACATGCACATGTAGAAAATAAACAGTAGTTCTGTTTGTTAGTCACTGTTTCTAAAAGCTTTGGTCAGACCCTTCACTAAAAGACAGGAACTGTGTTGATGTGAGGGGTGAGACGGGGCATGGGGACAAGCTGGTGCAGCTTCCACTGTGCCAGCAAGTGGAAAGCTCTCACATTGGGAACAACAGAGGCCAACTGCCATCCAATGGCTGCCTGAGTGCGAGCTTCTTAGTTCACTGAAAAATCAGGTCTTCCGTCAATCAGTGTGGTTGGCCTCCCTTGGAATCTACCAATGAAAAGGCCCCGAGTCTTCTTGTATCGTTACTTAACTGCCCATCAAATGTGGAAGCTCATAATTGTTTGCATTACAGCAAGTGACTGTCAGGTCCTCGGGACTTAAGAATGTGAAGAAAGACTGCTTTTGTACAGTTGAGTTTTGGCATTCTTTCCACTCAGTGATGAGTCACCTTCTTCAACAAGTCCAGGCCTTGATTTTGCCAAGACTGGCAGAGAGAGTGGGAGTAGACATTTGGCTTTGTGTTACAGCCCCATGCAGAGCTGACATTCTCTTTAGTAGGCTGGGGCACAAGATGAAGTTGGGCCAGGTGCATATGGACACTAGGCTGCCATGGACCTTTCAAGATGGTACCATTGAGGTAGATGGTACCTGTGTCTTCTGTGACCTTTTGAATATCTTTATTTGTCTCTTCAGGTAGAGTCACTTTATTATCAATAACGCGGAGCAAAGTGCGAGCCCATGGCCAAGTGGGATAACAGTGTGGGCTTCTCCACCAGTCAGTCTAAACAACCCAGGGAAAGGTCACTTAGCTCCTGTGAATGCATTTTTAATATTTTTTTTTCAGTTAGTGTGTAAAGCAATGGTTCTTATTATGGTGTTTTCACATGTCCTTTGCTCTTCGTCATCCCTGTGCTCCCCAGTCTCCCCGTGCTCTCTTTCCGGTCTCCTTCTTTTCCCTAAACACTCCACCTTGTGCCTGTGCCTTTATGCCATGTGCTATGTTTCGGGTCTCTTCCATCGCTTCCTTTAAGATACCTTCTCTCCCTCGTGGTCCCTTTTCTAACTTCACGCACACTCACCCTCAAACCCACACATCCACATACTCATGCACATCTAAATCTAGGTTCTACATAGGAGGCAAAATGCATGGTATTTGTCTTTCTGAGACTCTGATTTATTTTGGTTAGCATAATGATTATTACTTCCATCCATTTTCTGTAGGAATACTTTTAATCAAGGGCTATGGAGATGGGAAAAGATAAAAAGAAAAAAAGAAAAGAAAAAGAAAAAGAAAAAGAATCGGTTTCCTCAGCATTGTGCCTTTGGTCTGAAGACTTTGAGAGTATGGCTGACTTCTAGGTCATTTCTCCTGGCAAGGGTCTGTGTGTGTGTGTGTGTGTGTGTGTGTGTGTGTGTGTGTGTGTGTGTGTGTGTGTATGTGAGAGAGAGGGGGGGAGGGGAGGGAAAAGGAGGGGAGATAGTGTAGGAGAAGAAAAAAGGAGAAATTGAAGGATGTCCACAGTGAGCAAAGTGAGTTTCATTCATCATCTTCTTGGATAGCTGGAGATGTGTAAGCTGAGGATGGGAAGTGTTGTGAGGTGAGCAGCCATTTGCCTGAGTTGTTTTGGTGTAGTAACCACTGGCTAGAGGTGCAAATACACCAAGTGCATTGGACTTTTGTTTCAGTCTATCTGTGGATGTTCTGTCTTCACCATGAAGATGGAAGAAAAACCCTTGCCAAATGCCCCAAGATGACAGAGAAAGGGGAAAACCAAATTGGCCAGAACACAAGTATTACTGAGAGACCTTGAGAGACCGAAGCATTGAGTCCACACTAAGAAGACCTGGAGGAGGCTCAAGCTGTACGCTGCACTAGATGCAGGCTGGGGGTTCACGTTCTAAGATACCTCAAGTTGTCGACCTAGTTTGAGCACATAAGCAGTATGAGTGCCTGGGTGCCTGGGTGCCTACAGTGGCTTAACGTTCCACTAAAAGAATGACTTCCAAACACGGACCGCATACGGTCACCTGAAGAGTTTGTGTAGCACACATTGTTGGGCCAGGACCAGCCCATCTGATTCAGAAGTGCCAAGGTGGCCCTGGATAACTTGTCTCTCCAACAGGCTCTCCAAAGGTTCAACTTTAGAGACCACTGCGCTAGAAGAATGAGCTTGCCTGAACCATGGCCAGTCATCATTTTACTGTGACTCTTTCAGTCAGGCAAAAATCCAGAGTGCTGAGCAAGGAAACTAGGTGAGGAATACATGGAATAAAGATAAAGACCTCAGAGATGGAGCAGCTGCATCAGACCCTTGAAAGACTGTCAGTTGAAGAATCCTAGTTAGGTGTCTACATTGGATCAGGCTCAACCAGACTTTCAGATGTACTTCTGCTCTCCTTTTTTTTTTTTTTTTTAAACTAAATCTGCCATGGAGCTTGCTCAGTAAAGCCAGACACTGTCCGGAATACTTTTCATATGTTTATTCCTTTAGTCCTCACAACCACATTAGGAAGCATCTTTCATGACGGGGCTGGGATTTGCGTCTAGACAGTCAGATGACTGTTCCTTTCCTAAGCACCACAAAGCCCCGTCTCTCGAGCCAGTACCTCCTCTCTGACAATTGACTCTGAGCTCTCAGGAGCATCCCCAGGAGCTGGGGCCATTCAGTCTGTTCCTCTTCACAGCAGAGGCAGGTGGTCCTGTTGTGGTAAACAGTTCTGACGAGGGCAAGAGCCTGTGTGTGTCTGGTGTGTGCTGTTTAGACTTCTGTGCTACACAAGCGAGATGGGCAGTGAGTGGAGTTATTGTTGGTCACTTGGGATAGAGGATGACAAAGTCTGTCACTTGTGATGGGGTCCGAGAAATGTGCCAGGGCTTCAGCCTGTGGATAAAAGAGTCCTGTATGTGGACAGTCATGGGCAGTCCCCACACGTTGAGAGGGCCGGCTAGACTAAAACAATCAATGGTTAAAATTCTCCCACTATGAAAGCATGGGTTGCATAATTGGAAGCATCAGTCTTCAACAGATACATCACTTTTCTTTTGCTCCCTGAGAGTTTCCTGCAGATTTGAAGAGATAAAGCAACTTGGGGTGCACAGGAACATGAATAAGTCTCCCCAAATGTTTTATATGCTTCATTCCCCCCCCCATCTCTTCAGTGTATCACTTTTCAACATTTCCCATTATATAAGTAAGTGAAATGTGTTGGCTTCAATGCAAGACTGACCCTTTTGCATACGCATAGGCAATCCAGGTGTTCTGTTCACAAGTACCAGACCTTTTAGGTTACCCAGGACATTTGAAAGCAAGAGTGTGGAAAGTTGTGGGGTGGGTGACCGCCGAATGCACTTAAAAGAGCAGCATGTGCAGAGAGGGAAACGAGATGATCAGTGAAAGTTAAAAAAAAAAAATGTCCTCACCGTGTGACCTTGGGAAAGATCAGCAGCTGAGCACACATTGTCGGTGTCCTCCTGTTGAAAAGAGACTACTCACCATGTTAGGGCTGACTACGTCTTCAGGGTGGCCTTACACATCTGAAGTGTTAGTGACTCTTCCGAAGAAGATAGCACAATACAGATATTTATAGGTGTTGTTGACCATGCCCTTTTGCCTCAGTGAGTAACGTTGTAGCTGTGGGTGTTCATAAATGCTGACAGAATTGTCGTCTTAGAGCTGACTGGAAGCTCCCAAGGTGCCTCTGGGTCCCTGGGAGACGCTGTCCACAAGGACACTCCCAAGTACAAATTAAATACTCCTTTGCACAATTTCTAATCAGAGTGGAGATTCCCCGAGCCATCATATTTCATTATAAAACTCACTTCGTGGTATACTAGCATAGTGGCTCGTGCCTCAAAAAAATCAAGTGTCAATAGAGTTATGAAGAGAGCCAACTGCCCCTCCCCTACGGCTTTTGTAGAAAGAAAGTTGTTTAGCAGTCTTTTAAAAATATATTTTATTAATTTATTCATATTATATCTCAATTGTTATCCTATCCCTTGTATCCTCCCATTCCCCCCTCCCTCCCATTTTCCCCTTACTCCCCTCCCCTGTGACTGTGACTGAGGAGGACCTCCTCCCCCTGTATATGCTCAATGGGTATCAAGTCTCTTCTTGGTACCCTGCTATCCTTCCTCTGAGTGCCACCAGGCCTCCCTATCAAGGGGAGGTCAAGTATGAGGCACCAGAGTTCATGTGAAAGTCAGACCCCACTCTCCACTCAACTGTGAAGAATGTCCAGTCCATTGGCTAGATCTGGGTAGGAGTTCGAAGTTTACTGCCTGTATTGTCCTTGGCTGCTGCCATAGTTTAAGCAGGACCCCTGTTAGACCCTTTACACTGTTGAGGTTTCACATCGTTCCCTCTGCCAGCCACCTCCTCACACGCCAAAGCCCCTGGCTTCCGGAATCAGGGCAAAGTGTTCTCTATCAGCAGCAGCACACACTGGGACTGCCAGACCCACACAGGGCTAGCAGAGAGCTGGGTTTGACACCGTTCTGAGGTGACAATGACCACATTCCCGGTATGGGACTGAAGTGGACCTTGTCCTTGCCCTTGTCCATATTAGCCTGCCAGGAGAGGTAAGGCCTGGAGCCTGAGCTTCGGGGTGCTCCCCTGATCCCCACCATTGTTGCATCTTTCAGTGCCACTTCAAGAGCACTGCAGAGAGGCGTGGCATTAGCTGGGAGGCAGTTCCAAGGAGGAATGTAGGCAGCAGCAGAGGCAGGGGGCTTATGGCATTACCACCTTAAACACAGAGCAAATGCAAGCAGCTTGAAATAGGTTTCAGGTGGACCCATTCCTTACCACGTATGGACAGTGAGGCCTTTTGTCTGCATGGCTGTTTTTCCATGTTGTTCCCGACGTGGAATCCCAGCTAACCTGGATCCCTGAATGTAAAAGTGCTGTAAAAGTGCGATCTGAAGGGTGCTCTATCTGGTAATGTTCTTAGGAAAAGCACTTGACTTGGTGCCTTTATTTCAGGATCGTGGCCAAGGGTTGGGATGTAATTCAGTGGTAGAGCATTTGCCTAATTCGTGGGAGGTTCTAGGTTCAATCCCCAGCCATGCAAAACAACAAACAGAACGAACAGGGTAGGCAGTCATCTGGTCTGTTAAGGTCATAAAGTGAGAATCCATTCAAAGTCTATTGTGCAATTTGTGAGTCAGTGTTTACATTGAGCTCTTTGACTGTTTTAATGATCTTCTTCAACTTATTCTTAATGGCAAAGAAGTACATACTTATCATTAAATAATATAGAAAATAAAGAAATTCTGACAACAAAAGTTCCATGCCCCAGTGACACTCATGTGACAACCCATGACCTTTCTGCATTAGCTTGGTTTTAAAAAGAAAAAGTAGTTTTTGCAGCATGTTACAACATGCCATTACCAGAAGACAGATTAAAAAGAGACAGGGAGACACTTAGTCAAGTGCTGTTGAGCCCCCGGAACCAACATTTGGCCACAAAGAGGGGTTGCGACCTGCCTGAGGCCTTCACTGAAATGTGCCTGTGATTTCATCTTACCTGTCCTGGGCCATTCTGCTCACAGGCCTTAAGTATTCACTTCTGACCTTTATACGGTCACAAAAGCAGTAGCTGCTCCTTGTGGACAGTTACTGCTACCTCTCTAACTACCCTTGAAATTTTCTGGAATTTCATTGCAGGCATTGTGTTGTTTTTTTTTTTCCTCACATTTGCAGGAAATAGTATGAGGATTCCCATAAATTTGTGGAGTAGTTGGTTTTGTTTATTTTTTTCTATTTTGTTTCTAACCTAACATGTGATGAAATTTAATTACATACCTTTAAACGCTATTACTTAAAATTACTTTTTATGGTTGAATGGCAAGGGCAAGATATCATAGTATCTAAACAGCCATTTGAGATGGCCCCCATTTTTTTTAACAATGTGGTATCTTCTTGAATATAAACCTTGCAAGTCTTGTTCTTTATGAAGTGTCCCCCTTCCATATTGTTATTTTTATTCTTTTACAATTTTGGAGATTCTTGGAAGGCCATAGAATCATTAAAACCAAATGGGACTTCATTTTAGTAGCTCAGACATCCTGTAGTTAAGGCAAATAAAATCAGACCACTTTAGAGGATGAATCTACTCAAGTTTGGCTTGGTCAAATATGGCTTAATTATTAACATAATTAGATACATTTGGTTTTATTTGCCAGCTGCAAGAAGTGTTTAGAACAACCTGCCATATCCTGGTATGGAAAGCCTCTATTGTCACAGCGCATTTTACAATACTAATAAAACAAAGTAACACTAATAAAATCCGACTTCATCCATGGAGACTCACCCAGCCGTTTGCCAATGTGCCTTGTGCACATTGAACCTCACCATCACAACAGTGTAGTGAGAGAGACCAAGTTTCATCATCTCAGTACAGGAAGAAGAGCTGTACTTTTAGCAAGGATTAGCAGTTCTCCTGGGGTGCCACAGGGAAGGCCAAAGACACACCTGATCCCAGATCTGCCTCCTCCAAAGACTTCCTCCTGGATCATTGTTTTGCTCTTGATGGTCTTAGGTTCTTCCTTGAGGGTAGCTTTTACTTTTGGGGGATCCTAGAAACAGCTGAGGATCTCTCTGTACCGCTGCCTGGAAAGTGCTGTATATGCAACACACACAGCTCTGAACCAGGCCTTGCTTGAAGCCCATTCACAGAGACAGTTTTCTTCTGAATTGTTAAAACACACTTCCGAATTCTAAGAAACATTTACCAACTTCAGTGGTGAATGTTCTAGGGGTGGACAAAAAGAAACAAAGGTTCCAGGAAACAGTGGTTACAAACTTGCCCATGCTTTTAATATGTCTGAGGTGACCAAGTGTTAGGTAAAGCCCCTAAAAGATTCACACCTGACCCTTAATTATAACTATGGAAAAACTCACCACCACCCAACATTTGATCTTCAAGACAGTCAGTTACCACTAAGTGAAGCCTGAAGCAAAGCTTCATTATAATTAGGGTAGGATTAAAGCAGCAACAGCAAATTGTTAAACTGCAGTGCATCCTCTATGGTCCAAAGAGGAGATATGCTCTGGAGAGAAAATCATGCATGCTGCTGTGGCTCCCAGCACCAGTGCACACATTGAAGGAGTTAGTCTTCAGAACCATTGTCTGATGACCTCTGACCCTGTGATGCTTCCAGGCAAACCAGGACAGTCCTTCTTCCACTGAGGTACCCAGCGCAAAGAGAAGGCTCTGTTGCAGGATGTTAGAAAGGCAAATCTCAGGACCTAAGACTCATATTAATTATTATGTTCTGCTGTTCAGATAACCCAGTCCACCAGTCCATCCTAAAACACTATTGAGAAAATGTGCTTAACCTAGGAGCATGGCAGTGCTGGCCCGTCACGCTAGTCTCTAGAAGCTGAAGCAGGGGGATCATGAATTTAAGGCTACCCTGGTCAAGGCAGAAAGACTTTCTCTTCAAGAGAATAATAAAAACAAAATCAAGGAAAGCAAAGTGCAAAATGAAATCTGCTTAATGGTCCTGGTGTAATATTTTTCTAAGGGAAATTGGAGGGAAGACTAGGGACGCCCTGGACACTGTAGTTTGAAGTGGTTTCTTAGTCAAATGGCAGAAATGCATTTTATTTATTTGTGGAAGTGAGCATGTAGAGCTGTCTCTGCCTCACACAAAGAATCCCATTTCAACCACAAGCCTTCCTGGCTGAGGACTGGAGTGCAAGCAAGTTTAGGCTGATTTTACTGCTTTCAGAATGCTTTTGATATGTAAAGTTTTTTAAAGGCCAGAGGCCCTCACCCTGGACACTTTATGCAAATGTTGGGGTCTGTGGCCTGCCTTTTGGTAAGGGTCAAGGGGTTCTACAGCAGCTCCCTGGAGCTCTCCAATGCTCCCAGTGTGGCTGGGTGCTCAGTGCAGGGATGCTTGGCTCCCTTCACGCTCTGATGCTTAGGGAGGAAACTGAAAGGAAGGGCTACATTTATCAGCAGCCCAGGAATTAGCTAGAGTTGCCCCTCCCTCTCGCACCCACCCCAACCCCCTGCAGCCTCTGGAGGGCTGGAGTGGGCAGCTCAGCCCCTGAGAGGCAATGCTGTTGCAATTGGGAGAAGTCTTCCCCTCACCCCAGCACAGGCTAGTGCTGGGAATGCAAGCTGCAGCCGCCTCAAACCTCTGCAACAGTTTCTGAAACACTACCGAGTATTCCTTGGCTAAAGAGAACTACTGCAGTTCTACTTGCCAGGGTTGTTCCATACTTCGGTGAACAGGAAATGGTCCTGAGTGACCTGTCGGGCCAGTGCCATCAGCCTGCAGTGACACTTTCATTTAGCCCTCCCCCTCACCCTTTGTGTTCCTGTTTGTGGCAGGATCTTGCTTCGTAGTCTACACAGGCTGGCTTGGGCTTCACTAAGTGGCCATGGCTGGTCTTGAGGTAGCCCTCCTCCCCCAGCTTCCTGGGTACTTGGATTGGAGACCTGAGCCACCACAGTTGGCTATTTATTTATTATTATCATTATCATCATTATTATTATTATTATTATTATTATTATTATTATTATTATTACTATTATTATTTTGCGCTGTGCCTTGGAGTCACAGTGTCAGTATATGAGGTAAAGCAGGCTGGCCCCATTGATGTGAGAAATGAGGAATGGCCAGCCTACTCCAGGCCTGCCTGGCCAGAATCTGCATTTAACATTATGTTTGGAGTAGCGGGTTCACTCTGTGTTAGAAGTCATTCCCTAAAACAATGACGCAACTGTGGGTAACTGCAGTAGCCATGACCCTAGATGCTTATGTGACTTTCAGATGTGCCTAGCCATCAGGCAGGTGTCCTTACTGGGAAAGAATGACCTACTCTTCCAGAAATACAGGTCTAGGAAGTCATAGGCTCCCTTCTACTGAGATTTCAGAGAAATTCTCCTGAAAATTCCTTGGGTTATTTAATGGCATGCCAGTGTGAACAGTCCTGTGGTCATAAAAAGAATGAACTCAGAAATCACTTGAGAGACAAAAGGTGTGACAGTCTCCTGTGGCCCCTCTTTATGCCGCTAGCCGGTGGCCTTCTAAGACTGCTTGGGAAGGCTACCTCATTGGCCCTCTGTTGTTTCTTAGAGAGAGGGTGTATTCTTTCAGTCATCAGCCTTGCAGTCTCTCCAAACCAGCAGCAAGCATCCCTGCTGACGCTAAGGATGGGAGCATCCAGTGGACCATTTCGAGGTCAGCAGCAAAGAGCTTTAGGCTGACAGAAAAGGATGCCTGGAACCAGTGAGTGCATCCCTGCCTCAGCAGAACAAGACCGCTGCTTGCCAGCACATTTCGTCCTGTGAAAAAACTGCCTTAGGGTGGATACGGCCTCTTGTTTTTAAGAAACCTTCCTTTGTATATAAAAATCACAAAGATTTCTAGTATTGGCATATTGCAAGTTTTAAGGCTTAATCCATCTTTGGCCCCACTTCATCCTTCCCTCCCTCCCGCTCTCAGTTTCCTCCTCTGCCTCCCTGTCTTCCAAGTAGTGTGTAGTCTAATGAATTATCTAGAAACACAACCAGATGAGATTTGTTAGCCTGTGACCCACACAAAAATAAAGCCTTGTAATTTGTGTTTCGTTTCTCCCATCGTGTTTCCGCAATAACAAACCAGAAGTTAGGCAATGACAGGATTGGCCCCTTTGCTCTCTCTGGGGTACGTGCTGATAATCACTCAACTGAACTGACCTCTATAAACTAGGGATTCACACAGGGGCCACTTTACAGCAGAAGATGGCTGGACACACCTGACACCAGCACTACAGAGCTGTCTCTGCCCATGTCACAGAGAACTCAACCATGCAAGTGTGGACTCAGCTATTAATGACAGATCCTCTTGGAGGGAGACCAGAATTCCCTTAGGCAGTTAGCCTTCCTGCAGTAGGTGGAGGTTGAAAGGGGAAGGTAGCCAAGGAAATCGAAGTAAAAGATTAACTTTAAGGGGGGTGGGGTGTCAGAATTCTTATCCAAGCAGACCGATTCATTTGATCCTTTCTATAGCATCCTGTTGATCCCAGTGTTCCAATCTGAGTTGAGAGTAATGACTTAGCCACGTCAAACTGCCTCACCAGCTTGCAGCAACACTGAAACAAACTGTTCGTTCAATCTACACGTTTCACTGGCGCCAACAAGACAATGCCAGACAATTGACGCTCATGTAAGATGAGATCTCTCGGTGCTTAAGACCAAGAGCTTGACAGAGAAGGGAATGTTGGAAAGGCACATTATCTGGAGGAAAAAGAAAATACGTTACTGTGTTCGTTTTGTTTTTGTTGAGAAGACTGAACAGAGAACTGAAGGCCAACTTTAACTTTTCACCTGGAGTACTTTACCTCTCTGGGGTGACTAGTCTGAGGGCTGGGCCTGAGGACCAGGCTTTTGGGGTCACATTCTGACTCTAACTTCCTAAATAATGAAGTCTGGCTATTGTCCTTAGGTTATGCAAATTGCTGTGCTAGTGCCTGTTGAGGGGATGAGAGGAGCTCTCGCTCAGTGGCCCCCATCCTTGCTCTTTGGTGCTGTTCACACTGGATCCCATCTGATGCTCAACACCCAGTGAGAGGACTGTGGCCACAGCCATTGCGCTTATAGGCCATTAAGGACTTGATGTCTTGTGTGGTGCTGTAGAAAACCTAAGAACCATTTTTGGTCTCTGGGCAAAAGCTAATTCTCACCCTTGCTACTTTTGAGGCCTTGGATGTTGAGGTTTTCTTGGTCTGTCTCCCCATCTGCAATGTGTTCCATCTCTAAAATATGTAGACCTGCTCCCACCATTTCAAGTTCTTTCTCACCAATTTGAGAGCTAAGAATTGTGGGAAGAGAGAGAGGGGGCACATAAATTTCTTATGACAGCATTTCTCCTCCTCCAGTCTTTTTTTTTCCTCTGCTCGCCAGTAAAACAATTCCTCTTCAGTTACTCTACACCACACTTGTCCTTGTAAATGCCAAGCACGAGCCACGCTTGTAACACCTTGGTACAACCTACAAATCATAGAGCTTGCCTGTCTAAAGTGTGCACAGGTGAGTGACTTCAGTGTGTTTAGTTTGCAGCCATTGCTGCTCTAATTTTAGGACATTATCACCCACAAGTAAACCTCCTGATGGCCAGCTCTTGTTCCCAGCCCCACTCCGGTCCTAGGCAACAGCCAATCTATTTTCCACTTCTAAGGCCTGTTCCAGACATCTGAGATATATGCAGTTATGCAACATGTAGCCTTTAGTGACTGTCTCTCCATTTAACACATTATTTTCAAGGTTATTTGGTGGTTGTGATTAATTTCATTAATAATGTCCCATCACCTGTATTATATTTGTCCATTCAGCAGCTAATGGCATTTGAGTTCTACTTTTTAGCTGTTTTGAATAACGTTACTGTGAATGGTAGGCCATGTGTTTTTGTGTGGAGCTGTATTGTGTATTTTCATTTCTCTTGGGTGTGTGTCTACGACCAGAATCACTGGGTATCTGGTACCCTCGTCTTTGGCATTTGAAACATCTCCTGAACTTTATTCCAAAATGTGTTGCCATTTACATCTCAGCATCAGTGTATGGGGTTCTGATTTCCCCACAGCGTTGCCAGCATTTGTTTTGACTTCTCTTTCGGTTGATGACAGTCCTACAGTGGTGAAATAGTACCGTTTTGGACTTGAGTTTGCCTCTCACCTGTGGTTAATGATGCTAAGCATCTCTGCATTTGCTTATTAACCATTTTATATGCTTTGTTTTTAGAGAAATTTCCTCTTAGATCCTGATTCATTTCTGTTGCTGTGGTAAAAACATCCAACAAAAAGCGAAAGGAAGAAAGGGTTTATTTCAGGTTACATTTTATATTCCAGACAGTTATACCACATTCACACTCAGGAGCACAGAGAAATGAGCGTGTATATGCTGAAATGTTTGCTTGCCAGTCAGTTCAGTTTCTCCACTCTTACACAGTTCAGAATCCACCTCTTTCTGGGGAATAGTGATACCCACAGTGGTGCTGGTGCCAGATCTTCCTACATTAGTGAACTTACACACACGCACGCGCGCGCGCACACACACACACACACACACACACACACACACACACACACTCATGCCACAGGCTAACCTGATAAAGGTTTCCCTCACTGAAACTCTACCCAGGTGACTGTAGGTTGTGTCACGCTGACAGTTGGCCAGCTGACCAGTACAGATACTTTGCCTATTTTAAATTTTTATTTGTATTTTTGTTACTGCTCTCTTAATGTATTTGTGATGCATCTCTGTTTGGGTGCATTATTTCCAATTTCTCCGTTTTTATACTTTATTCTTGAAAAGAATTTCATTCCCTTTTATCTTTTAAAAGTACGTGGATCCTAGGAAAGAAGGGCCATTGATATTCAGAAGCAGTAGTCTCCCCTTCTTTCTAAGAGAGCTGTAACTAGGCAGGACAATGTAACACAGTTGGTTCAGCTGCTTTATAATAAGCACGTTAGCACCGATTAAAAAAGGCCATCCTCAAGTTTTGAGGATAAAGTCAGAGACACATGGTTACCTGAAACGTATCATAAATGTTTATGGAACACACCATGTATTAAGGGCACAATCTCCATGTGAGCCCCCTAATAGGGGGAGTAAGGGCTGTGTCTGACATGGACCCTGTTGCCCACTCACTGATCACTTCTCCTTGACAGGGAGGCCATGCCATCCAGCCCACAGAGGAAAAGGATACGGGCAGTCCAGATGAGACTTGATAGGCTGGGTTCAGATGGGCCCCCCCTTTCTGAGGTCTAGGGGAGGGGGGGGAGAGGAGGGAAGAGGAAGGGAGGTTGGGATCAGAAGGAGACAAGGGAGGGGCTACAATTGTGATGTCAATTGAATAAATTAAAAATAAACAATTTATATAAAAAGATAAAGAAAAATAGTAGAGCATACCTTCTCATCCTAATGGGGGTGACAGTCATGATACACAAAGCATTTTTTAAAGTCTAGGTAGGTGTGGTGGTTGGCTTTACCTTTTCAATCTGACAGAACTAGGATTCTCTTAGTAAGGAAGTCTCAGTGAGAAATTGCCTAGGTCAGGTTGTGGGCATTTGGTGGTGAATTGTGTCGACTGTTAGTGCTGCAGCTGTGTTTTAGGACCTGGACTGTGTGAGAGTAGAGAAATCCAGCTGAGCACTAAGCATGTGTGCTTTGCTTTCTGTCTGCTCCTGACCTGGGATGTGAAGTGAGCATCTGCTTCACACTTTTGCCACTGTGACTTCCTCACAGTGGTAGGCTGCAGCCTGAAACCATAAGCCAAATAAACCCATCCTCCCTCAAAATGCTTTCTGTCAGGGTGTTCTGTCAGAACAGGAGAAATGAAGCTGGGGCAATATGCTGCACAGCTTTAACCACTCTTCAGGGAGTCTTGGTTGTGTCCTTCTATGTTTCCCAAATATTTAGCAGTTTTTACTCACAGCTTGAAACCTACACACACACACACACACACACACACACACACACACACACACACACACACACAGAGCCAGACACTGCTTCACCATAGGGAATGTTCTGAGAATTGTGTTATCAGGTGTTCTTGCAAAAATCAGAGAATGTCTTTCAATGATAGCTGCACATCACTGGGTAATATCTCAAGATTTCTGCTGAGCATGTGGCCTGTCGTTGACTGTTGTATGTATGCATATTTTCTCTCTCTCTCTCTCTCTCTCTCTCTCTCTCTCTCTCTCTCTCTCTCTCTCTCTCCCCTCTCTCTCTCTCTCTCTCTCTCTCTGTGTGTGTGTGTGTGTGTGTGTGTGTGTGTGTGTGTCTGTCTGTGTCTCTGTTTCTCTGCCTTTCTGTTTCTCTGTCTATCTCTATCTGTCTCTGTCTCTCTGCCTTTCTCTGTTTCTCTGTCTCTGTTTCTGTCTTTTTCTCTGTCTCTGTCTGTCTCTGTCTTTCTCTCTGTTTGTCTCTGTGCCTCTGTCTCTCTCTCTGTCTTTCTCTCTCCATCTTTGTGTCTGTCTGTCTCTGTCTGTCTGTCTCTGTCTATCTCCATCTCTCTCTCTCTCTCTCTCTCTCTCTCTCTCTCTCTCTCATGTAGAAGTTTTCAGAAGCTCCACTGTTCTTTCACTGAACATGGCATTGCACAGCCAATATTCCAAACTCCGTGCCAGAAGCAAGCGAACATAGTTCCCTTTTAGTTGTCATGGAGGGAAAGAGTGAAATGATGCTAGCCAGCATAGTGTAGACAACTTCAGATTGGGCTGGAGGACACAAAGATAGGATGGCTAAAGTAGTGCCCTGTGCAGTGGGAAAACACTGCATCTGGGAACAAATGGCATGCAAAGGCCTGCAGGCAGGGAAGAACCTGACAGACTTAAAGGGTAACAAGTAATGGGGAAAGAATATGCTGTTTGAGGTGGAAATGGGTAGTAGGTGAAATCTGAGGAGGAGGCAGGAGGAGTTACCATAGAAACCTCAAAGGCCATCTGATGGAGTGCAAATCTCATTCAGAAGGTGGCTAAATGCTTTTGAGGACCTTGGTAAGGGAAATGACATACCTTGAACTAGGCGTTGACAAGTCTACTGGCTGCCTTATCAAGATTCTGGGGCTATGAGGTAGTAACAGACGACTGCCTAGAGGCCTTTCTAGCCCAAGAGTCTCAGGAATGCTGAGTTAGCAGTGGGAAAGCAGTGAGTTAACCTGGGATTGGGAAAGAGTGGAAGCAATGGTTAGGAGCATGTGTTCAAAGTGACAAAGTTAAAACATTAACTCTCTTCTTCCAAGCTATTCATTAGCCTTGGGCAGATTATTTTCTAGTATCAATAGGATCCTCTTATGGGACTGCTGTGAAAACACGAGTGAATGGTGGTGGTGTGCATTCCAGAGCACCTGGTGCACAGGGAATGCTGTCATTAAGTGCTGCCATGTATTTACTGCTTTTACCTCTCAAGTGGACAGGCACTGGTGATCCTTTGGGTGGGGAAGGGGAAGGACTCAGCGGTTGTGATTCTAGGTGTTTGATAGTTCCAGTTCCAGTGATAGAGAAATGTGGAAGGAAGAAGAATTGGAGAGAAAGATTCAGACTCTGAGCTTGGACATAATAATTTGAGATGGATGTAAGCTATCTGAGTGGACATGTCAGGCAGCTGGGATCTGAAGATCAGAGTCACATCCCAGACCAGAGACAGAACCGACTAATGCATCATGGATACATTTAAATACGTATTTAAAACAACCCCCCATCCCAGACCAGTCTGTAGGATAACAAACAATGTAAGAGCCTACCTTCCTCTGAGAAGAGGCAGAAGCCGTTGGATACTGTTAATACACAGACTTTTGAACGGCTGTTTACTTGGCCACAAGCAGTCCCATTGTTGGTGGTTGAGCCCCTGGAAAGGAGGAAGCAAGAGCAGATCCCCATTTCCTGCCTGAGGGATGGCTGCAGTACGGAGCCAGTTCCTCGGCAGAGCAAAGTCGAAAGACCTATCTTTCTAACAACTGCAGCCTCCATACTGTTTCATTTCTGTGGTTCGGCTAAAACCTCCTGACAGAAAGCAACGTGAGGGAGGGAAGGGCTTATCTGACTTACAATTCCAAGTTACAGTCCATTATTTTGGAGGATACAAGGCAGGAAGTCACGAAGCTAGTCAGAGCACATCAACAGTCGAGAGCAAAGGAAACATAAAAGGATCACTGCTTGCTGCCTCTCTAGTCCTCCATCGTCCCTACCTAGAGAATGGTGCTGCCTGCAGTGGGCTTGCCCTTCATTCCTGAGTCAATTAACAATGAAGGCAACCCCGCATCCCCACACCCCACCCCACCCCACCCCACCCCACCCCCACCCCACCCCACCCCACCCCCACCCCCAACGTGCCCACAGACCAACCTGATCTGGATAATTTCTAAATTGGGATTCTATTCCCAGGTGACTGTAGGTTGTAACAAGTTTATATTTAAAACTGTCACAGCAGTAGACATGTCTTATAGTTGAAGACGAGAAACGATGCTTATAACAAAGCCTAGCCCAGGCAGTGCCTGGCACACAGTTCCTGCCCAAGAGCTTTTCTCCAGCATGAGAGCCCAGGCTCTCCTCCCATTCCTATCTCAGCTGCAAGCAACCCTACCACCCTCCCTTCACCTCCCTCTAATGGGAGAGGACAGCTTAAAACAAGAAAAGGAGGCAACAGGTGTGAAGAACAAGAAGAAGAAAATGAGGGTAAAACCTTGGATACAAACTCTTAGGGAGTCCCGTGAGAGTAAGTAAGCAAGACAGCTCTTTCAAAGCATTATTTAAAAAAAAATGAAGCCAGTATGCAAAAGGTCTACGACGATGGATTTGGTCCTAGCCGGTCTCCATACCCTCCAGCTCTGTTGGCTCAGTGCAACACTGAGACTTGGCCACATGATACTTCATTTTCCCCACGTCAGTAGTTGTCACCAGCCCTGCAGAGTTCAAGCACTTCCAGATGCTAAGGACTCCAGAATGCATCCTAACCCCAGGGTTCTAGGCACACTTGGGGCCTGAGGACCCACTTGAAGCAAAATTCCCAGATTTCCGCACCTCTATAAACCCAGACCTGGTCACCCGTGGAACCGTTGCACAAAACCAAATGAAGCAGCCTGATGCCATAGGAAAGGCTGGGCTTAAAGGTCTGCTTTAAATTTAGATGCTGGAGTCTGGCCGCTACCCCCCATCCCCCATCCCCCCACCGGCACCCCACCCCCACCCCTGCCTCCCAGGGAGGTTCTCCCTCTGCAGGGGCAGAGAGCCCAGCACAGCTATTCTGAGTGAGCGCTGATTGCTTCGCACGTGTCTGTCTGTAAGCTGCAGATGAGACTCGGCTAAGCAGACAGAAGATGAAGGGTGGTCTCCGCATCTCCCCTGCTGCCTTACGGTTCTTGCTTAGAAGACTAAAGGTAGGTCGGGTGGCTGGCTCCTGCTCAGAAAGTTAGAACATTCCCAGCAGACACCCCTGGGAGGCTTGGAATTGTCAACAGGCAGATGCTGAAGGACTAACAAGGGTCAGCACTTAAGATCAATCTTGAAGGTACCAGTCCTTGTGGGCGTGGAGTAACAAGCATTTTTTAATTATGGCACTTGGATGTGTCTTAATTAAGGAAGAAAATTGCCCTAATCTTAGTATTTTGATGCTTTTGTATTTGCCCCTGGACGCCTGGGAATGCTTCTGGGAATGGAGAATCCTGGACTAGACCTAAGCTCCTGCACCAGGCATGGCTGCTGTCATTGTCACTTTAAGATTGCAACATTTGGTTTGGTGACCTTCATACCAGTCCCCTGTAGGAACCTTAATCTCTCTCTCGGAGAAAAAAAAAGTGTGCCTGACATAGATTGGCTGGTTGTTGGTTTTTTTTTTTTTTTTAAGCCCAGTTTTTCATTTACCTGCACTTAATAACACCTGGTTTAATTTGTACGGGAGGGTAAAGTTCATTATTGCACAACTCAGAAACTCGTTTTTGAGTTTCTAGAGAAAAGGAGCCCAAGCGTCCTGTGTGCAGATTGGAGGCCCCGATCCATACACGGGGTGGGACTTTTGAAAGAGAAAATGTGGGCCGTTCCACACATAACGAAGAATGTGTACCTAAATATGCAGAGGGGAGAGGGTGTCACTGCTCGCCATGAACTAGCTGCCAAACGCTGCCACTCATATAGGAATGTCAGAACAGCATCAGCACAAATCAGCTTGAAGGACTTGCCAGTGTAACTGCAAGGTCTGCTGTAATGCCGCTGGCTTGTTCCCTGGCCTTGTGCCGGAAGCTCTGAGTCCCTCATCCTTTCTCCCTTGTCTTTGCAGTTCATGGACACATGCCCTACCTTAGAGCTGTGCTTATATAGTGCACCTCTGAGTCTGGCATGTGTGTGCATGCAAGCATGTGTGTATGCACACGTGTATGTGCATGTGGACCACAGAGGCAGATATCAAGTGCTTTCCTCAGTCACTTTCCACCTTAATTTTTGAGATGAGCGTTCTTACTAAAGTTGGAGCTCACAGATTTGCCTAGGCTAATCTCGCAAGCCCTAAGGTCTTCCACTCTTTGCTTTCCCAATTGTCCTCATGGAGGGGAGTGTGTGTGTGTGTGTGTGTGTGTGTGTGTGTGTGTGTGTGTGTGCGCGCGCGCGCGCGCGCGCGCACGCAGGTACACACTTGCCTGTGTACATTGTTTAAAGAATTAAGCTAAATGTTCGAATGGATAAATATTGAGAGTAAGTTGTGATACTTTACTCAGAGGGACCTAATCCCTTTTCCCCATCATAACACATTATTACTAAAGCTAACATCGGTGCAGAAAAATCTTACCAGTGTATTGCCTCCTTTGAGGTAAGAGTTCCCTGCTGGCCAAATGTTTAGCTAAAAGAGAAAAGTAATATTCTTTAGATTGGACCCACTAATTTGAAAGGCCTCCCTAAAACCTTTTCGCTTAGCCATGGCGCCTGGAGACAGATATCTGCATGGACAAACTGTGATGCTGATTCAATTTTCAAGCAACTTAAATACCCCACTCACTGCAAGTCCGGGTGGTGAGACTAAACAGTGGTCTATTAATAAGCAGGAGAAGCGAGTTAGGCCTTTGCTCGTTGGGTTTAAGTGCAGTCCCACTGTCTGCCCTTTGGGCTGGTCTCTAGCTTGGGATACTTGCTTGGTCCTAGAGCTTTACTGTCAAAAATACCTGTTTCTGTCAAATATCAGGTGAACCTTGCTGGGAATTTTTCATGTTTCATCCTGTGTTTTTAAGCAGACTGCCCTGGTTTCAGAAATGGGTCAGGCATATGTGAAGCCACGGAAGTGTCTGAGAACAGACTTACAGGATGAAGATGTGTTGCATGTGTTGTTCTGCGCGTGCTGAGATCTGCAGGAGAAACCGCTTGCCCAGGAGTCATGGTAGCTTCTATGGGACCTCCAGTTCCTTTTTTATTTGCTTTAGGGCCAACTTTACAGCCACCACTTTGTGACCCTCTTGGACTTCCTAGCACCCAAATCCAGAACTTACTCTGCCCTTGGCCCTGCTTCAAGACACCCACTCTGGCTTCCCACTTCTGTCTCAGCATTTGGTGTTCTTCTGGCTGCTTTCTCTCTGGTGTCTGAGGTCGCACCTCCCTTGGTGGCCTGTGTGGGCCCTCACGCCACTCACTTCACGTGGTGCGCTTTGTCCTTTGCTGTCATCTGCTGCTTTGCCTTCCCCCCCTCTCTCCAAGGCCGGCTTCTGTCCTTTCTTCTCTGAAAGGACTTTTCTATGTTCCAGAACTTTCTGTCTCTTGAGCTTTTTAATGTACATTTTTTTTTTTGGCCAGTCAATCTGTGTTCCTTGTAAATGTTAAAAGTGTTTTTTTTCCCCCTGTGTGTGTGTTGTAAACTTCTGACAGGTGTGTAAGGGTTGGGAGCCAAAGCCCTAGGCCTGGCCCTGTCTGGTGAGAGGCAGGCCAGTCCATCTTAATGCAGACCTGAACACTGGGGCTGCTCCCTGTTGAGAGCACTGTCTGCCTCTCTGCTTATCGTTGTACTTTGCCTTTGCTCACTGGTAGCAACAACCTGTCAAAGTGCCCAGATCGTTACCCCATCAGCGTTCATTCCGTCACTTGTGTTGTAAGTTGTGTTCATATCCACTGCGGGTCGCTGTCCTTATTACTACTGTTATTTTGGGTGTCATTGCTTTTCACAGTTAAGCAGACTCAGTTTTTCAAATGGAGGGCTTTCCCTGCCCCCCCCCCCCAAGATTCTTTTGTTTTTATTTTTCCAGGTCTAGGGATTGAACCTTGAGCCTCAGGCATACCAGGTCAGCACTTTATTACTGAGCTCTATCCCCATTTCTTTTAAACCTTCTAGTGTTTAAAAGATCTCCTAAGTTACCTAAGCTAGCTTGCTGTATAATGTAGTTCTATGGTCCTTGGAACATCTGGGCACTGCCAGACTCTGGGCTGAGGGGGACGGAGGCATAGTGGGCTGTACAAGATTCCAGAAACAACAACAGCTCAAGTTCGTGTGTGTGTGTGTGTGTGTGTGTGTGTGTGTGTGTGTGTGTGTGTATGTGAGAGAGAGAGAGAGAGAGAGAGAGAGAGAGAGAGAGAGAGAGAGAGCACTCGTGTGTGTGTGTGTGTGTGTGTGTGTGTGTGTGTGTGTGTGTGTGTATGTGTGCCCCTTATTCCAGGGTGCACCGTGTTATATGAACCTTGGGCAGTGGGCGGGGTTTTGGGATGAATATGTCTCGTTGACTGGGTCTAGGATGCTGGCAATGCTCTATTTACATGGGGAAAGATAACAGGTGACAGGTTTCCATGACTGACCACCTTGTAACTACCTTGGGGTTGTGCTCCTGAGGCAAGCCCAGAAACAGGGAGAGAGCTTTGTCCCACACCTTCTGTTCCCAGGATGGGATTTTAATTCTGAAGCTTGAACATGCTGCATCTCTGCAGGTCCATGCCAGTTCTCCTGGAGGTACGGCTCGCCAGCCCCACAGTATAGCCCAGGTTGGCTGTAAACTTCCCATCCTTCCGCCTTTTCCCTGGGACGCTATGATGGCGTGTGAGCACACCGCACATGTTGGGCCTGATCTTTGCTCTTATGATTATATTGATGTTTGCACATACCAGGTTGTATTCTTCCCTTTGGTGACAAATCACAAATGAAAATGAGAGAACTTGAGAGACTCTTGGCACTCCTGTGTCTAAACATGATGGCAGTGCAAGGGAAGAGTCGAGTTGTCCCAAATGTTCAGTTCATGAGCTCTGGAAAACCCCTTCTGGAGCATGGTAGAAAACACTTTCTCTCCCTGCAACTGTGGCCATTGGCTTGGGTTATAAGGCACAATGGCTCTTCTATCTGCTATCCAAACTCCTGTGAGAGCACACGGTGCCTGCTCAGTGGTAGATCTTTCTTTCTACTTATGTGCAGAGTAAATCAATATTGCAGTCACGATCAGAAGTTGAGGGAGGGCACAGAGGGACACAGCAATGAAATACTTTGCCTGCTGATTATGGTGGGTTACTATAAAGATGGCTGGCCTTTTGTGACTTTAAACACAGGCAGCTCATGTGGATAATATGACCCTACAGTAATGCAGTCTGGGGCAGTCAGCATAATCTCTCAGCAATAGTATTTGTTGTTCAAACTAGATACCCAAACAGCCCTGTCTTCTACCCTAAAATGTAATATTTCTCATAAGCGTGTACATCCTCTGCCTACTGGAGTTTTGTAGACTGTGGGGTTGGGGACAGAGAGATGCTTGTATTCTTAGAAGAAGACCTGTGACCTGGGAAGACAGACAAAGCCCTGGAGAGAACTCCCAGCTCAGTATGCTGCGACTGTGGCAGGAAATGGTGGGGCTCGGTATAGAGTAGAGATTCATCTTGTTTCCATAGAGCCCAGTCCAGTGCCTGGCACACACTAGACCAGCCAAGCAATAGATGTTTGCTTCTTTTAACAATATTGATATAAATAGATATGCGATGGTTTCTGTGGTCAGCTGTATGTGGTCAATTCTGTATTAAGAAAAGCATACCAGACTTCTTGACTGTAAGACTATTCGACGCATCCAGGGCTGAAGCGTACTGAGCTTCCTAGGATTTAACACAGGATATTTGTCCGATCAGAGAAGTCTTTAAAGCTACAGGACTTGGGTTGCTCTGAGCCACTTGGGGAAGTTCTGGCAGAAACAACAAATGCCTTTTAGCGGTGATTCCGTCAGGAAGGCTGTGGTGGTGTTGCTCTAGGTTCACTGGCACCTCTATTCATTCCCATAGCAAATTACCACAAAGTTAGTAGCTTAAAACAACACATACTTTTTAGCTAGAGATTTCTGAAAGCAAGATCACCAGGCAGCAGGCGCGCCTTCCAGGGGTTGCAGGAAAGAATCAGTTTCCTTGTTGTTTTTTTTTCCCCCAGTTTTTTGGAAAGGCTTATGTCCCTGAATTATTCTGAGTGCCACCTCTGTCTCCAGCTCTGGCTCCTGTCTCTCCTTTCTCTGTCACTTTAATCCCTGGGATGACCTCTAGTCACCTAAATAACGCAAGACATATCTCCATCTTTACAGCTTGTCTTATTTGTGTCTGTAGGGCCCTTTGCCATGGAAGGCCACTTACAAAATAAGGACAAGGAATGTGGGTGTCTCTTGAGAACACTTCAGTCACACCCATGCACATGCAAGAAGGAAAAGGTTCAGATTTTGAAACCAGGACTACTGGCCTACACCTCTAATTGCAGCTACTTAGAAAAATAAGATGGAAAGATTGGCAGCTCAAGTTCATTAATAGGCTGTGAATGGAGACCAAGGCCTGTCAGGGCAACTTAGTGAGTCCCTTCCTCAGAAAAAAAACCATGAAAAAGTGGGGCTGGCAAGATGACTCAGCAGGTAGCGTACATAGCATTATGTACAGCAGCCAGAATTTGACCCCCAAGGCCTTCATGGTAGAAGGAGAGAACGGATACCAGAAAGTTGTCCATTGGCCTCCATGTTTATACCATGATACACGTGCCGTTCTCACACACATGCAGAATAAATATAATAAAATTGAAAAGATAATGATAATGCAAAAAAAAATGAAGAGAAATCACTAAAGTAAAAATAACTTGGAAAAATGCAGTTAGGGCTAAGGATATAGTCCAGTGGGAGGTGCTCTTGCCTGGTGTCTACAAGGGTTGAAAACAAGCAAGCGAACAAGTAAGAGTGGGCATGTGGATTCGGTAGGCGGATGCTTCTTCTTTCTAACGGGAGCGGCATCTGGGCAGAAACACATTGCCTGCCGTGACTCCCTGTGGGTGGAGTTCCTTCCAGACCAATTGCTTTGGTACACCTAGACTTTGAGCAGTAGGAAGGTAGACATGGGCAGAGTTTAGCAGGAAGATATGTAAAGGGGAGGGCTGATAAAGAAGAAGCCAGGTCCAGGAGCTACGGACTGGGCTTCTGGGAGACTATTTAGATACCAAGATGGTTAGTGTGCAAACCCCCCCCCCCCACTCCTTGCTTTTCTCTCCAGCCTGTGCAGAGGGCATCATTAAGGCAAAGGTGCCCTTCTATCTTAAAAGCCGTAAACACCTCCCTTTGACAATAATCATTTTTCATTAGTAAAATTTATTCCCATGTTCACCATTAAGCATTAAAATTACTTTGTAGGCACAGTATTCAGAGAAAGCCACTGTAACAGCGTGGCACTTCTGTTAATTGTCTTCTGTGTAGATATTGTCACGTCACAGCATCACTACTATGCCCTAGTTAAGCTTTTCTTCTTTACCCAAGTTTAACCCGTTCAGAGCATTTTCTCAGTGCATTAAATATTCATCAAAATGTAATTATTTAGTGAGCTAGTATAACATTGTACTTGGGGGCATAAGCTGGTGGGTGATTGCGTGATTGCGTGCACTTCTTTATAGAGTGAGTGATACAGCCTTCAAAAGCCTGGTAGCCCGGATCTCGCCACCTTCGTCATGCTTCTCCTGAGGATCTAAAACATGTTGTCAAAGGGTCTTCGCTGTCCTCTGCTCTCCATAGACATAACTACATGCTGCCTTCCGCTCTGCTTCTCCTCACCTGCTGAGGCATGAGTGTTTGATGACATTCCCTATACTTACTGGAAATTTATAACTCTTCTATAACCTTCTGGTTTGAGTTCTTTATTCATTAACCTATTCAAGCATTAATATTTTTATGAATCATCTTAGTGTGATGCGTCTATGAAAATTATTTTTTTTTCTGGTTTTGAACATCGCCTTATCTGCTCCGCACCTCATGCGCCTGTTTGTTGCTCTGGTCAAGGCTGTCATTATGACAGACTACACGATATTTATCACTGGAAATGGGATGTGTGGTAAGATATATAAGATGAACCTCCCTTTAGTTTTCACAGGCTTTATAATTTTTAAAGTTGGTGTTTTAGCCACATATAGTTTGTTTTAAAACACAGCATGAGAGCGCAGTACAACTTTTAAATATTCAGATATCTGGTAGCATTTACTGAACAATTCTGCTTTAATGATCCATGATTAAGTTGAATTTAATTGGGATTGGAACTGCATTTCTCTCTATGTGGACTGGCCTATAAATCTTTAGCCATTTTTGATCACTAGGAACCGTATTACTCCTTGTATAGCCTGTTATGGTTTGTACAGCAAACTTTCGTGTATGATACACATGTATGATCCCCTAACCATATTGCAGTACTTGTTTTAGGGACTTAATCTGTGGCTCAATGGTAGAGCAGTTACCTAGCACACAGGGCATGATGTCCAGGCTCTAGTGCTGCAAAAACAATGTTTCTGACTATGGCATTAATTCAATTTTCATGGTCATCTCTGCCTTCACAGTAAGTGTTTAAATATGAAAAAGAGGTCAGTCACATAACTTTTTCTATGCTCTAAAGCCATAAGAATTATATTAAAGTTTCATCTTTTTCTATGCTCTAGAGCCATGAGAATTATATTAAAAGGAATTTTTTTCCTAAATTGTGCAAGGATGGCTTTTGAACGCCCCCCCCCCCAAGATGCTTAAAAGTTTATACAGGATCCTGTGGTTGGTTCTTGTACTAGCTGCTGCCTCCTGCTCCCTCTCCTCCTCTTTCTGCTCTTCCTTCTCCTGTTCTTCCTCATCTTTAAACCAGTTAGTCTATTTGTTGTTTCTGTTTCTACTTGTGTCAATTTTAGATACTGAATATTATATTTAAAGACTGATCTTTTGTTACTAGTTTAAAATAGCAAATAGAGTAGAATATAGAATTTTCTTAGAATTTTTAAGAGTTTTAAGTGTGTTCTTGGTTCTCTCTCTCTCTCTCTTGTTCTTGGTTTCTAGTGTGTAATTCTATGATTCATTTCACAATTGTTGTGAACCTCTCAGGGATTGAATTTCTATTGTTTGATGTGGTGTGTGTGTGTGTGTGTGTGTGTGTGTGTGTGTGTGTGTGTGTGTGTCTGTGTGTCTGTGTGTGTCTGTGTCTGTCTGTCTGTCTGTCTGTCTGCCTGTCTGTCTGTGTACATGCCAGGATATGCATGTGGATGTTAGACAACAACATTACAACTTAGGAGAGTTGGTTCTTCCCTTCTCCTCAAGTTCCTCAGGATCAAACTGAGATCATCAGACTTAAAAGCAAGCCTGAGCTTCAATAGCCCCAGAACTGTTTTCTGCCCCTCACTTCTGTAGCATAACCCCACTTTGATAGACCTATTTGATGGGATTTTTTTTTTACGTTACCGACAGTAGCCAGTAATGGACACTCAAAGATTACCATGTAGAGACCAATTGGTACTTGTTTTCTTTTAGAAACATTCACCTTTCAATGGCCAACACTCATCTATTCACATCCTGCCTCTTCCACCAACTCCAGTATAACTGTTATCAGCTCACTTAAACAGCTCTGATGGTGCAGACATGAGCTGAGGACAGTGGCTGGTCATTGTCATATTTGAGATAACATTACAGTCCTCTCAGGGCCATGCTGTGTAATCATGGTCATGAATGGATAATTTAGTTTGGATCAAAGATCACTAAGAAAGCCGTTCAGGCATTGGAGGAAGCTATCTACCTGAGGATAGGACACTGCAGACGAGATCTAACTGTCCACAGAGCTCATGCCTTAAATCCCAGTCATTGAGAAACAGTCCTCGTGTGCTTACAGCTCCTGCCAGTGTGTCCCCAGAATTCTGAGGTGTCCTTTTTCAAAAGTCAAACTTATGGTTATTTTTTTTTTAGAGGTAGACATCCATAGGAGAGGTATTCATCTCCTCCCCTTTGTGGGGGAAGACTAATAATGGACCAGATGTTTCTGTTTGGAGAGGGATCTCTAATGAGGCCACCCTTTTGGTTTTTCCCATGATTGGCATATGAAGGACATCCTATCACAATGGCAACAGGCCTCCCTTTCTCATAGTCATCACATCAAGGGAGACGTCAGACTGTGAGTCAAGGGTCTGCTAGGTCGTTCTGTGTTTGTATTTATCTTGGTGCATTCAATGGTGCCCTCTTCAAGTGCCATGTCCATTCCTGATGAAACTAAATCATCAGAGTTTAGCCAGGCCAAGCCATAAAAAGCTGTGAGACAATAGCTGTGGGTGTTTGCGCTGCTAAGGTTGATGTGTGGGTGTGGTTTCTGTGCAGCAGTAGGCTAGTAGTCAGTCTCTCATTCTCTGTGCCTCTTATTCCAGACCATCATGTTCCCAATGTAATATACATTCCGTGTGTCCATGTCCAGGGTTTGGTTCTCATCCCTTGGTCATCTCAGACTTAGCACCCTCTTCCACAAGGAAAACGAATGTCTGCTTTAATCTAAAATCATCTTCAATATTTGGCTTTTTGTCTTCTTGGGTTATATTTATTGAAAATATGGCAATTTCTTTCATATTTTCTTTTATATCTTAGTAAATGAGTATGACTGTAAACATTTTATTTGTTAATTATTTTGAATTCTTCAAAATTCAGTCAATGAAAATACGATTTTAAGTGAACACATTTACTTTAACTTTAGATTGGATTTTGAAAATAGCATTAATTAAACCATGTGAGTATACCAATTACTCTTGTGAGAGTGACCTTACATGACACACTATGAGGGTCCACACTGTTTTATATCTATGGTTCTGATGCCAATGTGGATAGAGTCTGTCTCAGAGTTATGAGAGACATGAAACATGGATGCAGGGCACATGCCTTGGCAACAGAATTAAATACCAAAGAGATAATTTTGGTCCAAAATAATAGATTCTAGTTAACTCTTAATTGGGTATAGAAAATCTGTTATGTTGTCTCCCTATATTTGGAGAGCACTGTGTTGTGTTCAGGATACCTTCAGCTACAGCAGATATTATAACATATCTCAAAGCCTTTATGAAAACCCACATGTAATTGTGCTATAACTGTATGTGTCTTCCATGCCTTAAATTACGTCTAAATGACTGCCCCAATATAGGATGCCATGTAAAGAGTTGTCACCCCATTTCCTTAGGGAATAATGAAAGGAAAACTCTGTACATATTCCATAGAGATATAATTTTATTTCAAATATTATTGATCCAAGGGTACAGAGGGCTGAGTCTTCTTAAGTTGTTTTTGTTTTTGTTTTTGTTTTTTAATAATCTGGGAAGCTAAAAATGGGGCCAGATAGATGGCACATGCAACAATATGTAGATGAGTTGCTTACAAGTCAGTGGAAATCAGTGAGATAATGGGCCCTATAGCGGAGTTTATTTGAACCATGCAGTCAGTTTCAGTCTGCATTTATTGAACTCCTGTGCCAGAACAAAAAATAAAGGTCCTTCTTTCTCTCATGTGGGTGACACCTCCCTTGAAAGACTTGGAATTACTGGGTGCTTCCTTAAAAAGGGGTCATGGACGAATTGAAATAGGAATGAACAGAGAACCTGGCTGGCAGTCATTCATGTAGTGGAGTGGAGGGGCTGCAGCTGCTTAGGCCACAGAGGAGAACACACGCAGCAGTCTTCTGTTCCTGACTTGGGTTCTCTAAGGAAACAGGATTTACCAACATGCAGTTAATAGCAGAGAGGGCTGAGCTGCGCCTGTGACCACTGAGCCCATGGTCCTTGACAAGTACGCACAGAAATCTAGGTGGAAGAGACAGACGTGTGCGTGCCTAGCCAAGGAAACACTGCATGACCAAAAGACACCAACATAGAGGCCATAAAACTTAACAATGCAGAAACTCATAGGTGGGGTTCAGGAGAGCCGACGGGAGTAAATAAAGCAAGATCTCAGCCATGAGGGAGTGTCCAGCTCTGCCATGGGTACAGAATGCAGCTCCTGTTGAGGGGAGACTCTGACCCTGGCCTACTGTTCCTGCTGTGGCATCTGGCCATAACTGGCAACAGCCCTGGGCTGCTGACAGGCTGATGCTGCCATATCACCACTCAGCTTTCCTGGCTGTGTGAGTCTGCCTGCGTGCATGCAACTACAGAGCTCTCTGGGAGTCCAGGCTTTTCACCTGTTTGCCTTTACCCTGCCCCAGCCCACTTCCCTCACTCCCTCAAGAATTTCCCTGAGTCTGACTTGTATAGGACTTGTCCCTCAGACTTTGTTCCTGGAGGCCCCTGCTTTTATTGGGGGGGGGGGGGAGTGTGTTACAACCAGTCCCTTTCTTTGGTAGCTGCTTCTCTTTTCTCTTCTGAGGTGGACCAACATGCCATTCCTACTCCTGTCAGCACCATCCCCAGAAGACTCTGAGGTACTTCTTGTTTCATCTGAGTCCTCTCCAGCTACTTTGGAGAGATGCTGCTCTCCCTGCCCCAGCATCCGGGATTCCAAGAACTTGTGGACTTGATTTATCCTTTAAAAAGGAATGTGCCTAGGAACATGTGTATACCAGTACACTCATATGCTCACAAACACATGCATGAACACATGCACACAGGCAGACACACACCTCACATCTTTTGGTTTCCCATCTTATAGGCACAAAAACATTGCTGCCATGCCCCAGCTAACACAGTGTTCCTAGGACTTGATAGGAAAAACATGAGGCTTACTCAGCATCCACCAACTTGCTTCTAAAAGGTACATTTCTGCCTTATGTACCTGTTCCTTCGTTTCTCTATGCAGACACCCTTCTCATAGTGGCCACATGTCTGACTATCAACTGAGGAAGGTAGCAGTGGAAGAGGAGGTGACAAAACAGGGTGCTTGAGGTTAGGGCTGGCTCCTGGCTTAGGAATCTGGATCGCTGAGCTTTCGCTCCTGTCTCTGGGGTCCATCTGGGTAGCCTATGACCTTTAATCACCCCATCTGTCTTAATCACAGCCTCTTCCCATATGAAGCCATACAGCCATGTGTGCCCCACCCAGTGAGAAGCTCCTGAAGATGCGTGAGACAGTATATCTGAGGACATCTTGAGAACTGTGTCACCCTTGAGAAACAGGAGACATTAGTCAGCCGAGGTATGCGGGTGTCACAGTGCCCACAAGGAGCTTGCAAAATGAAAGCAGAGCTGAGGCGTGGATGCAAATGAGAAGTGCTGAAGGAGGAGGATGCTCTTTCCATCACACAGGCACTGGCTGCTGTGAGAGTTTAAGGGGCCTAAGGGGCCAGTGTGTTTTCTGCTGGGAACTCTGTTCTCTGGGCTCTGACGCATGCTTCATCTTTCCTCTGCCACACCATCTGCAGTGGGGCTTGCTGACATCAAGGTTCATGATGAAATTTAGAGACACAACAAAGATCTCCACACTTGTTTATGCTGAGGGTAGAAAAGACGCTGGCGGACGCACTCCGGAATGATGCTGGGACTGGGGAATTCCTTTTGAGCCAGCCCAACTACAGGGCAATATCTAGGGTAGTGCATTTCAAGAGGACTTCATCTGGGAAGTCCTGACTCTAGAATGGGAATCTGAATCTTATTTTCAGCATTGAGTAGCTGCTTCTAAAGATCTCAATTCGAGGAGCTTCACAGGAAGCAAAAATGTCCCAGCGAGGCTTTCTCAGAGCAGTCAGGAAAGCTGGACCAGGGGGTAAGTTGTGGACCCAGAAGTCAAGGATGCTCTGAGCACTGAAAAAAGGTTTCTGTTTTTTATGTCCAACCCCCAGAGTGAAGCTACAAGCCACTGATCACTCCAGTTTTCCAGTCACTCACATTAATATTGTTTATTTGAACTAAACGAGAAACTTCTGTGTATTTATCTATACTATGACTTTATTATATACATTTGTACATAATCTGTACCTTCCATATGGCTATTGGATAGAAAGGTGACCTTGGAGTTCTGCCTCTTTCTTATGCCCTGGGTCAAAGCTTGTTTTCTGCTGTGCATTTGTTAGCTGCACTGTTCTTTCCTAAGGACCGTGGGGAGCAACCACGTTCCCACTCTTCGTCCCAGCACTGGGCTTTCCTTTCTGGGACTCCACTTCTTACCGTTCTCCATTCTTGTGTCTGGTGATCTTTACTCTCCTGTCTCTTCTCATAGTCCTTACCCCACCAGGGAAGCCTGGAGCCTTGTACCCCACTCCATCTATGACTTGGTGTTGCTGCACAGGAGGGGGCTACTCTCCCCTCCTTTCTATCAAGTAAGAATCCTGTTGTCTTGTGATCACCCTGGGGTACATCTCACCCCTTTCTTAGTAGTTAACTTTACTTTCCTTTGTTGCCGTTCCCACTTTCCTTTGTGGCCTTTGTTCTCAGGGGCACATTTAATGGTTATTAGGTATATGAGCACTTGTGCCAGCTTTGTTACAATAAATTTCTACTTGTGTGAACGAGAGGGAGTGAATTATACCATGGCCTAATCATCTACTCTTCTCAACATCATAGACAAGCTAGGAGGTGGAGCCTGGTGACAGTGCATACACAATGCATACACACACACACACACACACACACACACACACACACACTGCAGTATATATGTATACAACTGTAGCCTTTTGTTTTGTCCTGGCCACATGACTCTCTGTGTCCTATCTTATGCTTTCAGTTCTTTGGGGACTGATTTTGTGCGATGTGTTTGAGGGGTATAGGTATAGCTAGGTTATATCTTCTGTCATCGTGGGAACATGAGAAACCCCTGCTTAGCCCTTTGGTCCCATGCAGTAAATATGCCTCTCCCTTGCACATGGCCTACCAAGCCCTTCAGGAATCCTTTTGTCGGCTTAAGGAGAGGAGACATGTTCATCTCCACATAAGATGCTCAGAGTCCTGGGCTTAAGTGGGAGTCTTTGTTACCTATTTCTGGTTTTGACTCGTTGGACCATATTGCTACCCTTGACCTAGCCAAACCTCCTTAGCCATTTTTCCTATTGGATTTCTGTGATATTATCCTGTAGTATTTCTCCCTATGTCCCCATGCACCCCTATTCCTACCTCCCCCTTTGTACATTTTGATGTGAGTGGTTCTGTTCTTGCCTTTTCTGGGTTTCTCTTCACCTCCATCTTCTACTCTTCCTGGTTAAGTAACTCTAGTCTTACCTGGCCTCTCCCCCTTTTCCTCTGATTTGGCTGGTTTGCCCCTATGCATGTAATCAGCCATTGATTTTCAACTCTTTTATACAACAGCATGATCAAAAGCAACTGTGGGTGAAAAGGTTTATTAGACAATTGTTCTAATCACAATTCATAAGGAAGAGGTGTTTGCTGGGGACCTGGAGTTAGGAGCTGAAGCAAAAGCTGAGAAAGAACACAGTTTACTGGCTTTCTCCCTATGCCTTGCCCAGCTATCATTTTTATGAAGCCATGAGCACCTACTCCGTGGCGGCATTTCCCACAGTAGGCTGGGCCCTCCTACTCTTTTTTCACTACCACTTTCTCCCTTCTAAAATCCCCAATATGAACACACACATCCATATAGCCAGTTATCTCTTTAATGACTAAATTTTATACAGTAAATTGTCCAGTGTCCAGGATGGCGAGCACAGCCCTGGTGTAGCCAACCTTTATTTCATCTCTTGCTATCATCTGGTCCCACTGCACACCATATACAGAGTCTTTCCTGTCTTAGAAGACATTGCTCTGTCTTTGTGCATGACATCTGTCCCCTCAGTGACTTCTCCTCTGTCCCTTAACAGCCATCTTGTATAGATTCCCATCATCAAAGTCGCCCTTTCTCTGTGTGTCAGCTGAGTGCTCTCATAGTCTAGTCATAACGTTCCACTCCAGGCTGAGTTAAAATAGGTAAGACTGTGCCCAGTTTCTAGAATACTCTGTGGAGGGTGAGGCTCCTTCACAGACCACCATGGCGATCTACACATGGAGATGCAAGAGGAGGAAGCTGTGTTCAGTGATGGCATTCTGATATGAGTTCTTTTAGGTCATGTTTGATTATGTACCATTATCTCCACCTTAGGCAGCAAGAAATATGTGTCAAACATCCTGCCATGTGGATAGATAAGAGCTGGCAGAATACTTGCTGGGGATGGCCAGCCGACCATACTGTGGGGACACTGAAGGCGTTGAGGAGCTTAGAGTTGGGTGCACTTGCTTATCCTGTGGGAAGCCCTGAATATCCATTAAACATACACTTAAGGGAACAATACCAAATCCTCTTCTCATCTTCCCTTTTGAGAATAAAACTATGAGCACCCGATTAATCAATATTCAGAATAGTGAGAACCAATGGACACTACAGAATTCTGAACTAGCTAAAGCTTGAAGGATGAGGAAGGGTCAGAGGTAGACTCAGGGAGTATAGTTCTGACAACCAAGGAAGCATGTGATCTTTGAATTTTGGGGCCGCTACCATCTGGCCTTTATTTAGAGCTGAGGGATACAGCTCAAGGGTGACAGGGCCATTGTCAGGACTCCACAGTCAGTGGCAGTGAACGCCTGATCCTGTCCAGTTTGTCCCAGTGTTGATCTACACAGTGGTCTAGCTGGTATACAGTGAAGATAATTTCTCCTGGGGTAAACTAGGTAGAGCCCAGCATTGCAGAAGTGAAGAGCTTGCCTTGCTTTATTCGCATACAAGCCCCTGAGGTGGTAGCTTCCAATCGCTGTGGTCACTTATTACCACACACTTCAAACAAGACACTTTTTAATCTCATGATTCTGAAGGTCAGAAGTCAGAAAGGAGTGCCACAGGACTAAAACAGGACTACAGGAAGCATCTGTAGATGTCATTGCCTCCTGAGAGTCCAGGGGAGTGTCTGTGTCCTTGCCAGCTTCTGGACTGATGTGCTGCTTCAGAGGGGGTTTATGAAGGTCAAAGGAGAAAGGCCAGTAAAAGGTTCTTGGTGTATATGCCGGTCAGAGGTCATCAGATTTACACAGCTCATGAAGTTGCTGCTGTTTCCATCTAATGGCCTGGCCCGCCTCCCACTTTCCTGGGTTCTGCTTAGAGAGAACCTTTGTAGTGATGCTTCACAGAAACCTCCCCCACTTGGTGCCTTGGCAGAGATGACCTAACCACAGGGGATGGGCTTGGAACGTGGACATGGGGGAGCAGGGTTGCTTGCACACATAGCTACTGTTGTAATCCTGGTTTTACAGCTGAGAAATATGTAACCTGCTTCTCTAGCAGGAATGGGGATATGCTACACACACACACACACACACACAGAGGCACACAAAAACGCGCGTGCACATACACACACAGACACACACACACACACACACACACACACACACACACACACACACACACCCCTTGCTCCCTTTGGCTGTCAGACGGTGGATCCTAAGAAATCGGAAAAACCTG
Source organism: Acomys minous (assembly GCF_964271855.1). Lineage (NCBI taxonomy): Eukaryota > Metazoa > Chordata > Mammalia > Rodentia > Muridae > Acomys > Acomys minous. The sequence continues at coordinate 26,441,005 of NC_140490.1, read as the reverse complement.
CTGGAAGAACACTAAAGCCTGAGCTAGCCAGCAAAGAATGCTTTCAGAAAATACTTTGCACTGTGCTGACAAATGCCTACCAGACCACCTTGCAGGGGAGACTGGAGCCTAGACAGTGAGGGGTAGATGACACCTTGACTGGAACTGCTTAGGTTTCCATACTATCATCCTCTACTTAAATCTAGACCACATGCCCAGACCCCAAAAATGAACTTGGGGGTTACTGGATTATTTTGTCTCTTCCCAGTGCAGCTCCACTGTATAAATCTCCATTTTCTTCTTTCTACTATGGCTTGGTCATGTACTTGGCTTATTAAAGATGGTGGCCGAGGCTGGCGCCAGCCACAGTCCTATTAACTCTGCTGGCAGCTCAGAGATGTTGGCCAGTGCCCTCTAAGCCTGTGGATACTGAGGAACAGAACCATCCATGCTTTACCACTCTCTGACTGAACTCAAGTATTGTGTAGTGCTGGTATAGTTTTTAAAGATTAAAATGTATGAAGCCTACGGTCTGTTTTAAAATGTGACTCTTGGTGAGGAAAATGGAAGTTATAAAATTTTTAGAAATACTCCAGTTTTTCACAGTTCTAACAAACTTCAGGAAGATACTAGGCCAGCATCCACTTTCAGTCATCCAGGAGTCTTCTGTGAACTGATTCTTCAATTCTGAAAGCTTAAGTCAGCCTCAGTATATCTCTCCAAAACTCACAGTTACATATCTCGACCTCAAGTTCATGTGGCCTCTTGTGTGAAGTGGGTTCCAACACCCCAGTGTCTGCACCCACTTCCATAGGAACTTCTGTAGCTTTCAACGGCTCCTTGTAGAATATGATTCTAAGATCTATACATGGCATGGCATATATCCCAAGTAGTGCTGAATGTACCCATACCCTCTTGATATGAAATCACAGGAAAACTGGACAGACAAGCTACCTGCCATAAATAACTCGTTCAAGCTGCGACAGCTCAATTAGGTACCGGCATTTCCTGTTGCCTTGACTTGTTGATCAAAGCCAGCATATAGACGCTGATTAATAAGACCTGCTTTCTTTGTTCTTTGTCTGTCTCTTCCCTTCCTCCCTCTTAACTCATCTTACTTCTGAGTACACTTTACGTTGTATAGCATATGTGCTGGCTTCCGAGCTCAACAAGAAGAAAACACCCAACTGAAGATACTGCCGGTGTTGGGGTGTTGTGTGTGTACGTTCCTCCTTGATCCTGTCCTGGAATTTTGAATTCAAATGTTTTGAGTTTTTCTGCATCTATTCACTTCTTAGAGTTGTGTGGTCCCCGTGAGAATTCTTGAATGTGGCTTGCCTCTGGACTTTACAGTGTTGGGAATATTCTGTACATGCTTTTCTGCAGCTTTCATTTCCTTTCATATTTAAGTTTCTAAGTTGCACATGACCAGCATTGAAAGTACGTGTCCGCTGGCCATGTCCATACTTGAGTCTGTGGTGAAGACAGACCAGTTTCTTCCTCTGTGTATGGAGGCTGGTTAGTTTGTATTCCCAGGAGTTTGCTTCCATTGATTCCCTGTTGCAGAATGCACGGTGTTGCTGTGAATTTTCTTGCTCCTGTAGACTGTTTGGGATGCATATTGAGTAAGTTTCTTTAGGAATGGAATTGGTGAATAAGGGGGTAAATATATTCTTTGTTAGGTAATTCAAAATTAATTTCCAAAGTGGTTAGGCTAACCTGACAGTCCCTCTCACACATCACTAGAGCTTTATGGTTCTGAGTCCTCGGTAACTTTGGGGCTATTGTATCTATCAAGAGCGTATCTTAGCTATTGCCCTGATGTGGGCCACCAACAATTCCTGTCTTGTTTTTGTTTGTTTGTTTTGTTGATTTTTTTGAGACAGGGTTTCTCTGTGTAGCCTTGGCTGTCCTGGACTCGCTCTGTAGATCAGGCTGGCCTTGAACTCACAACAATCCCCTGCCTCTGCCTCCCGAGTGCTGGGATTAAAGGCATGCGCCACCACGCCTGGTGGTAGTTCCCGTCTTTAACTGGTGCTTCCCATTTGTGAATCGCTGTCTAGATCTTCACATCTTTCTTCACATTCATCGCAGCTGTAGGAGTGTGTTGAGGGAGACAGACGGAAGAAAGGGGACAGACAAACTGACTAATTTGCCTGCTTTAAGTGTTGCAAATGCCTCCGAGTTTTTGTGGCTCACCAATTTATAATATTTTAAAGTTATTGTATTCAAACAAAATATGTTATTTTATTTGGGGGGGACCAATTTTATGACTTTGACAGCTAGTGACTAGATATAATCTGTAATTGTTTATATAATTTTAAGGAAGTGGGGCTGGAGACAGCTAAGCAGATAACAGTGCTTACTGTTCTTGTAGAGGTTCCAGGTTTGGTTTTCAGCACCCACATCAGGAGGCTTGCAACTGCCTGTAACTCCATTTCCAGGAGAGCCAATACCCTATGACCTCCATAGGCATCTGCACGCATGAGGCCATGGGTACACACACAAACATAAAAATTAGTAAGTCTTAGAAAAAATTAGAAGGTGTGGCTAAGCTAGATGGTGACTAGCACTTGTTTAATGAGCCTTAACTCTTCCTATGGTTTTTGGACAAAAGTATGAGCATTTTGTATGCCTTTGGCCTAGACAGCTCTGTTGACTCTGTTGAGACTGCAATGGCCTCTTGCATCTGGAGTCCCACTGCAAAGGTAAGTTTTGGATGTTTGGATGCCTAAGAGGTGTGCATCCAAAAGTCCATACTGTGGATGCCCGTGTGAATGTGGATGTTGTATTCTTGGGTGCCCTGGATGCAGAGCAGTTGTCAGCAGCTTTCCTTGTGGGATTCTCTGTGCCCAGATTTATTGTAATATAGTTCCTCTCATCAGCTTCTTTCATAGACGGAGTTCGTAACATTTGCTTAAGAAGTGCTCTGCATTGTGCTCCGTTTTCCTCTGTGGTTTTTTGTCTCATTTTAAGTGGAAATGATTTTAGGGTCATGGGGCATGAGGTTGGGGTCTGACTTTGTGATCCCATGTGGAAAATCACTACACTGGCCTAACATGCTATGCGGCTGAGGCTCTCGCTGATGGCATCGTGTTCTCTGTGAGGTCGCCTTCAGTCTTCTATTATATGTCATTGAATAATCTGTCTGCCTCTGGGTCAGCACCTCATGCTTTCCTGTCCCCGTCTTTACCCCCAGATCCTAAATCTTCCTCTTTCACTCCATTGTCTCTTTACACCCAAGCCTGCGAGTTCCTTGAGGTCCTAGAGACCATAGTGGATCATTAAGAAACAAGAAGGTGCATCTCTTCCATACCATAATTTCTTCCCATGGCTCAGGCTAAGGCTTTAAAAAGCTCCATTCAACACCAGATGATAGTCATGCAACGATAGAGACAAAGAGTGCGCCCATTTCTCTTTCTGTATTTCTGTATTTTTCTTTTTTAAGTCACTCTACGAACTAAAATATGGTGTCCCTTGAAACTGCTACAACCTAAGTGTCCCACAGACCCACACCCTGCTCTTCCTGACTACATTTTAATCAGAATTTGGTATTTTTAATCTCTAAATCTTATCAAATTATTTTTGCCCACCTGTCTAGATAGTGTGGACACATTAAATATGTCAGCTACCCACAACCATTCTACAGCCTTTTCCATCTCCGTGTCGTCAATAACATTGAGACAAGAGAGCTAAGTGACATCTTTCCGTGTATAATTTAATAATTAGCCTTGATTAATTAACAGTTGTTCAATGTATTGTTCATTCTTGGTCGTTTAGGCCATATTCTACCCTCTAACTTCAAAGATACACAGCAGGACAATAGCAAGCACTTTGGTAAAACAGTCATATGATGTCATTATGATGCTGTATCTGACAGATGTAACCAGAAGACCTGAGAGAACGGTTTAAGGGAGGAATGACGGGGGAGGCTCACCGGTTCAGAATGTTGTCCTGGCTAGCTCCATTGTTCCTGTACATTTAGTGTGACAGGCAGAGCTTCATGTAGCTGTCCACATGGAGGATGAGGCTGTGTATGAGAGAAAGGCAGGGGCCGGGGAGCCCATACAGCCTTCAGAGGTACACTTCCTGTGACATATTTCCTTCATCTAGGCCATACCTCCTAAAGCACCCATAACTTGCATAATCACACTGCCACGGGGACCCATGAGGGACACTGCATAGTCACTCTAATGTAAGCTTCAGTAAGTAAGCCGATATGAAATTGAACGTGCGTGTTTTATCTCATGCTAAATATCGTACCTCAGGTGTGTATACTTATTTAAAACTCCTCCAGCTCTTACGGACTCTACCACTTTCTTTTCATAGTACTTATAACGCGTGTTAGTGTGATCTGCTTGTGGTTTCCATGGGAATGACACTGCTTTCTATATCCGCATCTATCCCTCACTGTGCCAGAGCCTTCTTATGATTGTCAGGGTAAAATATGCTTTTCTCTATACGGAAAGAGTTTTCTCATTCCTTGCCTCTCCCCTTCAGTTCTGGAGCTCTCATGTATCTGGGCCTAGATTCTTGAGTGCATTTTTTTTTTTTTTTTGGTCAAGCTCTTTCCAATTGTTCCTTGCAAAGATGTATCTGTTTAAAGTCTCTTCTTTGCAGTTTGACACAAGGAGAAGAAACTATGTTCATTCCTCTTCCTTACGAGCTAGTGTCTGACAATCCGTCTGTCCAGTCCTTCCGGTTCTTTTTGCCCTCCATGCAACCAGAACTTTGTTTTGCTCTGCTCAGCATCTTCATGGAAATCCTTAGCTCACTGTCTTCTGCAGCTCTATTGATGTTATCCTGATATTTAATCATTACGATGACAAATTAGGCTGGGAAAGTTCAAAAGGCATGTCAAGGCCTGGTGAAGTTGAGGCTGGAACAAATGCCAACACTGCTGCTGCTGCTGCTGCTAGCAAGTGGTCCTCTTCCACAGGAGGTAGGGCAGTGGAGGAGGTCCGATCCTGTGACCTAGTACCACCAGTGGACTCTATGGACCAGTCTGTCACTGCCGTGGGGCAGACTCTCTGCAATACCTTAGAGATGGCTCTGGAGCCCAGGCGAGGCCTCATGCCAGCAGCTCTTTCTGTTGTGTTGCTTTAATATCTGTCCCAGACCAATCATGCAGCAGTTGCTCAGTAAAGACTTGGTTATTGGCAGATTGTGAGCAAAACCAAGAATGAGAGAAAAAGGGATTAACTCAATTCATCTATGAGTGAGGACAGCTGAACATATGGGCTTACATTTTCACATTACCTTCGGCTACATTTGACATTTTTTTTCTTTATGATTATGACCTCTTGAATCCACGGGGAACTATTAGTGGTGAAAATATAGTGTGTTCTTTTATTGTTTCTGGAGAATGCAGTGCTTCCGCTGCTGGAAGGCACGTGAGCTGGAGGAAAATGGGACCCTTCCTTCTTTGAACTGTAAGGAACAAAAGGAAGTAGTGTGATCTTTTTTTTTTTCAAATTTAAACCTGTTCTTGGCATACGAGGGATGGGGAACTTTATGAATAAAGAAGACTAAGTCTTCATGCCTAGAGAGATGGTATTATTCAGTTGCAATTCAAGTTCAAATCCTCTCCAAGAAGATCTGTCACCTACTCTTCTGAATATTAGCTATGGAAGCCACCCTGGTCCCTTGTTAGTTGGTTGCAAGGTTTAAATAGGGTGTAATACATACTTGTTTACCAATTCTCTTTCTTAAGGACAGTTTTTAAAAATTTCTGAGATTAAACTATAATCACATCATTTCCCTCTTGCTTCCCCCTCTCCAAAGCCTCCCATACAACCCTGCTATGCTCTTTCATATTCGTGGCCCCCCCTTTTTTTATTAATTGTTGTTCCATGCATATAGTTATATTCCTAAATATAACCTTCTCAGTTAGTATCATCTTATTTCCATGTATATGTCTTTAAGGATGACCGTTTGGGACTGGTGGCCATCTGGTGGGCTCTTCCCTGGGGAGGATGATCTCTCCCTCTCCCAGCATTCCTTAGGTGGCTGTAGCTCTTTGTGAAGGGCCTTATGGAATCTCTTCTGCCCACCTAGGCTTCTCTGCTATTGGTCTTGTTCCGCTTATGTCTAGGGCCGGTGAAATTTGATACATGAGCAGCTCTCTTTTAAGACTGTTCAGCAATCTCTATGTCTCTAAATTCTCGGTCCTTTTGGAAATAGGCATGGGAAAATGATGTGTTTAACCATCAATTCTCTCTCTCTCTCTCTCTCTCTCTCTCTTTTTTTTTTTTTTTTTTTTTTTTTTTTTTTTTTTTTTGGTATTGATGTCTTTGATGTCTCACTATTCATACTTGCTAAACACCCATTCAAGCCGAGGCCCATTTTTGGTTATTGAAGACATGCAATGGTGTGAACTGTGTTAGCTGGTTACTAGATGGGGGGGAGAGGCTTTCCTCAGTCACAAATCCAGCTTCAGTACAGGGTTTGCTATTTTTAATCACAGAACTGAGGAGCTTAATTCAGTTAAAATGGGAGGAAGTTGTCAGGAGAGGGTTGCTAAAAGTTCATGCTAAATTTGCTTAGAACCAGATTGTGTTCATTAATATTTATACGTCTATGGTTGGGAAGGGGCAATTATGCTTCTTTAAAAACACTGGGTATTCATTTTCCACGGGCCACGCAGCCTTCCGATTGGGGAAGGTGGGTTGCATTGTGCGATCGGTGGAGATACAGATGGGAGCCATCTGGCGCCTCATCCTCTTTTGTCAGAAGGCTTGTCCTGTCTCTCACATGTCAGTGCTGAATGGGAAAATTCCAAACTCCAGCTGAAAATGCAGTTTGAAGGCCTCAGCTAGCCAACGGGTTTTTGGCAAGCATCAGTGGGCTCAACATTTTAAAGAAACCACCAATCATTTTATTTCGTTGTTTGAGGCCTCTTGTTCTAGATGGTGGCTTTGATCTGTATTTGATCGGGCACTGCCTTTGTTATTGACTCATACGCGTATTCCATATGGGTATATTTTCTCCTACATGGCATTTATCATAGGAGTCAAAGTTTCATCTGATAAAATGATTTAAATGCTGTGAGATTCTCTTAATTATCTTCTGCGTTAAGCATGGTTCACACTGTGTTCAGGCCACACATCTCCCTGCTCATCAGCGCAGAGTACAAATCAGAGGGCCCAGAAGTTAGTTAAGCCTACTGTAGACAATGACTTTTTAAAACATCAAGTCAGCGCTCTGTTTTTGTAAAAGGAACCTCCCACAGCTGTCTTGGGGCACCTGAGGCACCAGAACTTCATGTGTTGCCTGCCCACAGTGAGCAATTAGTTCCCATGTTAGCTCCGCAGTCAGCAACCAGCCAGCCCAACACAGAGTGTTTCTCTGGTCCCCCCAAAGCAAGCTGATAGAACCCTTACTCAGAAACTCAGAAACCCAAGAGGACATCTTGGGGTTGGGAAAGACTCAGGAGATCTGTGTAGCTTCACACACTAGTGGCCTGTGCAGGTAGACCCATGGCCCACCTCTGACGCCTGTGCCTTTAAGAGAGTACTGCACATCCAAGCCTCTCGGTGATTGATGATCTCCATCATCGTCATCATGCTGGTGTGCAGAGCCTGCCCCATGCCAGGTAGCCAGGTAGGTAGGAAGAGATGCGTGTTGCACATCCTCCCTGCTTTTCTTATACCCACTCTTACTCTCATTTTCACAGCTAAGAAAACAAAGGGCCACAGGGACTAAAGACTTGCTCAAGTCACACAACTAATAAGTAGTGGAGTGGGAATTCAGATCCAAAGCCAATGGTGTACTGTGAGCTGTCTCACACACCTGCTGTGCATGGTGATGTGGGAGGCAGCGCTTACTCTTGTTATTTGTTATTTGTGTGTATGTATGTGTATGTGTGTGCATGCATGTGTGCATGTGTGTGTGTGTGTGCATGCTCTCCAGGAGAGGTGTAGTTGTTGTGACAGTGTCTCACTGTGTCCCACCTGAACTTGAACCTCTTCTGTCTCTGTGTGTGGAGTGCCAGGACTACAGGTAAGTACCACCAAGCCTGGCTTAGGCTTCAGACTTTCTGTGTCCTGTTCTCCTCACACAGCTCCAGCGTTAGGATGATGTGGCTGCAGCGTAGAATACGTAGTCAGCGCAGAAGGTGTAAGTGTTGTTCGCATAGTACAGCCCCAGAAAAGGAAAATGCACTCATTTTTTTTTTTTTTGCAGATTTTCCAATAGTATTTTAGCTATGTTACTTAGAGTTAATTTCTGTTAAAAAAAAAAAAAAACAACAAAGTTAGCTCATTCTCATGTCGATTCTTTTGTCCTGTTCTTTCTTCAAATATTTGTGGAAATAATTCTTTTTATATGGAGAGCTTTTAAAATTCAGCAGAGAGTAAAAGCAAATATTCAGATTTTGGAAAACTAGCCAAAGAGTAAGACTAAATGAAGAAGGCTCATAGTCTGTAAACAAAACTACAGTGATAAAAATGTAGCCTCATAGAGGAGCAACCACAGCCCACCTGGTTCTAAAGCGATGAAAATTAAAGTGTTGGGTGGATGATTAGTTATGCCTGAAAGACAAGGGTGCTCTCATTTGTGGCTGATATGCAGATGGTTAAGAGTGATCCTCAGCTACCTAAACATAGGCTATACCTTTGACCCAGCAGTGTCACATCCACATACCAGCCTCAGAACAACCACATGAATGTAAAGATATGCAAATAACTAATAAGATAGTATTCATATGAGCAAACTTTGAAAATATGACATTAAAAACATTTCATAAAGTAGTAAGCCATAAGAGAGATACAGGGGGAAAGTGTAGTTTTAAAAGGCTCTGAAACAATATAATTCTTTTTTTGAAACAGATTCTATCGGAATGTTAATAATACTATAAAATAATATTTGATTTATTCCTTAGTGAAATTACTTTAAGTTTATTCTTTGTACTTTCTTCTTATCAAAGCGCAACTAATGATGTATTGACTTGTGAATAAAACGTGTTTATTCTTTTCTGAAAATTTGCCACTGGATGTTCACAACCTTGTAAATAATTATTTTGAAAGTATTTTTACAAGTAGACGAGGAAGAGCTTTAAGTATAGGGACCTTATGTGGCAGCTGAAAGGCACAGAGTAGATTCTGGAAGGTGGGGCTGGCTGTGTGCCCTGGCCTGTAGAATCACTCAGAAGGCCCAGGTTGTTTACTGCTCTGCTGCTGGCATCTTGCAGTTCTTAGTTTATTAATTACGTGGCCCTGAATTTTGAACCAGTGTCCCTGAATCTCCATTTCTGCACAAATGGGTTCCTAGTCCTGGACAACAACCAGGGAGCCTTGAAAGTAAAACGAGAAGAAAAAGGAGCTGACATTTGCTGAATGCTTACTATAAAACACACACTTATTCATGCCGCTTGTGTGATTTATTGCTGAGAACAAGTCTGTGATCCAAATAAAGTTGCCAGATGAAGTTGTACAGTTGGGAAGATGTGAAGTGGAGACCTTATATTCTTTGATCCCCTCTAGTCTGCTTCATGGGTAAGATTACAAATACTGACTTCTCGTGGGGGGTATTCTTTTGAAGCGATATTTCTATCTCTTCTAATGTATACTAATCTGTATTTAATGATATGTACTTAAAATAATGAAAAGTTTGCTATCTGCCAAGTGAGCACAGGGTGAGGCTGATCTCATGCAAGATAAGCTATTCATGTCAACGTTCTTAGTTGTATGACTAGCAATAACTTCAGACTTTGCCGATGTGACTTCTCCTTTTGACAAACTGAGGGACAAATATGTGACATTTGCAGCTGAAAGATGCAGCACGGTCAGAGTCCCACGTCAGACTGCCTTTATCACTCAGGGAAAGCTGGAGCTGGCTTTACATTAAATGAGTTTTCTAACCTGTGTGTTTACTTTATATGTATGGGTGTGTTGCCTGTGCAGCACATGCATGCAATGTGAGGGGCTGGCACTTAAGGTGGGAGGCACATATGAGGCACGGAGAGGGCACTGGGTCCCCTGGGACTGGAGTTAGAGAACCTTGCGAGCCATTGTGTGGGTGCTAGAAACCAAACCCAGAGCCTCTGGAAGAGCAACCAGTATTCTTTACCACTGAACTATCTCTCCAGCCACTGGCTTTACATTTAGAAAAAGACTTTTCAGCAAGGGAGAGTAGAGACTTGCCCTGTGTATTGGAAGGTTCTGGAGGGCCTGGTTTGCACACCTGTCCATGGGTGTTGGTATCTGCCTCCAGAAGCCAGAGTGACTGGGCTGGGCTCCCGAAGGCTGCTCCCAAGCTGGAGAGGCGGAACAGGTAAGGGAGGGAACTGTAACTCCCTCCATTGTCTCAGAATTTGTCAATCACTGGTTAACTCCACTGTTCCCACCGCAGTACCCTGTGAGCAGAGTGCCTGATGTCTCTGTCCTGGCTATTGCTCTGAGAGTGACTGGAAAGACTTTCACAGTCTTGGCTCTATTGATGAGAATGTCACATTTGATAAACGATGACTGTCTTGGGTAGTGAAAGTCATGGAGGGTGGTGACAGATGTGGCTCCTGTCCCATCTATGTGCCAGCCCCTAACATTGGCAATAAACAGTTCCTTGATGACTGTGTGCCATTGTCGTGAGCGTTGAATTGGTTGGACCTGTAAAAGGGGAAAATTACAGTTCCAGAAGCTTGCTAAGCCTCCACTAGAGGATGAGGCAGAGCTGTGCGGCACACCAGTTTCCTACCGTGTTCGAAGCCATGAGGTTGATCTCTCGGGTGCCGAGACTGTGTGTGTGTGTGTGTGTGTGTGTGTGTGTGTGTGTGTGTGTGTGTGTGTGTGTGTAATTTGAAGTGGGAGAACCATTGCTTCACGTATTTCTTGTGAAATCCACATCTTCAATTTGGCAATGTTTTCATTGAACTTATCATTTCAAGAGTGAGTTCTACATCCCAGTGGTGCCAGTATTCAGGAGAAAGATCCTACGATATGAAAAGCTTGAGTAAATCGACTCTTCTGTGTTAAGAATGGAGGACAAATATAGCACAAGGGAAGAATAAAACCATGTTTTAGAACTTGTCATGCGCAAAGCATACTCAACGACAGAGACACTAAGTGGGTCAGGGAAAGGTGGCCTTTCCGTCCCTAAACCTGTACTCTGCCTGTGCATACAGCAAATGTACAAACTCTAAAAGCAGATCTAAGTGGCAGAAGCTATAATAGCTACAGAATAGCCTTTAGGAGGCTGGAGAGATGGCTCAGAGGTTAAGAGCACTGTCTGCTCTTCCAGGGGTCCTGAGTTCAATTCCCAGCAACCACATGGTGGCTCACAACCATCTATAATGAGTTCTGGTACCCTCTTCTGGTGTGCAGGTATATATGCAGGCAGAACACTGTGTATGTAATAAATAAATAATTTTTTAAAATTGCAGGGCAAACAAAGTAACAGTGAACTGAGAAGAACAAGTTAAAAAAATTTTTTAAAAAATAGCCTTTAGCCGGACACAGTGGCCCATGCCTGTAATCCCTGCACTTGGGAGGCAGAGGCAGGTGGATCTCTGTGAGTTTGTGGCCAGCCTGGTCTACAGACGGAGTCTAGGACAACCAGGGTTACACAGAGAAACCCTGTCTTGAAAAAAAAAAAAAGGAAAGAAAGAAAAAAAGAGACTAGCCTCTATTTTTGCAATGGCTGGCTCTGATGCTAATTAAACAGCACTAAGCAGCTGCAGATAGGAACAAAGGAATAAGGGGAGAAGGGAGAAGATGTCCGATGTTTAGAAGGCCTTACGGAGGGTCTCCACCTCAGCCACAGAGGAACAAGGTAATATTCTGAACGAGCATGGGCTTTGGGCCAGTGTGCGACACTCAGTGCGTGAATTACTCAGTCTAGAGCCCTCTTAAATCATTCTCAAAACTGATGGTGGGTGAGTAAACAGAGAAAACATCCGTGAACTTTCAGCATCAAGAGGGCCTTCGGTGAAGGGCATTTGTTAGGGCAAGGCCAAAGCTAGAACGGCTTTCTCCTTCTAAGTGTCGCTAGCGTTACTCTCTGTGGGTTCATTTCCTGTTGCGGACCTGCATGGAACCTGCCCGGCTCAGTCAGAACAGGAGGGTCAGCAGCCCTGAGCGTTGAATTGGGTGCCAGAGAGCTTGCCATACAAGGGGCCGGAATGGGAGGCAAATCCCAGCGTGTGGCTTCATTCCTTAACTGGTGTAACAGAAATTGTTTTGTGCTTGAATTGACCTCTTATATGTCAGCCGGTGGTCTTTACCCTTCAGTAACAGTAAGCCAAAGGCCCCGGAACCCTAGAGAAATGGCCGCCTCAGCCTTGTCTGCAGAAACAGGGTAAGGGAGTTTTATTGAGGAAACAAATATTTGAGTTTGTTTTCAAGGAATGACTAAGAGTTGTTTTTTTTTTAATATGAATATAAATGTCGGGGGGGGGTATGGAAGGGAGGGAGGGGGAGGGGCGAAGACAGAGAATGTCTAGGAAACCAAGGAGAAAAGTATGCTGCCTGGGTAGATGTCTCACACCCAAGGTTAATGTAAAGCCAGGAAGGACTTCCCTGGAGTGCATCTACAGACACTCCATGGGCTTCTGGCTCTTGGTGGACAAGCCAGCCTGAGCTTGAGGGTTTTCATTGAATCACCTATGGCCTGAGGAGGTGAGAGCAGCTTTGCTTCAGGGCAGGATGGGGTGAATCCAGCAATTCACCTTAGACAGACTGGTGGCGTTCCTCCTGCCTGTTTAAAATCCAGAAGGCACATTTAAGCATCGTTCCCAGGAGCTTCAGATGAAAGGCCCGTGTGGGACACTGCACTGGGCATTGATATTCTGTGGATCTTGTTGGCTTTCGGTCGTTAGTCGGCTTGCTCAAGCGTGCCTGCCTGAGTGCACACTGATACGTATCTAATGAATTCATCCTCAGCAGCTGTTGAATATGCTTTATCACCGGCCACAGTAGTAGTAGCTGTGCCACATCAGGTGCCACAGCGGGTGTGAGGGTTATAAATTGTAATGAATCTGGGCATGGAAACAAGCATAACGTTTGTCTTCTGAACTTAGGAAGTTACTTTTCGAATACAAATGAGGACTGTTTCTCGATTAAACAGAATTATTGATTGACTTGAATCCATATTGAAAAATATCAAATTCTGGAGAGAACTTGTGTTTCCTGTAGGCCTTCTATAACAGACATCAAAACGTGCCTAGGTTGCCGAGTCAATGTGCAGGTCAAATGGGAATCTCTTCAGAATGCAGAATCCTGAGCTTCCATGGAATCAACTCTGTATGTGGAGAGCAGGGCCTGCTAAGCCACATTTTAATAAGGCCAGGAGGGCGGTGGGGGGAGGGGGCATTGATGAGCTAACCAGACAGCTTGATGAGTCCAGCACTAAGCGGGTGGAGTTACCAGCAAGGAGGGCTCCTTGCGAGCCTCCTGAGTCCACCAAGCCTTCTATACACAGGACAGGTTCCATGGCACAGCAGCTCCAAGGAAGGCTGAAAGACTTGTGTTCTCATTTTAATCTTTAAAACACTCTCCAGCTTTTCACCTTACCAAGAAACTGCCACTGAAATGTGAGAGGCACTTGGAAGCCCTGAGGCATCTTCATATTCTTAGCAGGCCAAGTGATACTTACCCTGAGGAAGAGCTCTGCTGGCACTGCTCTCTACACCTCCCCACTGTGAGCCCTCGCCTTTTGGTTCACATAGCATGTCTTCTTTTTTTTTTTTTTAATTTTTTATTAATTTATTCTTGTTACACCTCAATGGTTATCCCATCCCTTGTATCCTCTCATTCTTCCCTCCCTCCCATTTTCCTCTTATTCCCCTCCCCTATGACTGTTCCTGAGGGGGATTTCCTAAACCTCTATCTCTGCCTCTTTAGTGGCTCGCATTCCTTGCAGAGCCTTCATTCCATAAAAAAAAGGACACATAGGGAAAAATAAACCAAAACTACATTTACATAAGATGGTGTCTTTCATAAAGGTATTTTTAAAAATAAGCCTCAAGGAAATTGACCTGAAATTTTGCAATCAAGCTCTTGAATATCCCACATAATTACATTATGTAAGGACTTCTCTGGAACAGTGTTGATTTCAAATATTTCATGCCGGGAGGGCTATAAGCGTATGTGCAGACTTGCTGGAACAGGACTCCAGGCGATTGGCTCAGAAATTAGAGTGATTATGTGTCAAGTGGGTCTTTGGTACAAAACCCCATGCAGTTCTCTCACTTATTATTTAGCAAGGATTGTGTTTAAAAAAAAAAAATCACCAAAAACCTTCTTACCCATTAGCATAGCCACAGCAGAAAGCCATGGGATCCTTGGAAATGTTTCGGCACTGCAGCTCTGCTCTCACTGTGGGCTTCTAGACTCCCTTAATTTGAAACGTTTCTTTTATGGTTCCAATGAGGGGGGGATGCTTCTGAATTCCTTGGAGGTTGGAGAGTTTGTTTTCTCTCAACAGTACATATCACTGACTTCCTTACAACATATTCCCATCAATAACAAAGCAGCTTCTACTGTCTTAAAAAAACCAATGTGAGAAAAATGGTTCCTAACATTAGGCAAACCTTGAATGCAGAGCCCTAAGTTGACCAGGGTCTGTCCTTCACGATTCAGGGGACACAGGTCCATTGTGTGACTCAGGCCAAAGGAGAACCTGGAAAGGCTGAGTGGTTTTATCCCACTCACAAGCTAACCAATTAGCTTGCCACTGGTCCAGGAACGAAGACAGAAAACATGATATCTTGAGTCGACACAACGGAGAGTGTATTACTCACAGAATTGGAAAGAACTGGAGAATCCACACTTCCCCATGCTCACACTGAGCACCAGACCCCACTGAACCCTGCAAAGACAGACACCGGTGCACAGTGTGACTCCTGCTGTCCAAAGAAATCCCAAGATTTTGGAATCTAATATTTTATACGGGGCCACAAACAAGCCTTGTTTTTTTAATGAAGCAGGAAAGTCTCTCCTCTCTGTGTCTACTCACCATACAGATGTCATGTGAAAAGAAGAGCAGCCAGTCAGTCCTCGCTCTCCACAGAATGTGCTGTCCATTGGCTAGATCTGAACAGGGGTTCTAGGTTTAGTGCATGCATTGTCCTTGGTTGGTACAGTATTTTGAGCAAAGCCCCCTGGATCCAGATCCGCCAGCATTGATGATCTTCTTGTAGCTTTCTAGGACTTTCTGGATCTTTCTATTTTCCCGTTCTCCCCTACCTCTCTCACTTGGAGTCCCAATAGGAAGACCCAGCATCTATCCCAATCTCCTGCTAAGTGAGGACTTTCAGGGGACATCCCTGTTGGCCTAGTGTCCAGTTATAAGTGAGTATATACCATGTGTATCTTTCTGGGTCTGGGTTAACTCACTCAGGATGATCATTTCTAGTTCTATCCATTTGCTTGCAAATGAATCTGGTGCCCCTTCTTTGACCACTTCCCCTTTGTGGGAAGGCATGGTGGCACTCATAGGAAGGGGAATCAGGCTACCAGGATGAGATGTGATAGGCTGTGATCATATGGTGGGGAGGAGGTCCCCTTCCATCACAGACCTAGGGGAATAGGGTGAAAGAGGGAGGGAAGGGGGATGGGAAGATACAAGTGAGGGGATAACAATTGAGATGTAATCTGAATAAATTACTTAAATAAAAAAGTGTAAAAAGAAGAAGAAGAGAAGGAGGAGGAAGAGGAGGAGGAGGAGCAGCCAGACCCCTTTGCTCACTGTGTAAAACACAGCCAAGACCCAGCGAGGCTCGTTCCCAGCAGTGACACCAGAGACAGTGCACACCTGAATGCGTTTATTTGAGGCCCTTTAGAGATGGATTTCAGCAGGCAGTATCTCATTGCAGGAATGTTTATTGGCTGGCACCGCTCTCTAGGAAACAGGTCTTTTAACCAAGTTGGGCGCTGTTTAGAAAGTTCACTAGTAATATAAAACTCACAAGAACCCTTTGCTTTTTTTCTGAATTTACTCTATCTAATTGCATCCGCACCCAAAATATACCTGAAGAGTTATTTCATATTTTTACACCTTAGGTTAACAACAGCGAAGCTATTCCAGGCTTAAAGTCTCTGAATGTCAAGTTCAAAACTGAATGCATTGTCAGTGCTGAGGCAGAGCCTGACACCACCTTTGTTCCTGTGCTTGTTTTCTTCTTTCTCCTTTTCACAATATTGTAATTTGACTTTGGTTAACCAAGGGAAAAGTCTCATTAACATTTTTATGGTCTAAATTGTTGTTTTATGGTCTAAAAGTGTGTGGTTAGGAGATTGGGGGGGGGGGTTGTCTCATTCCTCTTTTTCCTTAGCTGAAGTCAGCTTGCTGTACTTAGTTAGCACCAGGAGGGATTGCCCAGGGAAGAGCCTGGCATCAGAGATCTCAGCAGCTTTTGTTCCTATGGATGGAGCCTTGCCTTGTATAAAGGAACCTTTCACAGCTGTGTGTGTTGGTATGTTTATGCAGTATTATCTCGGATTCCCGTCAGCACCAATGCTACTTTCTCAGGGCAGGGTTAGTGGGTTTGACTGACTTGTCTATGCAAGTCCATAGCTACAAATCCGTTGTCAGAGAAGAGGTTAAATTGTAGACAGGAGAGTAGCTCACACCCATGTCACTGTCACCTTTCTTTGTTCTGTAGCACCAGCAGCTCAATGCTGTAATTCAGGTTTAAATATTAACACAGTCGGGGATATACACTTGCATTGATTTACTTACAAAAAGTAATGGCCAATGCTGCTGACAACACTTAAGTGTATTTGTTCCTTAATCCTCAAGGAACTCGCCAAGTAGAGTTCCTTAGACAAGGATCAGAGTGTGCTTCTTTCTCATTAGAGTGTACCTACTGTGTGCAACTTTCCACCTCACATCCAACTGGAGGAATGTTCTCATTGTGTTCCGTGCTCTGTGAATGTGTCTTGACAATGTCACGGTACTTGTCACTTTTACACCTCTGCATCATAGTTATCCCATTAACTATTGTTGGACATGGAAGTGGTTCCGAAGAGATTCTCCATTTAAGCAACACTGGAGAGAGTACCTTGCAGATAAAGGTAGTTTGGGGCAGTGAGTTCATTGGTCTGGAAAGTTGTAATGCCTTTTCATATATTATATTATTATATTATAAATAATTATATATTATATATGGTACTTATATATAAGTACTTACAGTAAACCTTATAGTATGTAATATATTTATATATACTATATAAAATATTTTATAGTACACCTTATATTGTAGTAATATAAGAAAACATTTTTAGGGTCTGGAGAGATGACTCAGTGGTTAGGAACTCAAACAGGTATTGTTCTCCTAGAGGGCCTCAGGCTTACAACTGCCTGTACCTTCAGCTCCAGGAGGATCTGATGCCTCAGGCCTCTGTGGTCACATATGTAGACCTTACTCTCTGTCTATCTGAATTGATCTAGGGTATCTAGGGTCTTGTGCATGCTAAGAAGCTGCTCTCCTGTGGAGCTGTAGCCTCAGCCTTGCCTTGCATTTCTTTGAACACAGTGAAATGAAATGTTTTCACACACAGGCACATACACACACACACACACACACACACACACACACACACACACACACACATACACATACACACACACTGATTATTAGGTGTTCTTTGGAGTTATCCATTAGATAATACTTTTAATTTTTAAAGGTATTTTTTGAAGTCTATAAGTCTGTCTTATTAAAGCAGTGACATGTTAAAGTTTGTGACATGAGTATTCTTTTGTCTATGGTCCAGTCTGCTGACAAGAAGGGTTAGGTCTTCTTACAGCCCTTTGCTGAAGTTCCCTCTGTTTATCTCCCTGACATTATAGCAGAAATTGAGAAAATAATTACATCTAAATCCAGCTGGTTTTCTACGTTTTTCTTGGTAAAATTTAAAATATCCATTTAAAATACTACTTTATCTTGACACATGAGAAGAAGTTCAGTTCATAAGTGAGCTTCTCCAAACTCTTAACCAGTTATCTCAGAATCATGACCACAGCCTTCACACTGTCTGGTTTATGCTGGGATCTGTTGGACGTACTTGTGTCCTGTGTATTAATTTATCTTTGGTCAGTACTAGAAATTATAACATTGAAACTTTACAATATGTCCTAATATATCTAGGCAAATCTGATCATGAGATTATTTGCCTCTAATTCAAAGAAGCCTTTTGCCTAGAGACAGTGCCGTCATTTGCGTTCTAAAAGCAAGCTGTCCAGCACATGGAGGGTCTTTCCAATAATTCCTGTCAGCCTTGCTCACTGTAAATTGGCACTGACTGGCTCATCAAAAGGGATCTTCTGGGTCTAAAAATACCCTGTGCACTTTATACTGTCAAAAACCCTTCCAGCTTCTCTCCCTCTCAGCCACAGCAGTGGCCTGATGCCGCACACCTGGTCAGATCCTGCCTTCTGAATTGGTTATTTCAAACAGGGTTACTTGGCCTCGGCCCTGTAGATGCCTTGAGTTAAATGGTTCTGTGCTGGGTCCCATCCCATGTTCTGGAATATCCATTCCCTCTCTCCTCCCTCTGAGTTGTAACAATCTGAATATGTTTCCAGGTTGTTGCCAGACGTCTCCTGGGGAACACAATCCTCCCCACTGATCTCTATCAAAGTAGTCAGCCAGCATGCAGCATAACAAATTTATTGAACTTCAATGTATTATGATGATGATGATGATGATGTGATCTTAGTAATAAATCAGGTTAAATCTAGAGCAATCCAATTAATTGCGTAATGGACCACTCTTACTGGGTTTGGAAAAACCAACCTAGCCTGTTCTGCCTGGCTATGGGATTGAAACACGCCTGTAATGAGAGGCGCGGTGCCAAAGGTGCACAACGTGACACTCTGTGCTCTCTGGCTACCACTCAGCCTACAATGACAGTGGATTTGAAGAACTGTCAATTCGGTAACCATATGGCACCTACAAATTCATTATCCTCTGAGTGCTACATTTTTT
This sequence comes from Acomys minous, assembly GCF_964271855.1. Taxonomy (NCBI): domain Eukaryota; kingdom Metazoa; phylum Chordata; class Mammalia; order Rodentia; family Muridae; genus Acomys; species Acomys minous. The sequence goes on along the minus strand of NC_140490.1, from coordinate 26,422,104 downwards.
GAGATTTCAGAAATATCCCAAATTCTAACTCCATAGTTCTTGGAATCATCTTTGCCTTTGATTTTAGCCTAAAACCATGGCTGTCAGAGCCAGTTAGTTCACAAGGGCTTAACAAAAGTGTAATGAGGCCAAAGTTGCCGTTTCAATTAGCTTCACAGAGGAGAAACCCAGCCTCTCCACAGCAGACTAAACTGCCAACGCTGGCCACCACACTCAAGCCAGTGGCCAAAAGAGAGGTGAGAACCGGGGGTGCTGCCAACTGCATGTCCCCAGGACCACTTAGGAGCCACCAGCAGAAGTCCTGTCTCTTTGAGGAGCCATCGTGCCTCTGTTCCTCCCAGTTCACTGCGGAAATACCACACACGGGGCACACAGATCAGAGTGGCCTTTCTATCCAGTGGGGACCACTGAGACTTGAAGTTACAGTTTATACAAATGCATGGATAGACAGGTACAGTTGCATAAGTGACGGCACAAACTTTTCATTTTGTTTTTAAACTTAAGATCCTAACCATGTATCTTAAGAAGGCACATTTTGGTCCACGTCTGGGGTTATTTTGTAATAGTTAACTTTGAGGAGTGCTCCAAAATTATAAATTGGACAAGCTATGTAAATATACTGGCCTTACGAAGAAGTGTATTTACTAGACTTGGGAAGATCCCCCTAAAATATCTTTATTAGTTGGTATTGTATGTGCCTGTGTGTGTGAGCACATGCATGCCACCGTGTCTGTGTGGTGATCAGAGGACAACCTCTAGGAGTCAGCTCTGTCCTTCCATCCTGTGGGTCCAGGGGATTGAACTCCGGTTGTCAGACTTGGTGGTAAATGATTTCATCCACTGAGCCATCGCACTGGCCCTAGAAGATTCCTACACAGAGTGAAGTAAAGACTGAGTTTTGCTTCTTCTGCTTCGTCTTTGTTTTGTACTGTCAGTGGATGTGGAATTAAGAGAGACCTCCTTAGTATTAATGTGGGTAGTGAGACATGTAACCACTGTGGAAACATGGCCATATGCATCTCAGGGCCACGTGCGGTTCGGTGTTTAGAGTATCTATGTTTGTTCCTCTTCCTGGGCCCACTCTGTAGACTGGAACAGCTTTTCCTGGAGCCAGGATAAGTCAGTGGGTAGTCAGCTCCAACATTAAGAAGCAATTGCCTTTTCTATTTCCCTCTACTCTTTTAAGTTTTGCTGAGGCTCATCCAGCACCATGTTTCCCAGTGAGGAGCTTGTGGGGCTTTGATACCATTTGTTTCACTTTTTCTTTCTCGTTGCTTCCTAAATTTCCCTCTGACAAGTCCAGAAGTCCACAGAGTTTTTCCAACAGAGGTAGGAACATCCTCTGGACAGATGCTCAGGCCCTGTCATTCCAAATGTAGCCATCACGTGCATTTGGCTTTAGCAACCCATGAGAAGAACGGACCTCAGAAACTGATGTTGAAGGGGTTAGAGAGACAGCTCAGCAGGCAAGAACACTTGCTTCTCTTACAGAGGACTGGAGTTGAGTTCCCAGCACCCAGTTCCCCACAGCCAGTACCTCCAGCTCCAGGGATTCAGGGAGTCAGCATCACCTTCTGGTGTCCTCTGGCACTTGCATTCACATGCGCCACTCCCTCCACTCAGAAACATATACACATGCTTTTAAAAAAGAAAATAAATCTTAAAGAACAAGAAATTGGTACAGGCCTCACCTTGTGGGACATTTCCTAAACACACTGAGGCTCGGATGAACACCAGTATGCAGGCTGGGCGGGCTAGGCAGGCTGGGCCCAAAACACAAGAGTGTTCACACATTTCTACTCCCTGACACAGCCAGTAGACACGGGAGTGTGTGGATGTATGCTTTGGGCCTTTCGAATTTGCTTTGCTTTGTACAGTTGATGCTGCAGGGCTCCCGCTTGCCCTCAGCTGCCCCCTCCGACTGTGCATATAGATTCTTTCACCTCAAAATATTCACATTCTTCAGGATTCTGATGTTTTTGAGCAGGCTTTGCTAAGTGCTGTCGGGGAATTGCTTCACTGATGCCTCCATGTAGCACACCACTTACTCTTGTTGTCACTGTGCAGATAAGAAACACAAGGGAAAAGCTTATTAGCAACTCAGGACACTACAGCCCGCCACCAAGCCTAGGCAGGGTTGGCCCTCGAATCAGGTCTGTGTGAATCTAGAGCCCATGTCTGTACCTGCCACATGGATCTGAAGAGTCAGAATCATGAAGGCTTGAGGTATTTTAATTCCAAGTACTATACAATTTTATTTCTGTATCATACTTGCTTTAAAAGCAAATAATTAAACATGACACCCAAATGCTGCTCCTTTTATCTGAACTTGGATTCCTACAGTGTGGCCCACATAGGCTAATTTCACCAAAAGCTGGTTTGGTTTTTTTTGTTGTTGTTGTTGTTCTTTTTTTGTTTTTGTTTTTTGTTTTTGTTTTTAATCTCCAGCTGTCTTGGATCTTAAGTCTGCAACTTGAGGCTCATTCCTGTTTTGAGTCATCATACTCCACTCTCTGTGACATTTGGGGTACTTAAAACATGTTCAATAATGTTTTAAAGAATGCAATTTGTACCACTTCCTTTAGAAGACTATAAATATAAAATGATAGAGAGTGTCAAACCATAATTACACTGAGGGTTTTAGTAACCTCATAAACCACGAGAATAAAATACCAGGAAGAGAATTTCAGCTCCCACCATCACAATCTCATTTGCTGTTTCCATTTTTGCAGCAGGTTGATGGAAGTAATCCAGCTAGGCTGACATTTTTATAGAGGATGGTTTAATGCTCAAATAAGCCCCATGTTATTTCACTGTTTTTATTATTTTTTTTATGGGGAAAGGTTTTTTTCTCCTCTTTTGTGACGATGTGAACAAAGTAAATGAAAATGTGTCTTGCTGGCCTAAATGATGGCTCTAGAAGACACATCTGAATTGAGAAAAAGCCTTTTGCCATAGCCACAGTCGATGTTTACAGACACGTGCCTTTGTTCATTTTTAATACTGTTGTTTTTTTTTTTTTTAATGCATCTAATCACAGAAAAATGTGTCAGGATGAAAGGGAAGTTTGCTCTTGAGCATATGCTGTGCTTTCTGTCAGCAGGAAATCAACACACAAATGTGCGCACAGTCTCGCTTGCATTCTCCCACACGTGCTCATACTTGCACAAGGGTGGCTCATAGCGTGAACCTGGTGACACAGTGGCACTCAGAGCCAAATGCTAAGCTTGTATCAGAATTTGGTGTGATCACAACAACAGCATGATACAATATTGTTTCATGTACTCTGACAGAGGAAAGGAAGCCAGTGACAGCCAGTCGTGAAACACATGTCACCGCCTTCCAGACGCGTAAGATCTGAGCTCCTGAGTGAAAACAAAACCAGTTTATTTCACTGCTACTGTCTTCTCATTGGTAAATTCATGGATGCATTTTTATTCACCTGTAAGAGAAAGGAGGCTGGCAGAAATGTTATAATTATCAGATGAAAGTATTAATACTTGACTGTTTCTGCCCTATATGTCCAAACACATCAATCATTAAAAATTGTATCAACAAAGCATATAGTTAAGTTAAAAAAATATATTTATTTTATTCATTTTCATCCTCTTTGGGTTTCTGTGTTTGTGTTAAAGATTGTTGTATCTTTCACCATGTAAAAAGATATAACTTTCAGAGTGGAATCTAGATGGCAGAAATAAGTGGCTTATGAATCTAATGTTTTTGTTGTATTAATTGCCATAGTTTCTGAGCTGAGAACAAAGGATAAATCAATATTCATCACAAGCAAATTTCACCAAAAATGGGAAGGAGCGATTTCTCTGAATCCATCTAGGCCTTTTACCAATAGACAGAAGCCAATCTTAGGAGGAAAGGTAATAGATAGAGACATTCCTCAGTGTTAAAAGGAGAGTGTCAGCTCCTCAGGGAGTGGGCTCAGACCATGGGTAGTGACTAAGCGTGGTGAGTGTGATTTGTTTTTTAGCGCTCTCAAGACTGAACTTAGCTATTTGATCCCTGCACAAATTAGAGTGTATTTTAAATTGCCCTTCTAAAAACTGTCACACTAAATAAATAACATTTCAAATCATAAGGAAAATGTGGGGTTTCGCCTGACATGTCTGGCTTTGTACACGTGGGCCTTGGAGGGGTCCATGTAAATGAGTCTTAAGAGACCTAGGTGTCTGCCGGACCCTTCCTTTGGGTCATAAGAGTGTTGAACATGCAATCAGGAAATCAGCTGAGTCCACAGAGCCTGGGACAGCCAGTCTTGAAGGACATTTCTATGTGCCATGGAGAAAGCCATGGAAATGCCTGTGCTCTCACTAGAGGACACAGCTCTCACTACTGGGTGCATATAGCTACTGGACTCAGCTTCCTTCCTTTGGGCAGTGCCTGATACTCACTGCCAAAGTTTGTTTCTTTTGAGCTGAGTTTATCTGAAGTGGCCATGTTCCAGGGGCTGACCTTTCCTTTCTTTGGATGTGTTAATATCATGGATTAAACTCAGTAGTTGGTCTCAATCCAGGGCCTCCTCAGGCAGGACCTAGGAATGTTAACACCATTAGCTCAGTGCCTGCAAGAGAGTCTTAATAACTTCATCTGCAAGTTGCACTTAGAGACTGGGGTCACCTTCCTGTTGCCCCCATTTACTAAGAGATTAAAACCTTGACGAGGCCCAAC